>NC_072388.2:76547750-76848408 GCF_028885625.2 Pongo pygmaeus
TCTGGAATGCTATAAATCAAATTGAAAACACTGGTTATCTTGTAGTGGAATGGCTGGCCACTTTGACTTTCTACTTTAAACATTTGGCCTATTTATTTATTTTAAAGAGACAGGGTCTCACTCTGTTGCTGCCCAAGCTGGAGAAGAGTGGCGTAACCATAGCTCACTGTAACCTCAAACTCCTGGGCTCATGTAATCCTCTCACCTCAGCCTCCAGAGTAGCTGAGACTATACAAGTGCTCGCCACCATACCTGGTTAATTTTTTTTTTTTAGATGAGGTTTCCCTATGTTGCCCAGGCTGGTCTTGAACTCCTGGCCTCAAGGAATCCTCCCAGTTTGGCCTTCCAAAGTGCTGGAACTGCAGGCATAAGCCACCATGCCTGGCCCAGAACAAACTTATTCTTATGTCATGTTTGTGGCAACAAAAATTCAAAAAACAATGAGACTTCCACTTCCAGGTTAGCTTTAATAGAGAGAGGCAAGCTAGCGCTTTCACAGTAACAACCAGATAAACTATATAGATTATTCAAATAAATAAATGGCTTTAAAGATTGAAGAGCTGTCTTCTATGCATAGCAAAGAGGACTAGCAGATTTAAAATTCCAGAGGGAGAAGAGCCCTTTCTAGGTGAGCTGAAACTGCCAGCCATTTCCTCTCTCCTTGTGGTACTTGTAGAGCTTCAGCGTGAGTGATGGTAACTGGGGCTTGCCATAGGCAGAACTCCATCAAGAGAAAGAAAAACCAGCAGAACTTATGACAGCTGTATGGGTTGGCATGACAGACTAAATTCCATAAGAGCCCTAAATTTATGGCCAGTTTCTACACAGGACATTTACCTCCAGCTGGGTAGGCTGGAGGCCTGAACTAGAAAGGCAAAGTGAAATCAAGCACAATCTCACAGTGCTTAGCAGATAAAGCTAGAGGGAGTGGCCTGTAACAAACATGCAATGGATCCCACCCTTGAGATACTACACTGAACTGAAGGACTTAAATCTTCAGCCCAGTCCAACTCAGTTGTTTGGATAGAGGTGTTTCACACTTCATTGTATCTGCCTAAGACTGCAAAAGGCAAACATTAACTTTAGACTCTAAAGGTGTTTACACACACTGTCTAGAAATTGTCAAAAACTTCCGCTGCCGGGCGCGGTGGCTCATGCCTGTAGTTTCAGCATTTTGGGAGTCCGAGGTCAGGAGTTCGAGACCAGCCTAACCAACATGGTGAAACCCTCTACTAAAAATACAAAAATTTGCCAGGCATGTTGGCACACGCCCATAATCCCAGCTTCTCGGGAGGCTGAGGCAGGAGAGCCACTTGAACCAGGGAGGCAGAGGTTGTAGTGAGCTGAAATTGCACACCACTGCACTCCAGCCTGGGCAACAGAGCAAGACTCTGTCTCAAACAACAACAACAACTTTTGCTTTCCCAGGAGGGAGGGGACTGTGTGTGTGGGGGGGGGGGGGGGGGACTGTGTGTGTGTGTGTGTGTGTGTGTGTGTGTGTGTGTGTGTGTGTGTGTGTGTGTGTACAGAATACAGCAGTCTACATGTTCACCTTCTTGCATCAGCACTGCTAGCCTAGGGAATCTCTCACAACTTGAACATCCCTCCCTTTAATTTCACATGCCCGGAAGTAGAGATTTCTCATGTTCAATTTTTTAACATTTTCAAAACTACAAAAATAATTTTTCAACATTAAAGTCTCTTCTAGGAATCCAAAGCCCTATTCCACCGAGAAACTCAAAATCAACATAATCATTTCATTTTTTTTTCCACTCATTCTACAAATACTTAATTTCTATCTATATGTCAAGAACTGTACTCTAGGCTGGGCACAGTAGCTCATGCCTGTAATCCCAACACTTTGGGAGGCCAAGGCGGCAGGATTGCTTGGGTCCAGGAGTTTAAATCCAGCCTGGGCAACATAGTGAAACCCTATCTCCACAAAATTTTCAAAAGTTAGGCGGATGTGGTGGTGCATGCCTGTAGTCCCAGCTACTGGGGAGGCTGAGATAGGAGGATCTCCTGAGCCCAGGAGGTTGAAGCTACAGTGAGCCATGATGGCGCCACTGCACTCCAGCCTGGGTGATAGAACAAGACCCATTTCAAAAAAAAAAAAAAAAACTGTACTCTATATTTGATGATACAAATAAGAGGTAATCCTTGTCTTTAAGAATTGTGCAGTATTTTTTTTTTTAAGAGAAAATGGGTTTAAATATAAAAGGGAGTAAGGAAATCATTTTAAAGAATATCACCTAAAGGAATTTATATTTAATATGCAAGATGAAAAACACATACAAAGTAATAAACATTTCTCTTACAAATGTTTCTCAAGCTGTCTCTTCCTCTTCACTTGACTGACAAAATCAAGGAAAGTAGATTAGGCAATATGTCAACAGTCATGGGAAAGCTAAATATCAAAGTTGGAACTAGAGTCCAATTATTTATAGGTTGGTGCAAAAGTAATTGCCATTAAATGGTTTCCGCCATTAAAAATAATAGCAAAAGTAATTACTCTCAATGTCAAAAACCGCAATTACTTTTGCACCAATCAATACATTTTTCCATTTGCCATTCCTTAGTTTATATTGCCTGAGATTTTCTTTTTTTTATTTTATTAATTCCATGGCTTTCCAATGAATTGAGATTTTCTAAGAATCAAATTTTCCTTTAATTATTTCAGAGGTACTGCAACTTAATCTGATTGTTTTAAAATAATCAGTGGCTTAATATTAGAATTTTACTTCAAATTCATCTTCCATACTTATTTTTGCTATTTAAATAATTAGCTATTTTTGTTATTCATGTTATTAGCTACACTTAGATGGAGACAAATGGTTATATGGGTTTCCTCTACTAAGAAAATGTGTTTCTAGGAAATGAGGTTTCGCACCAACTAATTTAGTTGTCCTGGAAATAACCTGCTTGCCTATATAAAAGTCAAACTTATACAGGAGGCAATAAAGACACTACCCTTTAGCACAACCTGCAGAGCTCTCCAGCACATGGTGGACTGTAGTCCAACTAGGATCACAAGCCCGGTTTCTCAGCCCAGCTTCCTGACATTTGAAATCAATGTGAGAAAAGAGCAGAGGAATGAGCTGACACGTTTCCCCTTCCTTGTAGCACCAACCGGCATCTCACAGCTGAAGCCCTTGGTAAGACAATGGAGAGGGTGCTGCAAAAGTCACCACTGGCCCCACTGCCCTGTAGGGAGAGCTTAGGGAGAGGTGATGAAGTATATCAGAGTGTGCCAGACCCCAGGACCTTCTCTGGCCTCTTCCTACTTCTCACAAGCTGTCCCCTCATGCTAGTAAGAACATTCAGTAAACCGCTATTGTTTTAAACCACTTGCAAACCTGATACACTATAAATTAGGCTCTGGGTTTCTTTAACAGCTTATGTATCACCACAATCCATTTCTTACTTATGTCTGTAACATTATTTTAGGAAGCTAGTTTTTGTCAACCAGCAGAGTATGTATGAAATATGACATAATAATTATCATCAAAAAATAGAAATAAAACTGTATTCAACATCTAGCTTTATCAAAACTTAAGATTTAGATTATATGCTTTAGATCTTTTTTCCATTAAATAAAACATTAAAGTTATCATTCATTCAATACTTATTGAGTCCCTGCTATGAGCTAGGCACGATTCCAGCACTAGAAATACACTCCTGTGAGAGAGGCAGACAACAGATAAGCAAATAGATACACCATATCAGATCACACTGCTACAATCAGAATAAAATCGTGGAAAAAGAGCATTTTAAACAGGATGGAGGTAAGGTGTAAGCAGATGGACTTGGAGTAGGGAAGAGAACTCTGTGAAAAAGGTTTCCAGGCTGAGGTAACTGTAAAGGCTAAAGCCCCAGGGACCCCAGGCGTGGTGGCTCACGCCTGTAATTCCAGCACTTTGGGAGGCTGAGGCAGGAGAATCATTTCAACCTAGGAGGTGGAGGTTGCAGTGAGCCGAGATCGCACCACTGCACTCCAGCCTGGATGACCGATTGAGGCTCCATCTCAAAATAATAATAATAATAATAATAATAAGGCCCCAGGGAGGGATGCTTGATGGCAATGTGTTTGGGGAACATCGGAAAGCCCAGATTGGCTACAAAGCAGTGACCTGGCAGGATATGAAGTCAGAGAGGGATGAGAAAGTTCATGGTGGGCCTTGTAAACCCTATTTTGTATTTTGTTATCAGTGACAGGAGGCCATCAGGACAGTGTCAAGATCTGACATGTTTAAGTAGTTTTCCAATCCTTTTAAGAAGTTTGTTCTGGGGAAATGCTATATTTCCTTTCCTCCCCAGAGGAATTGGGAGTTTGGTGTTTATCATTCCCCTGTATTTTTAAATACTTTCACTATATAAACACGTGGCCATAAACAATGTAGTATTCTCCTGCATGTATTAGTACTGCATTCCTTCAGTAGTACTGCTGAATAATATCCTTTTATATGGATATACCATATTTTATCTATTCATCAGTTGATAGACATTTGGATTGTTTCTACTTTTTGGCTATTATAAATAATGCGGGGCTAGACACAGTGGTTCACGCCTGTAATTCCAGCACTTTGGAAGCCCGAGGTGGATGGATCACTTAGGTCAGGAGTCCGAGACCAGCCTGACCAACATGGTGAAACCCCATCTCTACTAAAAATACAAAAAATTAGCTGGGCATGGTGGCGCGTGCCTGTAGTCCCAGCTACTGGGAAGGCAGAGGCAGGAGAACTGCTTGAACCAGTGAGGTGGAGGTTAAAGTGAGTCACACTGCACCCCAGCCTGGGCGACAGAGCGAGACTCTGTCTCAAAAAAAAAAAAAAATTTTTGCCACTCATGGTGGCATATGCCTGTAGTCCCAGATACTTGGGAGGCTGAGGTGGGAGGACTGATTGAGCCCAGGAGGTGGAGGCTGCAGTGAGCCATGTCCTGCCAGTCTGGGTAACAGTAACACCCTGAATCAATCAATCAATCAATCAATCAATAATGCTGCTATTATAATTAATATACAAGTTTTCCGCAGGAATATATGTTTGATTTTTCTTGGGAGTAGAATTACTGGGCCACATGCTAACCCTATGTTTAACTGTTTCTTAAAGTGACTGCATCATTTTATAATCCCACCAGCAATGTATCAGGATTCTAATTTCTCTATATCCTCATGAACGCTTAATACCCGGTTTATTATTTTAGCAATCCTAGTGGTGTGAAATGCTATCTAACTGTGGTTTTGTTTTGTTTTGTTTTGTTTTGTTGAGATAGAGTCTCACTGTCACCCAAGCTGGAGTGCAGTGGCACCATCTTGGCTCACTGCAACTTCCACCTCCTGGGTTCAAGCAATTCTACTACCTCAGACTCCCAGAGTAGCTGGGATTATAGGCACGCGCCACCACACCCAGCTAATTTTTACATTTTTAGTAGAGATGGGGTTTCACCATGTTGGCCAGGCTGGTCTCAAACTCCTGACCTCAAGTGATCCACCCATCTCGGCTTCCCAAAGTGCTGGGATTACAGGCGTGAGCCACAGTGCCTGGTCACATATCTTATTATTTTTTAATTAAATAGAGATGGGGTCTCACCACGTTGCCCAGGCTGATCTTGAACTCCTGGGCTCAAGCAATCCTTACACCTTGGCTTCCCTTAGTGCTGGGATTACAGGTATGAGCCACTGCGCCCGGCCCTTAATATGTATTTTTTGGAGTAAGACTGGATCACACCCATAGTCTCAGTACAACCGTATATTTCACTGTACTTAGAAATTATCACAAAATAGTCTGGCACAGTGGCTGTAATCCCAGCACTTTGGTAGGCTGAAGCAGGAGGATGCTTGTGGTCAGGAGTTTGAGACCAGCCTGGGTGGCTGGGTGCGGTGGCTCACACCTGTAATCCCAGCACTTCAGGAGGCCAAGGCAGGAGGATTGATTGTGCCCAAGAGTTTGAGATCAGCCTGGGCAACACAGTGAGACTCTGTCTCCCTCTGCCTCTCTCTCTGTCTCCCTTTCTCTTTATATATATTTTTTTATTTGTTTATTTATTTTTGTTTTTTTTTTTTTAAGTAAAAAAGAGACTAGCCTGGGGAACACAGCAAGACCCCTCTCTACAAAAAAAAAAAAAAGGCCAGGCACGGTGGCTCAAGCCTGTAATTCCAGCACTTTGGGAGACCAAGGCGGGCGGATTACGAGGTCAGGAGATGGAGACCATCCTGGCTAACATGGTGAAACCCCGTCTCTACTAAAAATACAAAAAAAAAAAATTAGCCGGGTGTGTTGGCGGGCACCTGTAGTCCCAGCTACTCGGGAGTCTGATGCAGGAGAACGGTGTGAACCTGGGAAGTAGAGCTTGTAGTGAGCCAAGATCGCGCCACTGCACTCCAGCCTGGGTGACAGAGCAAGACTCTGTCTCAAAAAAAAAAAATTAGCCCACTGTAGTGGTGCACACCTGTGGACCCAGCTACTTGGGAGGATGAGGTGGCAGGATCGCTTGAGCCCGGGAAGTTGAGGCCGCAGTAAGCTATGACTGCGACTGCGCCACCACAGGCCAAGCTGGAGCGAGACCCTATCTCGCCAAAAAAAAAAAAAAAAAGAAATTATCGGAACGTAGCAGACGGATTTACAATAGACCACATTAAAAAACAAACCTCCGGCTAGGCGGGGTGGCTCACGCCTTATAATCCCAGTACTTTGGGAGGCCGAGGCAGGTGGATCACCTGAGGTCAAGAGTTCGAGACCAGCCTGGCCAACACTGTGAAATCTTGTCTCTACTACAAATGCAAAAATCAGCCAGGCGTGGTGGCGCATGCCTGTAATCCCAGCTACTCGGGAGGCTGAGGCTGGAGAATCGCTTGAACCCGGGAGGCGGAGGCTGCAGTGAGCTGAGATGGCGCCACTGCACTCCAGCCTGGGTGACAGAGTGAGACTCCGTCTCAAAAAAAAAACCCTAACACAGATTATCCCAATGCTTTATGATCCCACATTAAACATGTATTATTTCTATAATGAGAAGTAAAAATTATTTTTTTAAAAAAGGAAGAATAGCTGCCTCAAGCTTTGCAATAAAAAGTAGTCTTAAAGACAAACTTAAGATAAATTTTCTAACAGTAAACGGGTCAAGAGCAAAGGACTTATTTTTTTATCGGTCACAAATTGTGAATTATATTACAGAAGCTTCTCAGAAACTACCCAGAAGGGAACTGACTTTGAGTCCACAAACCATTTTTTTAATCAAGTACGGCACACCCACTCAGAATGCAAACAGTGCCTCTACCCATCCCTCTGAATTGCCTATTCTACCAATAAACACTGCTTCTTTCTTCCAAAAACTGAATCTAATTAAATCAACCAATTAACTGTCTTGCTCAAAGCAGTGCAAATTTCCATGGCACATGGGCAAACCCTAAAAAGTGGACAAGTCTGACTTTTCTGAACATCCTAGTTCTAAAATACTATCTTAAGAACATAGTTGCTTACACATTTCCCAAGAATTCCTGTTAAAGAAAATTCCTGAGTACCTCAAATAACTCTGGAATTCTTTAGCTGCAGCTATGTAAGAATCAAGATATGCTTCCCCTTAGAGTGAAAATTGAAATGAAAATCTTGTCCTCCAAGTTGTAATTACATTATTTCTGAAAAGCCTTGAGGTATCTGAGGTATCTTATCAGGACCTGCTAAATCTAAATAGATATATGACTATTCTAACTATTTCTACTGTTCTGGCCTCATAACTATCTTCTCCTTTTCCTTAACTATCACATTAAATCCCCAGTTACTGTTTCCCCCTCAGTGGAAACAAAAGCTAGTAGCTACTTAGTAAACCAGCTTTCATTAGTTATTTATTTGCCTCCTCCTAAGAAGCAAGACTAACACTTTGTTCTTTCTACTTTGCTTGTCTTATTATTTAACATAAGAATACAACTTTTGCCCCAATTCCTCGAGACAGAATTTTTTATTCTGACAGCCAGAGAGCTCTCATCCTCCTAATATCTCATTAAAACTACACCCAAAGGGAAAAAAGTTAGGGTCAAAACTGTCTCAAAGGTAGATAACTTTTTTTCTTTCACACTTATTAACTAATTGAGGAAAGTAAAAGGAAAACCTAAATCTCAAAACTTCTATAAAGAAATGGAAGCTCTTTTAAAAAGAGCTGTTAACATGGAGTTTTAAAAACAAACACACGAACAAACTACTATATTTCAGGTGCAACCAAAACACGGCATTTATTTAATCAAACGTTAAATCCACAGGAAGAAATCTGGTAATTAAGATCACGGAATAATCCAATTTGCTATAGAGAAAAACTTGCTGCAAATCCCCTGGAGATCTTTAAAAACAGTATAGAATTTTCTATCAAGACTGATTTTAATAAAGTCCTATAAAGAGATAAAGGACTGAATTAAATAAACTGCCAAAGGTTCTTTCCAATGCTAATGTAAAAGTTTCCCTTGGGCAAATTGCCACACCTTACCTCACATAAAGGCTTGTGCTCCTCCCACTCATCTGAATAGCAGCGAGGAAAAATTACTGCTCTATTGTTCAACTGTAACTATTGTGAAAACTGTGTGTCTACTGTCATCACTAAACAGCAATGTCTGATTGTTTCATAACTCCTTAACACAGCATCTAGCTAATCAAATTCTAAACCCAAATCCAAGAGTTGTTCTATATACATTCATTCATCCTTTCAAGCACAGAAACATACTCTTGAGAGTGTAAAGTGATCCTAGACGTTTCTGACTTCTCTCCTGTTCATTAAAAGACATAGTGGGAGATGTGAGGAAAAGAATTTACATCTCAACCATGTTGTACTCTAAATTCATATTTTAGTAAAAGCATGACACACAGCTGTATGCGTATTTTTGATGGCACAGTTGGCAACATTTCCCCCAGAAAGAGGGGAAAGATAGGTAGAGGCTGGAGCACAAGCACATCGCTTTAATTAAAATGAAAACAACTTTTAAAAAATGTTAAGTTATTGTATTGCTCTCATGTAGTTACCAAGATCTCTCTTTTGTATAAGAAACAAAAAAATTCACAGACAATATTCCTCCATCTGAGCGTGTAGAAAGCTCCAGATCTGAAATCTGTTTTAAAAATACTGGTGAGAAGTAGTTTTCTAGAAGGGATACTGCAGCCCTCACAGCATTCCAACAGACCGTTCTTCCAAATGCCACCAATGTGCCTGGAGTGAAACTTTTACAAAACATGTCCCCAAAAGTCAACCAAATGTTATTCATACAGATTTTAAAATGTCATGTTAGTACCTTGATATTTCTTCACCTTATTAGTTGGCAAGCTCTGAAGAAATATCATTCTACAAATGCAAAATTGTTAGAGATTATGGGAGAAAGGTCCTTGATTTCCTACTAAATCTGAACATAACTCATAGAGATTGAAAGAAGCATTTGAACAGAAAGCACCGCTGAAGTGTGAACACCTTTCTCTTGACTTCCTTTTTCATTTTAAAAAATCATACTGGCAGGGTGCGGTGGCTCACGCCTGTAATCCCAGCACTCTGGGAGGCCGAGGCAGGCGGATCACGAGGTCAGGAGATCAAGACCATCCTGGCTAACATGGTGAAACCCCGTCTCTACTAAAAATACAAAAAATTAGCCGGGTGCGGTGGCGGGCGCCTGTAGTCCCAGCTACTCCGGAGGCTGAGGCAGGAGAATGGCGTGAACCCGGGAGGCAGAGCTTGCAGTGAGCCGAGATCGCGCCACTGCACTCCAGCCTGGGCGACAGAGCAGACTCCGTCTCAAAAAAAAACAAAAACAAAAAAACAAAAAAAAATCATACCTCGGCCTGGTGCGCCTGTAATCCCAGCACTTTCGGAGGCCAAGGCAGGTCGATCACCTGAGGTCAGTTGTTCCAGACCAACCTGGCCAACATGGTGAAACCCCATCTCTAATAAAAATACAAAAATTAGCCGGGCGTGGTGACGGACGCCTGTAATCCCAGCTACTCGGGAGGCTGGGGCAGGAGAATCGCTTGAACCCAGGGGGTGGAGGCTGCAGTGAGCCGAGATCGCGCCATTGCACTCCAGCCTGGGTGACAACAGCGAAACTCTGTCTCAAAAAAAAAAAATCGTACCTCAATGAAATTCACCTGCAATGTATTTTCTAACTCCTACCCGTTAAATTTCCCTATTACATTCTATACCACAACAATTTTGTCTTATAAGTCGTTTACATTGCTAGGAAAACGACAAACTATTCCACTGCTTATAATGAGCTGACTGTTATCACTTCCTCCCTCACACAATTATTTCTTTAAAAGTGAAAACAAATATTTTGATCTGTGTATTACTTCGCTTTGACACCTTACAACTTCAGGGGAGGTCAAGTCTGTTTTACTTATTTTTTACTTATTTTTCCCCTCAACTCTCAGTCTCAGTATCTCAACATGACCTGGAAAAATGCTTTATTTTCTGCTTCGCACCAAACAGTAACAGATCTATCCATCATAACTACTCATCTGGGAAAGAGCCTGCCAGATATTTATGTTAAAGCCAAATTAAGATCACCATCGTATCAAACTGCAACAGTCACACTCCTGCTAAAGGGAAACAGAGTACTTTCTAAGTGTTCCTTAATATCTGTACAAGACTTAAACGTATTAAAGTCAACTGGAAATTATCGCAACACTCTCTTCCAGGAACACCGATCTTGCATCGTTTTAACCAGCTCATCTTTAAAAACACATTTCAACAGAATATCTGTCAGTCCAGAGCACTGTAAGGTTGATAATAAGCATTGTCTTGAATTTAGAACTTTTCAAAATATTTTAGAACTGCCTGAATTTGGTTGATGATTCAGCATGGTTAATTAGTATAGAGTCATCGCAAGTCACCACCAGGCTAAACAATCCCCTTGTGTGATAGCACTCGTGTTCAGGAAAGGGTCGAAGGGGCCACCTAATCCAACCTGGAGCCTGGGGTAGAGTCTCACCAAGGGCAGAGTTAAGAGAATGATGCTTTCGAGGGACCAGCTTGGATTCCCTGCCAGATCTACGGACCAATGTCCTGGTTGAGGAGCGAACGTGGTAGCCAGAATGTGGTTGGGAGAGGCTGGGTGTGTTTCCATCTGACACCACCGCCTAACTTTCTTTGCTTCTTAAGGACCCCATGGGTGGTTTTCTTTGGACGGCTGCAGGACTTTAAAAGGAAGCAACAACCTCGGGGGTTTGAGAAGGGACCCTCGGAAGCCCTTGGGCAGCTCCCACTGGGGTCCGAGGGGCCCCTCATCGCTTCCCCTGGGGACAGCACACACTTCTGGCAGGATGGGGCAGAGAAAAGTACCCGGGGCTCTGAGCAGAACCCAGAGCTCCGGGAGTAAGTGAGGAAGACCTCCAGGCGCGGAGAGGTGGGGAGCCCCCGAGCCGTCCTTGAGCCTCCAGGCTCGTGGAGATCGGGCCAGCCGCCGGACACTGCCGCCCACACCTGCGAGCAGCGCCCGCCCGGCGGATTGCCCAGCGGATGGCCCGGAGACCTCGCCCCGCCCAGCCGCCCCTCCGCCAGTCCACACCGCCACCCCGGCCCCGCCGCGCGGGCCCCTAGTACCTGGCCGGCGGCGGCTGCGGCTGCGGCTGCGGCTGCGGCGCTGCTCCTCACGTACCCGTTCCGTACTTCCCCGTTCGCCACGCAGCCATTCGGCCGCCCAGTGCGGCGGCAGCAGCAGCCTCCGGGCTCCGGCCGCATCTTCCTGGCAGCACCAGGCGCAAGGCAGGTTCTGTGGGCGGTGGCAGCGGCGGCAGCTGCTCCAAGTCCCGCTCCTCACCCCACCCACCTCCCCGAAACCGGAAATGGCTGCAGCGCCGCCGCCAATTCCCGGGCGGGCCTTCACAGAGGGCGGGGCCCTCTCCGCAGAGGACTGGGCTCGCCCAAGGCCACGCAGCGAAGGGAAAAAGCGGCGGACACCGGCCGAGAGGGATGTGGACCTGAGGACCACTGACCAATCTGGAAGAGAAGGAGGCGGACCCCATGCTGCTGCCTGGCCAATCACGGACGAGAGCAAAGCGCCTCGCCGGCGGAGAGGGGGCTTCTCTAGAGGGACTCCAGGGCCTGGCACCTGATTGGAGGCCGCATCCAGGTCCGGGGTAGGGCTTGCCTGTTTAATGGTCCAGACCGAGGAGGAGGCGGAGCCCAGGGAAAAGTAGCCAATTAGAGTGTGAGGAAATAAAAGGGGCTGAGCCGAAGTCTCTGCAGCGGGTTCCCAGGTTCTCCAGGACAGGTGGCGCCCTCTCTGCCCTTGCCTCGTGGGAAGTTCTGGGGTTTATGTCCTAGCCCAAGACAGGCAGCTCCCTTGTTTAATTAGCTGATTCCTCTGTGAGTGTTTATAGAATAGATTTTTTGACAATCTCTCATCATTCTTCAATATGCGCCACACATTCACTATTTCTGAATTATTATAAGTAATAATTCAGATGCCTTTTCACGTGCCCTTCACATTTGCCCTTGGCAGGGTTTTCTATACAGTCTCCTTTAAATTAAGTCTTTCCTTCAAAGTTAGAAAACCTGGTCTAATTCCAACTCTGCCAATAACTGGAGGCTAAAACTTGAGCACTGTATTTAACCACTTTAGAAGCCAAATTCTTTAAAATGGAGTTAATACTTCCTGCTTCATAGACTGATAGCAAGAATTATGTCATTAACCCATTATGCACCTCTTCTAATACTAGGCTCATAGTAGGCGTATAATAAATATTATTTTCTCACCCTTTTAGTTCCATCTTCCCATGGGGTTAGAAAGCAAGGAAATTGATCTACATTACAATTAGAGACTTTCTGTTATCCATAAAGAATTTAGTATCATAATTAAGAGTATGGACTCTGGAGTCGGTCTGGGTTTTAAATCCTAGCTGCGCCACTTCTAGCTGAGTGACCTCTATGTGTCTTCATCTGTTCAGTGGGGACAATAATAGTTGTCGTGAAGATTGAATAAGTTTACGTATGTAATGTATTTTGTACAGGACCTAGCAATTAGTAAGCATTCATTAAGTGTTGGTTACTAGTAATTGCTAAATGCACCTATGAGAATCCTTGCATTCTTTCCCCACCCTGCAGGAGCTCTAGAAAGGAGGTCCACAAGGTATCGGTTTTGCATGACTTAGGAGCTGAATAATCTAACAGAAGGTGGGATCATTCATCCCACGCATCCTATTTGAGTTGACAAACACTATTGATCCCAAAGTGAATATACATCTGTATGTATAAGGCTAAAAAGGAAGCATGTGGCTGTGCTTCATGGAGCTTACATTTCAGTGAGAGACAAGATATACACATAGAAAGAAAACAATAGTTAAAGACCAACCTAAGGCTGGAGAGATGAGGCAACAGGAGTTCTGATGAGGGAAGCTGAACGGCAGTGATGAGTCTAACCAGGTAGAAAGTTTTCAGGGCAGGAATCTGGATGGAAGCAGGGCTAAGGGATTTAACTAAAGCTTAGGGAGTGAGCTGAATGAATCTGGAGAAGGCTTGCAAGGAAGATGTGCAATGAGATAGATCTTGGAAGATGAGCGGGACTTGGAGAGCTGGAACTGAGAAGGATGGGGAGGGTGTTCGGAGGAAACCTTCAGAAACTCGGGTGCCGAGTCTGGAAAGATCAAAGCCTGAACTGCAGGCTAAGAGGAGTAAAGGAGTCTGGCTAGATTTGAGGAATCCTGTTAGCCAATCCCTCCTCAGGGGTCTGGCCCCTTGTCTTGTTCTGCCACTTACTCACCATGTATAGTCTTGGACAAGTCATGCAAACTCAGCCCTGGTTTCTTCACTCATCTTACAAAGTGTGTACCTGTACTACTTACCTTACAGGCTTCTGTGAGCATCGGTGATATACAGATGATCTGATTACTTCACATGCCATTGCTAAATCACAAAAATGATGCTGCAGTAGGCAGTAGGAAACACCCCAGGCTCTGTGTAAACAGGAAAACAACTCCTTCCAGAAGCATAAGCCGCTTAATCATCATTTTACAGTGTTCATATGCAAAGTTCTATGCTAGGCACCAGGAAGACAACCCTTCTCTTCCTTCAAGATTACTCAAACCACTTCAACTGTGAAGCCTGTTTTGAACCCCAACCTCCCCACAAAATTAGTTGCTTTCTCCTCTGTGAACTTTATACACACCTGTGTAAGCATGTATCACACTGCTTTGAGATTCTTTGAGAGGGAGGTTACACAATGCTTAGAAGCAAGAGCTCTGCAGTCAGATATACCATAATTGAAGACCAGTTTCAGCACTTAGAATCCTTATGACTTAGGCAAAGCTGCCTAACCTCTCTATGACTCAGTTCCTTCATCTGTAAAGTGGGATATACCTCATAGAGTTGGAGAATTAACCAAAGCATTTAGTGCCAAGGCCTGTTACATAATATTAAATGAGTGTTGGTAATTATTCATTGGATAAATGAATTACTTATTAAGTGAATGAATGATTGATTGAATACATTTATACTTACAACTAGGCAACAAGCTTGGTGAGTTCAGGGGATTGTCTAATTTATCTTTGGGTTCCCAGTACCTACCACGTGTCTGTCACATAGCAAATGCTCAATAAATGTTTGATGAATGCATAATGGATAAATGAATTAAAATTTGGCCTTGGCTGGACATGGTGGCTCACACTTGTAATCTCAGCACTTTGGAAGTCCGAGGCAGATGGATCACTTGAGGCCAGGAGTTCGAGACCAGCCTGACCAACATGGTGAAACCCCGTCTCTACAAAAAATACAAAAATTAGCCGGGCGTGGTGGCACATGCCTGTAATCTCAGCTACTTGGGAGGCTGAGGCACAAGACTTGCTTGAACTTGGGAGGCAGAGGTTACAGTGAGCCGAGATTGTGCCACTGCACTTTAGCCTGGGTGATAGAGAGAGACTCTGTCTCACAAAAAAAAAAAAAAAAAAAAAAAAAATCTGGCCTTGTCTCCAAGGAACCTTCTATCACATGGAGACCGTGTTAATTGAGGTTCTTTGGTTGCAGATAACATAAGCCAATTTTTAAAAACTTATTCAAGAAAGGTAAATTTATTGGAACTCTCCTGAAGACAGGGAAGTGTTGGCACTCAGGAAAATCCTAAACCTCAGCAGCAGAAAATTATAGACCTTCCTTCCTCCTAACCAAACCACTTCTGGTGCTTAGCTCTCAACAACCTACAACTTTCATATTCATGAGGTCAAACTTCTACACTCTCAGGAAAAAGAAATCTGACTGGCCTAGCTTAGGGTGAAGATGGGTAAATCTGACCAATCACAATGGCCAGAGTACAAGGCCAAACTGCTGGAGGGGAGGAATCAGTTACAGACAAGGAAGAATCATAGCAGAGAAGGGAGAAACAACCCTAACAGTGTTCACTACAAGGAGATAGAACCCGGGAGTGAAAAGGACAAATAGCAATAGCTTAGAATGGATGTTAAAGAAGGAGGCTGGCCGGGTGCAGTGGCTCACACCTATAATCCCAGCACTTTGGGAGGCCGAGGGGGTCGGATCACCTGAGGTCAGGAGTTCGAGACCAGACTGGCCAACATGATGAAACCCCCATCTCTACTAAAAATACAAAAATATTATCCAGCGTGGTGGCGGGTAGGAGGCTGAGGCAAGAGAATCGCTTGAACCCGCGAGGTGGAGGTTGCAGTGAGCCAAGATCGTGCTATTGCACTCCAGCCTGGGCAATAAGAGCAAAACTCTGTCTCAAAAACAAAAACAAAAACAAAAAAACCCAAACAAGTAGCCAAGCCTCAGGCAATCACAGAAGCCATATTTCAACCACTCAACAGGCAGCCAGCTGTTCAGTGTTCAAATAAGGCAAATGCCAAGCTATAACCATTCCAACTGTTTCTGTGTCTCACTTCTGTTTTCTGTATGTTGCTTTCCTTTTTCTATTCATAAATCCTGTCTGACCATGTGACAGTGCTGGAATCTCTCTGAACCTTCTGATTCTGGATGGGGGCTGCCCAATTTGAGGATCATTATTTGCTCAGTTAAATTCTGTTAAATTTAATTTCTTTCTTTTATTCTTTTCTTTTCTTTTTTTTTTTAGGATGGAGTTTCGCTCCTGTTGCCCAGGCTGGAGTACAATGGCACGATCTCGGCTGACTGCAACCTCTGCCTCCTGGGTTCAAGCGATTCTCCTGCCTCAGCCTCCCAAGTAGCTGGGATTACAGGCGCCCGCCACCACACCTGGCTAATTTTTGTATTTTTAGTAGAGGCAGGGTTTCACCACATTGGCCAGGCTGGTCTTGAACTCCTGATTTCAGGCGATCCACCCACCTAGGCCTCCTGAAGTGCTAGGATTACAGGCGTGAGCCACTGTACCCAATCTAAATTTAATTTCTTTGAATTTTTTCTCTTAGCAACACCCCTGCCAAAATAAATGACTTCCAACTACCCCTTCCATTCTTGTGTCGCTTGGTCAAGAGTCAAATACTGGAGAGAATATCTGCTTGTTTGAGTTTAGGTCGCACTGGTCCTTACAAGTGCAAACAGAAGAAAAAAGTGTCCTTCATCTTTCATGGTGGGAGGTGCTTACCAAGACACACCCTCCTAAGAAGAGTACGTTAAATGAGAAGAGATGATTTCCCAAAAGGAAATGGGGGACTTAATAGAAAAAGGGAATGGACACTGGGCAGGCAAAAATGGCCAATGTCCTTTGTATCAGTTAAGGCTGCAGATGAATCACAAGATACAGCTGTGTATTGTGGTATGCACCTGAAATCTTAGCTCTTCAGGAGGCTGAGGCAGGAGGAACACATGAGCCCAGGAGTTCAAGACCAGCCTGGGCAGCATAGCAAGACCCCATCTCAAGAAAAAAGAAAAAAAAGAAGAACCACAAGATGGAATGGAAAGGGCCCTTCAGCAGTAATCTGCTTTTGCACAAAAACCAGAGATAGACAATGCAGAGGTATTATTTGAACCTGACTCTGAGAGCATCATTTGGTCTTCCGTCTTCCCTTTTCTTTTTGTTTCTTTCTTTTTTTTTTTTGAGGTGGAACCTCACTCTGTTGCCCAGGCTGGAGTGTAGTGGCGCAATCTCAGCTCACTGCAATCTCTGCCTTCTGGGTTTGAGCGATTCTTGTATCTCCCAAGTAGTTGGAATTACAGGCGCATGCTACCATGCCCAGCTAATTTTTGTATTTTTAGTACAGATGGGATTTTGCCATCCTGGCCAGGCTGGTCTTGAACTCCTGATCTCAAGTGATCCACCCACCTTGGCTTCCCAAAGTGTTGGGATTACAAACATGAGCCACTGCGCCTGGCCTGGTCTTCCCTTTTCAAACTTTTCTTGCTTCATTCATTCATTTATCTCTTAGGCCAATCGCACAACAAGTATTTTTTGCTGGCCATCATGTTGGGTACCGCAAATACAATGACAAATAGAAAGAAACATGGTCTTTGCACTTGTGGAGCTTTCAGTCTTGATTTACAAGAAATGCGTCTGCTCTTTCCCCTTTCATTATTCCTAATCTAATAGAGTAAGTGAAATAGACTAATTCTCTCCCTGGGTTTCTGACCCTACTTTTGTGGAAAATCTTGGATGCTGTTTTTGGACTATTTTCAGTGGCAATATTTGCATCCACAAAACTGGGCAGGTCCTGGGACAAGAGTTTAGAATTGCATTATGATCATGAGGCCTGAGCTATTTAAATGAATGTTTGCATGCAAACATGAAGCTTTAAGAGGAATGATGGTTTCTGATTATACACCTCCAGGGTGCCAGCTAAGCACTTAGTAGAGATTTTAATCTGTACCCAACAAAGCATTTGCAATGGGAGTTCTGCAATAATACAGATGAGTGCTCCAGGAATGGGCAGCCAGAGTCTATGTCTCAATGGCAGGTCTCTGCCCTTGAGTTACCTCTGCTCCAGAAGCACCTGAGAGCTTCCTCCACCACACCCCACACTGCCACCCTGGACTTCCTCTGGGCACTCACCTGGCTGAATGTTGCAATCATTTCAGGTTCTGCTCCAGGAAGCAAGTGGACTTTTACTTCTGGCTTCAAGAGGGAGGAGAGGAGACGGTGATGCAGATTATGATAATGGTGGTGGTGTTAGCCAAGACTCTGAGTTGCAAGTTTTGAAACTGAGTTTAAATTGAATTAAACATAAAGATGATTTATTGACTCACATAACCAAAAACTAAGGGTAGATCTGATTGGATCTAGGTACTCAAGCGATATCATCAGAAATCTATCTCCCCCCCAGAAAAAAAAAAGAAATCTGTCTCCATCTCCAGCTTGGGGTCCCTCTGAATTAGCTTTATTCCCAGAAAGGCTGCCACCAGTGTGATGGCAAAGATGGCTTGTGGTGGGCAAGCTTCCATTCAATCAGCTTTAACACTTCAGCTGAAAGACACTGCCTGTTTTCTGTAGTCTTCTCGAGATTCCTAAGTAGACTACTCTTGGCCTAGCTTTGGTCACATGCATCAGGTGACTGTTGAATTGATTGGCCAGTCCTGAATCTTGTGCCCACCTACTCCACCAATTATGAGCTACAGGCTCAGAGAAGGGAAGACCAGTGGTTTTCCTCTGGGAGAAGATGGGTGCTGTTGCCAGAGAAAAGGGTGCTGAGTAGGCATAAGCCACAGATGTCCGTTGCACTGATCATGTTAAATATGATGACGACAGGAAGAAGCAGGAAGTGGGAATGCCTTGGAGAGTCTCAACATTTTCAGATGATATTACAAGAAAGACTGCATTTAGACTCTCCCTCCTCCACAAATCCGACCTACAAAAGTTATGTCAAATTAATCCCTCCCTATGGTAACGGTCTGTTCTGTGTGTTTGTTTAACTGATTTAAGTGATTGATATCTTCATCTTCATCAAATCATTATCCTAAAGCCATTAATAAACATTCTTTGTATATGTAGCTGTATAAGAAAAATAGAAATACAGGCAGAGCATTAACTCTCTAAGAGAGCAATAAAGGGCGGGGCACAGTGGCTCACGCCTGTAATCCCAGCACTTTGGGAGACCAAGGCAGGTGGATCACCTGAGGACAGGAGTTCAAGACCAGCCTGGGCAACATGGTGAAACCTCATCTCTACTAAAAAAAAAAAAAATTAGCCAGGCATGGTGGCGCACACCTGTAATCCCAGCTACTAAGGAGGCTGAGGCAGGAGAATCACTTGAAGCGGGGAGGCAGAGGTTGCAGTGAGCTGTGATGGTGCAACTGCACTCCCGCCTGGGCAACAGACTGAGACTGTCTCAAAAAAAAGGAGCAATAAAGGACTCATAAGACAACATATCACCAACTCTGAATGTTATATATTGTGAACTTAGAATGGCAAAAATTGAATTGTACTAAATGTGAAGTATATCTCAATTAAAAACACAAAAAAAATTGCTTTTTTAAAAAAAGAAGACATAAATAAGAAATTGCATATGTTCCTAGGCAATGTGACATATGCATTCAATGGTGTGATGGAATTTGCATATTTAAACAGAATAGGTGGAAGGTAAAGCTGTCATTCTTTTCCACTTCATCATAGAACCCTTAGAAGATTTAGCTATTGTCCCCATCACTTTCTTTATATTTACTGTGCAATGTTACATATTCATGGACAATATAACTTCTTTTAAAATGGCCTTTGGGGTTCTTCCTCTACCCTTAATATTTTGCTAACTTTTTCTCACATTTTTTCTCTATCATGTACCACTTCCAACACCAATAATTTTTGGTGCCTAATATCTTGGGGAGCCATTTTAACCTATATCTAGAAGAAGACTTTTCTGTTGTTTATGCTCCCAATGACTCTAAAGCCACATGACAGCTTCCTTCAATAAATGTCCTGAAAAGTATGGGAATTAGAATAGGCAATGGGAATGCAACAGGGATGCCCAAAAGAGTTGACAGGGAAAGGAACTTTTTTTTTTTTTTGAGACAGAATCTCACTCTGTTGCTCAGGCTGGAGTGCAGTGGCACAGTCTCGGCTCACTGCAGCCTCCACCTCCAAGTTCTAGCGATTCTCCTGCCTCAGCCTCCTGGGTAGCTGGGATTACAGGCACTTGCCACCACGGCTGGCTAATTTTTGTATTTTTAGTAGAGATGGGGTTTCATCATGCTGGCCAGGCTGGTCTTGAACTCCTGACCTCAGGTGATCCGCCTGCCTCAGCCTCCCAAAGTGCTAGGATTACAGACATGAGCCACCCCTCCCGGCCAGGAACTTTCTTGTATTGACTTTAACGCCTGACATTTGAACATTTCAAAATATAGTACACTTCTCTTTTATATCAACAGCATATTTTAAGGCATAAATGACAACTTTAGGTCACCTTTTGTTTTAATCCAAACCAGCCTTTCCCATGCTAACTGCCCCATCCTTATCTACCGGTCCATATTCTGCATTTCAGGTGGTTGCTTCTCCAGCATCTTTTCCACACTTCCTTCACTGGTGAGAAGTCATTTATTAGAGGGTTGACTGTTTCCCAGTGTCTGACAACAGGGAGTGGTTCATGGACAGACACAAGAGCATAGTTGATTCAATCATGCTTAAGACTTAAGATTTTGGTTCAATGACTGGGGTGAAGGAAACGTATCTATTTTCCCAGAAGGTGTGGTATGTGAATGTGAGACCTACAACTGCTACAGCCATTTGGTTACCACGAGAAAAACCCCACTAAGAATAAAAGCAACATCGGGAAGTGAGCAGAGAACCTCACAGACACATGGAGCTGGTGCTCTGATCAAACTACACATGAGGCCCACACTACACATTTCAATTATGCTGAGTCAAGAAATTCTCTTTAGTTGTTTATGCAGGTTGAAGTTTTGTGTTTTTTAAAAATTGGAACTTAAATCACCTTAACTATTACAATCCTTCAGTACAATATTTTTCACAGCATTATTGAAGTATAATTAATAGTAACTAAACTGCATATATTCAAGTGTATGATTTGATAAGTTTTGACATATATGTATCTACCTGTGAAATCATCTCCACAATCAGAATGATGAACATATCCATCATCCTCAAAAGATTCCTGGTGTCCTTTTGGAATCCCTCTCCTCCTTCGCTGTTCTCCCCGACTTCCTGTCTTGTAGACTAGTTAACATTCTCAAAAATGTTATATAAATGAAATAATGTAGTATATTCTTTCTTTGTCTGGCTTTTTTCATTCAGCATAATATTTTGAGATTCATTCATGTTGTTGCGTGTATCTTCCTTTTTGTTGCTGAGTAGTTTTTTTTTTTCTTTTTTTTTTTTTTTTGAGACAGAGTCTTGCTCTGTCACCCAGGCTGGAGTGCAGTGGCACGGTCTCGGCTCACTGCCAGCTCTGCCTCCCAGGTTCACACCATTCTCCTGCCTCAGCCTCCCGAGTAGCTGGGACTACAGGCGCCCGCCACCATACCTGGCTAATTTTTGTATTTTTAGTAGAGACGGGGTTTCACCATGTTAGCCAGGATGGTATCAATCTCCTGACCTTGTGATCCGCCCGCCTCGGCCTCCCAAAGTGCTGGGATTACAGGCGTGAGCTACTGCTCCCGGCTGTTGCCGAGTAGTTTTAATTGTATGGATGCACAGTTTATTTATCCATCCACCTATTGATGGACATTTGGATTGTTTCTAGTTTAGAGATATTACAAATAAAGTTGCTATAAATATGTGTGTACAAATCATTGTGTGGACATAAACTTTCATTTCTCTTGGTTAAATACTTAGGAGTAGGCCAGGCACAGTGGCTCATGCCTGTAATCCCAGCACTTTGGGAGGCTGAGGCGGGTGGATCACGAGGTCAGGAGATCGAGACCATCCCGGTCAACATGGTGAAACCCCGTCTCTACTAAAACTACAAAAATTATCTGGGTGTGGTGGCGCATGCCTGTAATCCCAGCTACTCAGGAGGCTGAGGCAGGAGAATCGCTTGAACCTGGGAGGCGGAGATTGCAGTGAGCCGAGATTGTGCCACTTCACTCTAGCCTGGGCAACAGAGCGAGGCTCCGTCTCAAAAAAAAAAAAAAGAAAAAGAAAAAGAAAATTTTAGGGAAGGTGAACAGGATGAGCCGTGACCAAGAAATAAAACAACCTCAGCACACCACTCCTGAGCAGAGTCCTAGAGGTGTAGTCCACTTTCTGCAGTCCCATAATGAGATTATAGCACTCAATATGTGCCATTTTATATTCAAGCTATTTGTGTACCTGTTTGTGTTTGTTTTCTCATACACTAAGTGGGAACTAGTGAAACATGCTCAGTTATTCCTGTGGGGTTATTTATGTGTCTTTTCATGTATTAGGTTCATGCAAAAGTATTTGCAGTCGTTGCCATTACTTTCAACTGCAAGAACCACAATTACGTTTGCATGAACCTGATATTTGTATCCCAAGGAATCAGACCCGAAAATTTTGTGTTAAGGTTGTAAATGGTTCAATGTCTTCCTGCCTTTTGGTACTTCCCAGTTTTTTAAATGAGGTATCTATTTATAATTACAATAATTAAAAACCTCAAATTGACAGAGTGAGAATGTAGGTTGTTTTAATATCCAAAAACAATATGTCATCTTAATAGAACTAAGAACAAAAACTACATAGTCATTTAACAGACACTAAACAGGCATTTGATAAAAAAAATCTAACACTTCTTTGTGATAAAAGTCCTCAACACACTAGGAGTAGAAGAGGAGTTCCTCAACCTGACAAAGGAGATTTGCAAAACATGTACAACTAACATTATTCTAAATGGTAAAAGACTGAATGCTTTCTTCTAAGATTAGGAAGAAGACAAGGATGATCACTTTCACCACTCCTATTCAACATTATACTAGGCTAGTAAGGAAGAAAGTAAAATAAGAAGCTTCCAGATTAAAAAAGAAGAAGTGAAATGATCTCTACTCACAGATGATATAATCTTTTACGTGGACTATCCCAAAGAATCTACTAAAAGAATGATTAGGACTAATAAACAATTTAAACAGGTTAAAGGATACAAGATTAATATACAAAAAGGAGTTATATTTATATTAATATTTTTTATTTTTATTTTATTTTGGTTTTTGAGATGGAGTTTTACTCTTGTTGCCCAGGCTGGAGTGCAATGGCATGATCTCAGCTCACTGCAACCTCCGCCTCCCAGGTTCAAGCAATACTCCTGCTTCAGCCTCTGAGTAGCTGGGATTACACGTGCACACCCCCACACCCAGAAAACTTTTGTATTTTTAGTAGAGATAGGGGTTTCACCATGTTGGCCAGGCTGGTCTCAAACTCCTAATCTCAGGTGATCCACCCGCCTTGGCCTCCAAAAGTGCTAGGGTTATAGGCATGAGCCACAGTGCCCAGACAAGACTTATATTTTTATATATTAACAATAAACATTCTGAAAATGAAAGTAAGAAAACAATCCCATTAACAATAGCATCAAACATAATAAAATAGGAAAAAATTAACAAAAGAGTGCAAGATTTGTGTTCTGGAAAGTATAAAACATTGTTGAAAAATTAAATGAGATCTAGGCTGGGCGTGGTGGCTCACGCCTGTAATCCCAGCACTTTGGGGGACCAAGGTGGGCAGATCACCAGGTCAGGAGATCGAGACCATCCTGGCTTACACGGTGAAACCCTGTCTCTACTAAAAATACAAAAAAAATTAGCCTGGCGTGGTGGCAGGTGCCTGTAGTCCCAGCTACTCGGGAGGCTGAGGCAGAAGAATGGCGTGAACCTGGGAGGCGAAGCTTGCAGTGAGCCGAGATCGAGCCACTGCACTCCAGCCTGGGTGACAGAGTGAGACTCTGTCTCAAAAAAAAAAAAAAAGAAAAAGAAAGAAAGAAAAATTAAAGGAGATCTAAATAATGGAAAAACATCCCATGTTCAGTGATTGGAAGACTTAATATTGTAAGATGGCAATACTACCAAAATTGATCTACAGATTCAATGAAATCTCTATCTAAACCAACCTGTCTTTTTTGGAGACATTGCTGATCCTAAAATTTATACGGAAATGTGGGACCCAGAATAGCCAAAAGAATCTTGATTAAAAAAAAGAATAAAGTTAGAGAATTCACACTTTCCAATTTCAAAACTGACTATACAGCTGAAGTAATTAAGACAGTATGCTATTGGCATAAAGGCAGACATATAGATCAATGTAATAAAATTGAGAATCCAGAAATAAACCCTAAGATTTATAATCAACTGGTTTTGAACAAGAATGCCAAGAAAATTAAAGGGGATGATGAATGATCTTAATTACAAATGGTGCTTGTAAAACTGGATCTCTACATGCAAGAATAAAGTTAGACCCCTACTTCACACCATATACAAAAAAAAAGTCAAAATGGATCAAAGACCTAAATGTAAGAGCTAAAACTTTAAAATCCTTAGAAGAAAACGTAGGTATGAATCTTCATGACTGTGGATTGGACAATAGTTTTGAGATATTTCACCAAAAGCATAAACATCCAAAGAAAAGATAGATAAATTGGACTTCATTAAAATGAAAAAAAATTTGTTTTTCAAGGGACATCATCAGAAAATGAAACAATAACCCAAAGAATGGGAGAAAATTTTTGCAAATCATATATCTGTTAAGAGTCTTGTATCCGGGGCCAGGTGTAGTGGCTCATGCCTGTAATCCCAACACTTTGGAAGGCTGAGGTGGGTGGATCATGAGATCAGGAGATCCAGACCATCCTGGCCAACATGGTGAAACCCAGTCTCTATTAAAAATACAAAAATTAGCCAGGCGCGGTGGCGGGCGCCTGTAGTCCCAGCTACTCAGGAGGCTGAGGCAGGAGAATGGCATGAACCCAGGAGGCGGAGCTTGCAGTGAGCCGAGATCATGCCACTGCACTCCAGTCTGGGTGACAGAGCGAGACTCTGTCTCAAAAAAAAAGAGTCTTGTATCCAGGATACACAAAAACTCTTATAATACTCAATAATAAAAGGATAAATAACACCATTTTTAAATGGGCAAAAGAATTGAATAGATATTACACCAAAGAAGATATGCAAAAGGAATAGAAGGAGGGAAGGAGGAAGAAAAAGGAAGGCATTGATATGATTATGATATTTTGGGGGCTCAAAAGGACCAAATAAATAACACTTTCTTCCTCACCATGCGAGCAGCGGCAAATCCAAATGAGTCTGCAGCAACCTCAATTCTTGCCTCCTCAGAAGAAAGAATTTGAGCAAGGGGCATAAGGCAGAGGGAGAGACTGAGGCATGTTTTAGGGCAGGAGTGAAAGTTTATTAAAAAGTTTTAGAGCAGGAATAAAAAGAAGTAAAGTACACTTGGAAGAGGGCCAAGTGGGCAACTTGAGAGATTCAAGTGCGCAATTTGACATTTGACTTGGAGTCTTATATGTTAGCATGCTTCCAGGGTTGAGTTATATCTCCCCTGATTCTTCCCTTGGGGTAAGCCATCCACATTGCAGTGGCCTGCTAGCACCTGGGAGGGGCCAAATGCGCAGTGTGTTTACTGAAGTTACATACATGCTCACTTGAGGTGTTCCTCTCTTACCAGTTGGGTGTTCCTAGGAGAAGGTCATATAGCAGTTAAAGTCTGCCATTTTGCCTCTTAGTGCACAAGCTTGAGTCCACTCACCCAACTCCTGAGATCTTATCAGGAAGCTGCTGATCACCAGTTTCAGGTGTTTCTGTCTATGGGAACCTGTCTTTCCCTGGTGCTGGCCTGCCACCACATTTGTCTAATTTTTTTTTTTTTTTTTTTTTGAGACAGAGTCTTGCTCTATTGCCTAGGCTGGAGTGCAATGGTGTGATCTCAGCTCACTGCAACCTCTGCCTCCCAGGCTCAAGTGATTCTCCTGCCTCAGCCTCCCAAGTAGCTGGGATTACAGGCACCCACCACCACGCCTAGCTAAGTTTTGTATTTTTTAGTAGAGAAGGGGTTTTACCATGTTGGTCAGGCTGGTCTCAAACTACTGACCTCAGGTGATCCACCTGCCTCAGCCTCCCAAAGTGTTGGGATTACAGGTGTGAGCCACCGCGCCCAGCCCAGAATTAGAATATTGATCAAGATTTTTACATTACCCATTCCTCTGTTTTTTTCTGAGCTGCAGCCAGAGATCACTGGTTGGTTCATAGGAATAAGCAGAGTTAAACTAAATTACAGACAAAAACTCAAAAGCAACTGATGACACTAGAATATAATAAAAGGTGTACCATAGTTCTTGAAACATAATTTTTTTCTCTTCAGTTCTCATTTTCATTAATAACATATCATGATAGGACTGATTTCTTTGCAAAATAAGCTTTAGTCTTTTATGCTTGGCCAGATTATTTGCATAAAGCACAGCAAGAATAATTATTTGACATACAGGCTCCTTTTTAAATTGGCTTTGATGGAACTTCATTCCATAAGGAATCTCACATAAGACTTTTTTTTTTTTTTTTTTTTTCCAGACAGAATCTCACTGTGTCACCCAGGCTGGAGTACAGTGGAAAGATCTTGTCTCACTGCAACCTCTGCCTCCCATGCCCAAGCAATTCTTGTGCCTCAGCCTCCCGAGTATCTGGGACTACAGGTGTGTGCCACCATGCCCAGCTAATTTTTGTATTTTTAGTAGACAAGCAGGTTTTGCCATGTTGGCCAGGCTGGTCTCAAACTCCTGACCTCAAGTGATCCACCTGCCTTGGCCTCCCAAAATGCTGGGATTACAGGTGTGAGCCACTGTGCCTGGACTCAGATAAGACTTTTTAAAGCATTAATCCCAGCCATGGGTTGATGCCAGTAAATACCTGTACGAGTTGGGTAAATTTCTCTCCTCTTGAGATTGCAAGATAATTTGGGGCTCCTGGGCCTGTTAGAAAGTGACATTCTTTACTTACCACAGGTCAAGAATTCTATACAGGGACTGTGTAGACAAGGTATGAGGTCGGTTTTACCAAGGAGCTTTATTGGTTCTGTAAGTCAATTTTGATTGCTTAAAGGAAAGCACGACATTTCAAAGCCTTGATAAAATAACTAGTTTCTCCAATTGTGTCCTGTTGCAAAAGAAACATATTCTTACTGCACTTATATAAATAATCATATTGCCATAAGTTAAGAATACTCACAAATCATTTCCAAATTCTGGAGAAATCAGGTAGAGAGAAACAAATATCCTCCAAATTTTGTTTACAGGAGTACTCAATTTTAAAAGCTGTAAATGGCTCAAAAGAACAGTTTTCTTGGCTTTGAAAAACAAAGGGTTAGCAATGTTTTAAGCAAAAAGGTAAAAAGGATTACTTCAGTCAATTAATTCCAGTTTTGCTTGACATTTATGAACACATTAGTTTTCCAAAACAGTCTTGGAAGTTCTTTCCTCTTCATTTTAATGTTAAAATCTCCAAAGAGCACCTATTCTATAGCTTATTATAAAACCACCTTTTTTTTTTTGAGATAAGATCTCACTCTGTAGCCAACGCTGGAGTGCAGTGGTGTGATCTCAGCTCACTGCAAACTGCAACATCTGATTCCCAGGATCAAGCCATCCACCCACCTCAGCCTCCTGAGCAGCTGGGACTACACGTACCCACCAGCACATCTAGCTAATTTTTTTATGATTTTGTAGAGGTGGGGTTTCACCATGATGCCCAGGCTGGTCTCAAGTTCCTGCACTCAAGTGGTCCTCCTGCCTCAGTCTCCCAAAGTGCTGGGATTACAGGCATGAGCCACCATGCCCAGCCTGTAAAACCACCTTTTAAGAAGAGTTAAAACAAGACAATGATTGCCTGTGGATGACAAAAAGTCTTAAGGCCACCACAGTCAAAGACACAATTGACAAGGAAATGTGTTACCTCTGTGGTATGCAATAATTTAACATAATAATTACAATTATTACTGATAACATATACTAAGTTGTATCAGAATTACAGGAGTTTCACACAGTTTTGGAACACATACCAACAACATATTTATACAAATACAGTTCAAAGAAAGCCAAATTTTACCTTTGCATTAGAGTACTATTGATATTAAACCCAATTCTTAATAAAACCTCATAGACAAATCTATCCAATCTTAATCCATTTAACCATAGGTAAGATTCTCATAAAACTTTTATGACCCTTTATAGTTTTCTGTTAAAGAGCAGAGCAATGCTCTAAGAAAACTATGTTATGCTTTTATTCCAATGTTCAATGTATGGATAAACTGAATAATATACCCCTTTAATTTTAGCCAATATGTTCACATACAGATTAATCTTTTGCAATCCTTCCACAATTTGCTCAAACCTTTGGCTTTATTTCAACTTAAAACTATCCTTTAACCCTCTAAACGAGGCAAAAAAAATTCACATTCTCATGCCTTCTCTTTTTTTATTACTTATTTTGTTTTATTTTGTTTTGCTTTTTTTGAGGCAAGGTCTTGCTCTGTTGCCCAGGCTGGAGTGCAGTGGCATGATCTCAGCTCACTACAACCTCCGCTTCCCAAGTTCAAGTGATTCTCCTTCCTCAGCCTCCCGAGTAGCTGGAATTAAAGGTGTGCGCCACCATGCCTGGCTAATTTTTTGTATTTTTAGTAGAGATGAGGTTTCACCACATTGTCCAGCTTGGTCTTGAACTCCTGACCTCAAGTAATCCACCTGCCTTGGCCTCTCAAAAGGTTAGGATTACATGCATGAGCCACTGCACCTGGCTTTCATGCCTTCTTGTAATCTTTTACCAAAAGCACATTCTACTTTTCTTATTACACCTTGCATGAAAAACTGTTTTCTCCAGTAGTCTCAAGTGAATGTTACACAGTTAACTCTTTTTTTTTCTTTTATTTTTGAGACAGAGTCTCGCTCCATCACCCAAGCTGGAGTGTCGTGGCATGATCTTGGCTGATTGCAACCTCTACCTCCCAGTTTCAAGTGATTCTCCTGCCTCAGTCTCTGGAGTAGCTGGGGCTACAGGCTCATGCCACCAGGCCCAGCTAATTTTTGTATTTTTAGTAGAGAGGGGGTTTCACCATATTGGCCTATACTGTTAACTCCTAGCAACATTTACTTTTTGTGAAAAACCTGGTAAGAAAACAATTCTAATTATGCACTAGCTTTGGAGCCTAGGACACTAGACGGAAGTGCAGATAAGGTCTGACTTTTTCCAGCATAGTTAGGGGGCATGACTAACTCTGTATGTGCCCAGGCCTTACCTAGAATTTAATGGCTTTTTTTTTTTTTGAGACAGAGTCTCACACTGTCACCCAGGCTGGAGTGCAGTGGCACGATCTCGGCTCACTGCAACCTCTGCCTCCCAGGCTCAAGTGATTCCCCTGCCTCAGCCTCCCAAGTAGCTGGGATTACAGGTGCCTGCCACCACGCTCAGCTAATTTTTTGTATTTTTAGTAGAGACGGGGTTTCACTATGTTTGCCAGGCTGGTCTCAAACTCCTGACCTCGTGATCCATCCGCCTCGGCCTCCAAAGGGCTGGGATTACAGGCATGAGCCACTTCACCTGGCCAAATTTAACGGCTTTAAAGAAGGCAAGTTGTAAATTCCTTTCACGAATCTTTTCACAACTTACACAGACCATCTATGACATGCTTGGACTTTCTGACTTGTCCTAAATATCTGTCTTTTTAAACAACCAGTTATTTTATTTTAGGATAAGAATTTACCATACAAGATCCTTTTTCATACAAAGTCTCTTTTCTTGTAACACTCTTTACCAAAAATACCTCTTTACCTTTATAACTTTTGAATTAGACAAAAGTTATTTTCTTTCTGTTAGGAAGTTATGGTTTGTTGCTGTTCAAGTCCTGTAAAATGGGGGCAGATAAAGAGGTTACCTATATATGGTAGAAGTTATCCCCCACTAAAGTGATTGCTCAGTTAGATTTCTTGTTCGGGCTTGTTTGAGTAAGTGTGGGATATATATATATATATATATACATATATAAACATATATATATATATTTTTTTTTTTTTGCGACAGAGTCTCGCTCTGTCGCGCAGGCTGGAGTGCAGTGGCGTCATCTTGGCTCACTGCAAGCTCTGCCTCCCAGGTTCACGCCATTCTCCTGCCTCAGCCTCCTGAATAGCTGGGACTACAGGCGCCCACCACCATGCCCGGCTAATTTTTTTGTATTTTTAGTAGAGATGGGGTTTCACCATGTTAGTCAGGATGGTACCGATCTCCTGACCTCGTGATCTGCCCACTTCAGCCTCCCAAAGTGCTGGAATTACAGGCGTGAGTCACCACGCCCAGCCAGTGTGGGCTATTTTTAAACCCCTAAGGTAGGACTGACCAGGTTAAAGTTATTGGTTAAAGATTTAGGTAGCTTTTCCATGAGACATAGGACTATTAGAGAGAAAGATGAATTCAGAAGTTGAGTAAATATTAAGCAGGCACCCATCTTGCTCCAAGTAAATGTGAATCTTTTCTTTTGGGGGGTGGGTGCCATTTGTCCCCATTACCTGATAGAATTTGGAGAGTTGCTCAGAGAAGGAGGTTAGCATAGAGTAGGCAGCTCTTTGAAGGGGTGGCCTGCCCCTCCACACCTGTGGGCATTTCTTGTCAGGTGGGACGAGAGACTGAGAAAAGAAAGAGACACAGAGACAAAGTATAGAGAAAGAAAAGTGGGCCCAGGGGAATGGCACTCAGCATACAGAGGACCCATGCTGGCACTGGTCTCTGAGTTCCCTCAGTATTTATTGATCATTATCTCTACCATCTCAGAGAGGGAGATGTGGCAGGACAATAGGGTAATAGTGGGGAGAGGGTCAGCAGGAAAACATGTGAACAAATGTCTCTGTATCATAAGCAAGGTAAAGAAAAAGGTGCTGTGCTTTGATGTGCACATACATAAACATCTCAATGCATTAAAGAGCAGTATTGCTGCCAGCATGTCTCACCTATAGCCCTAAGGCAGTTTTCTCCTATCTCGGTAGATGGAATATACAATCAGGCTTTACACCAAGACATTCCATTGCCCAGAGACGAGCAGGAGACAGATGCCTTCCTCTTATCTCAACTGCAAAGAGGCCTTCCTCTTTTACGAATCCTCCTCAGCACAGACCCTTTACAGGTGTCGGGCTGGGGGACGGTCAGGTCTTTTCCTTCCGATGAGGCCATATTTCAGACTATCACATGGGGAGAAACCTTGGACAATACCTGGCTTTCCTAGGCAGAGGTCCCTGCAGCCTTCCGCAGTGTTTTGTGTCCCTGGGTACTTGAGATTAGGGAGTGATGATGACTTTTAACAAGCATGCTGCCTTCAAGAGTTTGTTTAACAAAGCACATCCTGCATAGCCCTAAATCCATTAAACCTTGAGTCGTGACACAGCACATGTTTCTGTGAGCACAGGGTTGGGGGTAGGGTTACAGATTAACAGCATCTCAAGGCAGAAGAATTTTTCTTAGTACAGAACAAAATGGAGTCTCTTATGTCTACTTCTTTCTACATAGACACAGTAACAGTCTGATCTCTCTTTCTTTTCCCCACACTCTTGAACGCAAAAGGGAAATTTGTAATTTCACTTGCCACCTCTGGAGTTTCCCTTGGCTTTCTCCTATTGAAGACAATGTCTGATTTGTTCCTAGAAGTGTTCTTAGAGAAAGGTCATATACCAGTTAAATTCCACCATTTTGCCTCTGGGCATATGTGGGCACATGCTTGAGCCCACTCACCCAATTCCCAAGGTCTTATTGGGAAGCTGATGAACACCAGTTTCAGGTGTTGCTATCTATCCAGAGACTACCTTTCCCTGGGCTGGCTCTGACCGATTATTATTTTAGAGAGACAGTCAACAACTGCCTGACCAACATCCGATGGTCTCCTGACACTCCTGGTTGGTGGAGGCCCTCTCCCGCCCCACTCATGTCTGACCAATTACCTACTGTAACAACCATAGATATGAACCAATTGAGAAATAAGACATAGGCTTTAATTACATCTAAAAAAGAGAGAGAGAGAGAGAAGTAAGACAAAAGGGTCAGCATATGCAGAACTAAAGTGCACGGCTGAATTCATGGGCATGGGACCTGTGTGAGTTGCATAGGGCCCTGCACTTGGTTTAATGCTCTGTTGTTGCCATCTTGAAATTCTTAGTAATTTTTATTTTGCACTGGATTCCACAAATTAAGTGCAGACAAAAATGTCACCTGATAAAATGTCATCTTTATTATGGATAAAAGTGGTCTGGGAGAATGCGGCTTGAGTGTGAGGTTAATTTCTGATCTCCAGACTAGACCTTGATGAAGCACACCTAAAAGAAAATTTGAAACCCAACAAGTACATATGCTGCTCTCCCACTTGTCCTGGTAGAAAAGAAATAAGAGACCAGATCCACCAAGCCAGGACCATTGATAGATCATTCTTATCCAGTGGAGGAACATGTCCCACACCAACCAGGCACCCCACCCCCCTCTCTGGTGAGAAGAAAGGCATTGGGCAGAGGTCAAGAGTGATTAAGTGAGCCTGAGAAACATGGAAAGAGGCAATTCTCTTTTTTTTTTTTGAGACAGAGTCTCACTATATCACACAGGCTGGAGTGCAGTGGTGCGATCTTGACCCACTGCAACCTCTTCTTCCTGGGTTCAAGCGATTCTCCTGCCTCAGCCTCCTGAGTAGCTGGGATTACAGGCACCCACACCATGCCCAGCTACTTTTTGTATTTTTAGTAGAGACGGGGTTTCACCATTTTGGCCAGGCTGGTCTTGAACTCCTAACCTCAAGTGATCCACCCGCCTCGGCCTCCCAAAGTGCTGGGAATTACAAGTGTGAGCCACAGTGCCTGGCTGAGTCATTTCTCTTTAACAGGCATCCTTAGTCAAAGTTCTTTTGGTTACAAATGACAAATATAAGTAAACTAGCTTAAATGGAACAGGAAGTTTTGGGAAGTTGTGGCAGATACTGTTTTCTATGTATCACCTCTCCCCTCTTTCCCTGCTGATTTTGTTCAAGGACAGGGAGGAAATTCACTGATTTCAGAGAAGCAGATGTCCTGCCAGCCCTATGAATCATAATTGGTCTAAGGTAATCATGGAAACCCAATTTTCCTTTGCCAGGCACTTACTCTTCTAACCTCCCTTGCAGGTAGTGTAGATGAGTGACACAGTTCTATCCAATGAGATAAGGAAGTCTGTGGGGCCTCTGAAAATGAGGGATTTTCCTTTAGCAAAAATTGAGCCCTTTTACTCCTGCTGCTTTCCCAATGACTTGATGCAATGAATGGAGGACATGATATCTGGAGCCACGGCAGCTATTTTGAGACCATGAGGCAATAAGCAAAATAATGAAGAGTCAACATGCTGAGTGACCAAAAGATGGAAAGAGCCTGGGTCTTTGATGACATAGCTGAGCTGAAGAAACCCTGGCTCTACCTAACTCCAGACTTTTTTTCTTTGAGATGGGATCTTGCTCTGTCGCCCAGGCTGGAGTGCAGTGGTGCAATCACAGTGCAATCACAGCTCACTGCAGCCTTGACCTCCTGGGCTCAAGTAATCCTCCTGCCTCAGCCTCCCTTGTAGATGGGACTACAAGTGCCAACCACTGTGCCTGGCTATTATTATTATTATTATTATTATTTTGTAGAGCCAGGTTCTTTCTATGTTGCCTAGGCTGGTCTTGAACTCCTGGGCTCAAGTAAGCCTCCTGCTTTGGCCTCCCAAAATGCTGGGATTACAGGTGTGAGCCACTGTGCCCAGCCCAGACTTCTTAAGGAAACAACATGTGCTAGTGGTTCAAGTCACTATCATTTAGATTTTCTTACTTGTAGGCAAGTACATCTTAATTCACACAGACTATAACACATCCATTGTGAGTCTCAAGGGACCCAAGGGCAGCTCCTCCTGAAGATCAGGAGGCAGGAACTAGAAAGCAGTCATACCCCTAAGGAATTCCTCTTTCCTCCAACCTCATCTCTGCTTCTGGGAATCTGGATCCTTTGCGCTTTCTACAGACCAGTTTTCACCAATCCAATATTCACATGGCAAAGCCCTCCCTATCTACATTTCCTGCATCAAAGAGACCAACTAACTCAGGCTGCAGCCAGCTTCTCAAGCCTAATTCTAAAGTCCACAAAAGAGAATATGCTTGACCCAGTTGTGAGTCATGTACACTCTGTCTCAGTTAATGCCATAGGGGCAAAGTCACACGCCCAAACATAGCCGCTTGGGGCCCACCCCTGCAGGGTATGCGTCTGTGTGTAGGAAATTCTCAGAGAAAAGGCATGCATGGTCTAAAAGATAACCCTAAAGTGTCTACTATATTTCATGAGGCAGAAAGGAAGGGAGATGAGTCAGGTTAGGAATGCTAGGGAGTGGGTGGGAAGGGGACATTAAGCTTGAGAAGAAGGAACAGACTCTTTTCCTTTTTTGAGATGGAGTATTGCTCTGTCATCCAGGCTAGAGTGCAGTGGCATGATCTTGGCTCACTGCAACCTCCACCTCCCTGTCTCAAGCGATCCTCTTGCCTCAGCCTCCCAAGTAGCTGGGATTATAGGCACATGCCACCATGCCCGACTAAATTTTGTATTTTTAGTAGAGATGGGTTTCATCATGTTGGCCAGGCTGGTCTCGAACTCCTAACCTCAAGTGATCCACCTGCCTTGGCCTCCCAAAGTGCTGGGATTACAGGCGTAATCCTTCTTGCCCCTGGCAAGAAGGAACAGATTCTAACAGCAGGTGGAAAGCTGAGAGAGGTAAGAGGTAGGTAGGAGGTAGCTGAGAAATTCCTCAGTTAAGAAGTCAAGATTCTGGAGGGTGTGGTGGCTCAAGCCTATAATCCCACCATTTGGGAGGCCAAGGTGGGCAGATTGCTTTAGTTCAGGAGTTTGAGACCAGTCTGGGCAACATAGTGAGACCCTTCTCTACAAAAAATAAAATACAAAACAGTAGCTGCCTGGCACAGTAGCTCACGCCTGAAATCCCAGCACTTCAGGAGGCCAAGGCAGGTGGATCACCTGTCAGGAGTTTGAGACCAGCCTGGCCAACATGATGAAACCCGTCTCTACTAAAAATACAAAATTAGCTGGATGTGGTGGTGCACAGCTGTAGTCCAAGCTACTCGAGAGGCTGAGACAGGAGAATCGCTTGAACCTGGGAGGCGGAGGCTGCAGTGAGCTGACACTCTGCCACTGCACTCCAGCCTGGGCTAGGCAGAGAGAGACTACATCTCAAAAACAGAACCAAAAACAGTAGCCATAGGCTGGGCACGGTGGCTCACGCCTGTAATCCCAGCACTTTGGGAGACTGAGGTGGGTGGATCGCTTGAGCTCAGGAGCTCAAGATCAGCCTGGGCAACAGTGGAACCCCATCTCTACAAAAAATACATAAGTTAGCCAGGTGCGGTGGCACATGCCTGTGGTCCCAGCTACTCGGGGGGCTGAGGCAGGAGGATTGCTTGAGCCCGGGAAGCAGAGGTTGCAGTGAGCTGAGATTGCACTGAAACTGCCTTTGCAAAATTATGACTGAGACAGTGAAAGAGATCTAACTTAACCGACTTTATCTTGCTTCTAACCTCCAAGCTGTCCTTGTTCATTCCTGGGCAAACTAACTTTGGGAGAAACTTAGTTTATAGTTTAAACAAAGACGGTAACAGCCTTTCCCAAAGCAGACCTCCTTCTTGCCTGGGGACTAGATTGCCTTTGTAGGAGTAACATTAGTCACAAGATTAGAAATTATGGTTTAGGCCGGGCATGGTGGCCCATGCCTGTAATCCCAGCACTTTAAGAGTCCAATGTAGGTGGATTACCTGCAGTCAGGAGTTCAAGACCAGCCTGGCCAACATGGTGAAACCCGTCTTTACTAATAATACAAAAAAAAAAAAAAAAAAAGTTAGCCAAGAGTGGTGACACATACCTGTAATCCCAGCTACTCGGGAGGCTGAGGCAGGAGGATCACCTGAACCCGGGAGTCAGATTTTGCAGTGAGCTGAGATGGCAACACTGCACTCCAGCCTGGGCCACAACAGCAAAACTCCATCTCAAAAAAAAAAAAAAAAAAAGAAAAGAAAAGAAATTGTGGTTTAGGAGTCATGCAGCTGAAAGCTACAAGATTCTGACCCTCCCTAAACTGCTCCTAAGATCAGTGCTTGAGATATTTTGCAGACCCTGCGCTTGATGGATCAGCTGGCACCACCCAGATCAATAAACTGGTTTATCTCATCCTGTGGCCCCCCCACCTAGGAACTGACTCAGCCCAAGAAGACAGCTTCCAGTCTCTATGGTTTCTTCCCTGACCAATCAGCACTCTGGCTCACTGGCTTCCCGCCCCGCCCCCTTCCGCCCCCCACCACCAAGTTATCCTTAAAAACTCTGCTCTCCGAAGGCTCCGGGAGACTGATTTGAGTAATAATAAAACTCTGGTCTCCTGCACAGCCGGCTCCGCATGAATTCCTCTTTCTCTATTGCAATTCCCCTGTCTTGATGAATCGGACTCTGTCTAGTCAGCGGGCAAGGTGAACCCCTTGGACAGTTACAGCACCACTGCACTCCAGCCTTAGCGACAGAGTGAGACCCTGTCTGAAAAAGCAAAACAAACTAATAAACAAAACAGTAGCCGGGCGTGGTGGTGTACGCCTTTGCTCCTACTTGAGAGGCTAAAGTGGGTGGATCCTCTGAGCCCGGAAATTCTAGGCTGCAGTGAGCCAAGATCGTGCACCTGCACTCCAGCCTGGGCAACAGAGTGAGGCCCTAACTCATTACAAAAAAAGAAAAAAAGGTAAAGTCAATCTCCTAAGGCCTTTTCTTGAATGAGGAATGAGGAAGTGGTGAGAAGAGAAATAAGGAAGGAAAGGAGTGGCCCTAGAGAAGAAAAGTTGTCACTGAGGAAACACTGGGTAGGATTAGACCATCCCCCATTCCCTCCTCTCCCCGCCCAAAGACTAAAAATCAGGCCGTCTGGTTATTTTAGGCTGAAGTCCCAAAGAGAACTGTGTTGGTGTGTGTTCCCGGCAATCGCTGGCAACAACCTTTCTCTCTAGAAAAAGGTCACTGAAACAGATTGGGGTCGGCCTTGATCCTGGATCCCCAGGGGGATCAGAAAACTGTACTGGAGGCCAGAACGTAGCCCTGAGGATGGCCGGGTTTCCACGGGGCCGACCCTGATAAGGATCGCAGAAGGATCGCAGGGCGGTGAGGGTGGGCACGGAGTCATTCCGAGAAGGGCGAGCGGGAGCCGGGGTCAGCGCGGGAGAAGGGCGTGATTTCCACCCTCTTTCCCCGCTCCCGGGTGCTGGGAAGAGCCAAGGGCGGGGAGGATGCGCTGGCGAGAGGCTAGCCCGGGAAACTGAAGGATATGTTTACAGAAAGCGCCGGAAGGAAGTCGGAAGCAAGATAGCGGGGGCTTTGGAGGAATAGCCGGACAATTCTGGGAACCCAGGAGCTGGGGTCTGTCTGGATCCAGCTTTCCCTCGCGCCCTCCCTCTTTCCCCGAGCTCCTGGGTGGTTCAGGCCGCCCCGCTCGGCGCGGGCACCTTCAGCCACTCCTGCGCCTGCGCCGTCTGCTGTAGACCAACCAGTCCTGGCCCCGCGCACCAGAGGCGCTCAACAAACGTTTCTATCATGAATAAGCGAATGAAATTTGGAACTGAAAGGATCCAAGACACAAACAAATGCAGTGACGGTCAGGAAGGGGCTGCTCAAGGAGGACAATAAATTTTACACCTGTTTCACCTCTGCCCCATGAAATGTTATTGATGGAGGCAGGAAAAACGGTTGAACCCCCGGACCAATTGGCAATTTCCCAAAAGTATTTGTAGGAAGAGTACTTTTTGTTTAAATGGAATTTTAAGGCTGGGAGTGGTGGCTCACGTTTGTAATCGCAGCACTTTGGGAGGCCAAGGCTGGAAGATTGCTGGAGCCCAGAGTTGGAGACCAGCCTGGGCAACAAAGGGAGACCTCATCTCTACAAAAAAAATTAAAAATTAGCCATGTGTGATGGTGTGCACCTGTAGTCCCAGCTACTCGGGAGGCTAAGACAGGAGAATCACTCGAGCCCAGGAACTTGAGGCTGTAGTGAGCTATGATTGTGACACTGCACTCCAGCCTGGGCAACAGAGTGAGATCCTGTCTCAAATAAATAAGTAAATAAATAAATGTGTGTGTGTGTGTGTGTGTGTGTGTAGGAATGGAATTTTTGGCCAGGTGCGGTGGCTAATGCCTGTAATTCCAACACTTTGGGAGGCTGAGGTGGGTGGATCACCTAAGATCAGGAGTTCGAGACTAGCCTGGCCAACATGGTGAAACTCCATCTCTAGTAAAAATACAAAAATTAGCCGGGCGTGGTGGTGGGTGCCTGTAATCCCAGCTACTCAGGAGGCTGAGGCAGGAGAATCGCTTGAACCCTGGAGGCGGAGGTTGCAGTGAGCCAAGATCAGGCCACTGCACTCTGGCCTGGGCAAAAGAGCAAGACTCTGTCTCAAAAAAAAAAGAAAGAATTTTATCTGTAAGTCTAAACAGATAAAAGAGATGAAAAACAATAAAACTACAAAACCAACAGCTTCCCTCTTGTTCCTCCTTCCATCCCATTCTTACTGATCTGGTTTTGAAAAACACTCATCTACTGCCACTCCAGAGTTACTGGTAAAGAACTGAGGCCCAGAGAGGCTAAGTAACTTAGTGTCACACAGCAAAGAAGGAAAGAAAGAGGGGAACAAAAAAGAAGACAGGAACTTGAGCAAAAGCCAACTGAAAACTATGACCTGCCAGCCAAATCCTGCTTGCTGGCTGTTTTTGTACAGCCTGAGAGCCAAGAAGGGTCTTTACACTTTTGAATGGTTAAAGAGAAGTCAAAAGAATAGTAATAGTTCATGAAGTGTGAAAATTATGTAAAATTCAAATGTCAGTGTCCAGCAATAAAGTTTCATTGGTACACGACCACATTCATTCATTAATGGCTGCTCCACACTGCAAAGGCAGAGTTGAGTAGTAACAAGAGAAATTATAAGTGGCCTGCAAAACCCAAAATCTTTACTATCTGGCCCACTACAGAAAAAGTTTGCTGATTTCTGGTCTGGAGTTCTCAGCAGTTCTTTTGGTTTTAAACGCTGGGGTCTGAGTCAGGTATGTGAGGGGTGAGTGGGGAGAGGAGATGGGACTCCGCAGATACTAGAGTCCTTTGATTAAAGGCCCAGAAACTGTTGGGTGCGGTGGCTCACACTTGTAATCCCAGAGCTTTGGGAGGCCGAGGCAGGCGGATCACTTGAGGTCAGGAGTTCAAGACCAGCCTGGCCAAAATGGTGAAACCCCATCTCTACTAAAAATACAAAAATTAGCTAGGTGTGGTGGTGCACACTTGTAATCCCAGCTACTTAGGAGGCTGAGGCCGGAGGATTACTTGAACACGGGAGGCAGAGGTTGCAGTGAGCCAAGATCGTGCCACTGCACTCCAGCCTGGGTGACAGAGCGAGATTCCGTCTCAAAAACAAAGGCCCAGAAACTAAGAACAAGATCAGGGCCAGCTTTAAGCAGTATAGAAGAAGGGGAGGCCTAATGGAAGGTATTCTGTGGTAATTACAAAATCAAGAACAAGCCAACTTTCTGAGGCTCTCCTATGTTCTAATCACTGTTCTGGGCATGGTAGTGGATTAGAAACAAGTTTCCAGGATGCTACACAAGAGCTTACAATGCTGTACAATGCACACACCATACATTATGAGAAGAGTCCAGGAATTATGGTTGATACTGTCAGCTTCTCACAAGCGCCTGATCTTCCTCCTGCTATATTAGCTAACACTGAACACTTACTCTGTGTCAAGCATATGCTAAGTATGTTTCAAGCACTATTTCCCCTACGGGATAGATTTTAGTATTATCCTGATTTTGTAGATGAGGAAACTGAGGCTAGGAAATGGTTGGAGTCAGGATTCAAACTCCAGTCAGCCTACTTTTAGAATGAGTTTCATATGCAGCACACTGTATTACCAGTGACTAGAGCTGGATATATCATAGGGCATGTAATGTCTGCAAGAATTATATACAGAATCATTCAGGGGTCAACCAGCAAAGGGGAAACCACTTTGAGCACTTGAAACAGAGAATGTTTAATGCAGAGAATTAGTGATAGAAAAGCTGAGAAGGGCCAGGTGTGGTGGCTCATGTCTGTAATCCCAGCACTTTGGGAGGCTGAGGCGGGAGGATCACTTGAGCCCGGAGTTCAAGACCAGCCTCAGCAACATAGTGAAACTCCATCTGTACAAAAAATACAAAAATTAGCTGGGCATGGTGATGTGCACCTGCGGTTCCAGCTACTCTTGAGGCTGAGGTGGGAGGATCCCTTGAGCCTGAGAGGTCAAGGCTACAGTGAGCCGTGATTGTGCCACTGCACTCCAGCCTGGACAAGAAAGAAAGACTCTGTCTCAAACAAACAAACAAAAAATAAGTTCTCCAGCTCTATAAGTGACACCCATAGCTCAGGCTGTCATTACTCACAGGCTATGTGGATTGTCTACCAAGCACTCACAATGAGTTAAATTACATTTCTAAAATTGGCTGGGCGTGGTGGCTCACTCCTGTAATCCCAGCACTTTGGGAGGCCAAGGTGGGTGGATCACCTGGGGTCAGGAGTTCGAGACCAGCCTGGCCAACATGGTGAAACTCCGTCTCTACTAAAAATACAAAAATTAGCCGTATGTGGTGGCAGGCACCTGTAATCCCAGCTACTTGGGAGGCTGAGGCAGGAGAATCCCTTGAACCTGGGAGGTGGAGGTTGCAGTGAGCCAAGATCATGTCATTGCACTCCAGCCTGGGCGACAAGAGCGAGACTCCATCTTAAAAAAAAAAAAAAAAAAAATTCAAGAAGGCAATGGCAGAGCATTAAATGAAGCGCGCATGGTCCTTCTGAGTGGGGAGCCTGTGTGACTGTATCTGTAACACTCCTGTGAAACTGGCCCTGATAAGAAATTCCTCACATAATTACTTCTGAGAAGTGGCACTGCGGGTTAGGGAAAGGAGAGATAATTTACTTATCACGTATCTCTGGTATGCCTTTTTTGCTATGTACATGTATTACTGCAATAATTTTAAAATATTTCACTCAGTGGATTTGAGCAGAGAGACATATCTATGTTAAAGAGGTAGAATGGCTTCCAGGTTTGCAGTACATGACATAGTAGGTGGATCAACGCTATGGACCTACTTCAAGAAAGAAGTTCATTGGAAAGGGGTTGACTGGCAACAAATGCTTAGAAAAGGATACCAAAAAAGCCAACAGCTTTTTTGATTGACAACTCTCATCTGAGCTTTGTCTTGGGGGGTATCTGCCCCATAAACACCAGAATTTCGTCCTGAGAATTTTATGATTTTTACAAGCAGAACTTTGTTTTCAAAAATTTACAGAGACTGGCTGGGCGCAGTGGCTCATGCCTGTAATCCCAGTACTTTGGGAGGCTGAGGTGGGCGGATCATCTGAGGTCAGGAGTTCGAGATCAGCCTGGCCAACATGGTGAAACCCCATCTCTACTAAAAATAAAATTAAAAAAAAAATTGGCTGGATGCAGTGGCACATGCCTATAGTCCCAGCTACTCAGGAGGCTGAGGCTGGAGAGTCTCTTGAACCTGGGATGCGGAGGTTGTAGTGAGCTGAGATCACACCACTGCACTCCAGCCTGGGCGACAGAGCGAGACTCCATCTCAAAAAAAATTTATAGAGACTGTATATACGTATATGTGTGTATACAGTAGTCCCCCCCATATCTCCCGGGGCTACATTCCAAGACCCCCAGAGGATGCCTCATACTGCTTATGGTACCAAACTCTATATATGCTATGTTTTTTCCTATACATACATAGCTCTGATAATGTTTAATTTCAAAATTAGATACAGTAAGAGATTAACAACAATAACTAATAATAAAATAAAATAGAACAATTATAACAATATACTATAATGAACGTGATGTGAATGTGGTCTCTCTCCATCTCTGTTTCATCTCTCTGTCAAAATATCTTACTATACTATACCCTGAGTAACTGAAACCATGGAAAGCAAAACTGTGCAAGGGGGGACTATTATATATGTATGTATGTATATATTATGTATCATATTATATAGAGAATTTTATTAGTATATAATTATTTTATAAGTTTAAATTTACAACACTTACTTCTCAATCAGTGAGAACAATTAGATCATGTTAATGAGTAGGGAAAAATGAAACTGGGTTTATTGCAATCTCCTGTCCTATCAGCTTCAGCATCAGAGTTAATAGTTTTGCTTTGCTTGCATACATCTTGGTCAGGATAGGTTAGGTTATGCCACTGTAACAATTGGTCCCAATATTTCAGTGCCATGTAAGAACAAAGGTTTACTTCTCGCTCATGCCCTGTGTCCATCTGGGGCAGCTGCAGCTCTGCTACAGGTCGCCCTCCTGCCAGGGCCTGGCTGTCCTTGCTGTGCCAGAGGGAAGAGACAACCATGTAAAACCACTGCTGGCTCTTAGAGCTCTGTCTCTAACATTAACACACATCACTCTGCTCACATTTTTTGGCCCAAACAAGTCACATGGTCAAAGCCTGATGTCAACAAGCAAGGAAATATGATCCTATTCAAGAAAGGAGACAAGAGGGCTGGGTGTGGTGGCTCATGCCTGTAATCCCAGCACTTTGGAAGGCCAAGGCAGGAGTATCACTTGAGGTCAAGTGTTCAAGACAAGCCTGGCCAACACAGCAAAACCCCATCCCTACTAAAAATACAAAAATTAGCTGGGCGTGGTGGGGCATGCCTGTAGTCCTAACTACTCAGGAGGCTGAGGCAGGTGAATTGCTTGAACTCAGGTGGTGGAGGCTGCAGTGAGCTGAGTTTGTGCCACTGCACTACAGCCTGGGCAACACAGTGAGACTTCGTATCAAAAAAAAAAAAAAAAAAAAAAAGAAAGAAAGAAAGAAAGGAGTAAAGAATACTCATAAACAACAATAGGGTCCACCACAGCAAAATACTGTAGAAATCTGCAGTAACAGAAAAGTTGTTAGAAATGATAAAAGCTAACCTTGCAATCTTAAGAAGTCTCTATTTAAATGAATTCCCAAGCTCAAAAGGAAAAGGAGAAAGTTTGTTTCAAAGTTGAATCCCTAAGCCCTGAGATTCTTACTTATCATAAGTTAGACTACAAGCATCTAATCTTAAAATGAGTATTAAAACAACCTGTATTATTTATCACCATGTGATATGGTAAGCATTCACTTTTTATTGTACAATTGACTCTTAATCTGTGATAAGAGTGGGTCCCTAGGAGATACACCTGAACTTTGATCAGCATTCAATTGAGGGCAGGGTGCATGCACTTCATTGTGCATCCACTTGGATAATTTCTTATGAGCTGATGTGCCCAGGCCTGGAATCTTTTTAAAGGAACCAGAGCTACAGTCTTCCTAATCAGTGACACATTTCCAAGGTGTCCAAATACACTCATAGACATGGCAGACAAATCCGCCCCAAGGTCGTCTCCAAAGTCTAGCTTCACTGGTTATCATGTTGTGGCTCCAAATAAAAAAGTAGAGGCCGGGTGCGGTGGCTCATGCCTGTAATCCCAGCACTTTGAGAGGCTGAGACAGGCCGATTGCTTGAGCTCAGGAGTTCAAGACCAGCCTGGGCAACGTGGTGAGACACCATCTCTGCTACAAATACAACAATTAGCTGGGCTTGGTGGCATGCACCTGTAGTACCAGCTACTCGGGAGACTGAGGTGGGAGAATCGTTTGAACCTGGGAGGCAGAGGTTGCAGTGAGCTGAGATGGTACCACTGCACTCCAGCCTGGGTGACAGAGTGAGGCCATGTCTTGAAAGAGAGAGAGAGAAAGAAAGGAAAGAAGAAAGAAGGAAAAAGAAAGAAAGAAAGAAAGAAAGAAAGAAAGAAAGAAAAAGAAAAAGAAAGAAAGAAAAAAGAAAGAAAGAGGAAGAAAAAGGGCTTGGGCTTAGAAATCCAAGAGGTCAGGCCAATAACTGGAAATCCAAGATCCAAGAGGTCAGGCCAATTACTTACATGGGTTAGGAGGATGACGAAGAGCAAGTGACCCTCAGACACACAGTCCACAGGCTATAGGGAAGGGAGGACAGTGATCCAGTGATTAACTGAAGCACCTGCCCCACTTCCAAGAGCAGTAACAGCCAAACAAGACACTTTTTGTAGGCTGTGTTTGGAGTTATCAGTCTGTAATCTCTGAGATAGTAATGAGGGTAAAATTCTGGAGGAAGGAGGAGAAGTCTCAGATGAAGCAGAGGAAGAGTTCCAAAGGAACGAATAGGCCAGGTGCAGTGGCTCACACCTATAATACCAGCACATTGGAAGGCCGAGGCAGGAGCATCACAGGAAGCCAGGAGTTCTAGACTAGCCTGGGTGACATGACGAAATCTTGTCTCTACTAAAAATACAAAAATTAGCCAGGTGTGGTGGCGCATGCCTGTAGTCCCTGCTACTCAGGAGGCTGAGGTGGGAGGATCGCTTGAGCTGAAGAGTTTGAGGGTGCAGTAAGCTAGGATCACACCACTGTACTCCAGCCTGGATGACAGAGCTAGACCTTGTCTTTAAAAAAAAAAAAAAGGAATGAGTGGGATGAAGTAGAGAGAAGGTAGAGGAAGGGCTTGTGGACAGGTGCTGGAAGAAGGAGGACTTTGGGGAAAAGATGTTGAAACAAAATGCTTAGGATATTTTGTGATGTGTAACCTCTTGGTTCTTTCAGAAAACCTTTGGGAAAATAGACTTTTGGCACAGAGGCTTTGGGAGTCAGATTTGTGCTTTGTTTGTGGTAAATTGTTGTGTTGAGACTGGCTCCAAAAAGGCTCAATTATGTCTGAGTTGTGTTTAAGAATCTCCACCTAATTTAATGTCCCTTCTTCTGAGTCCAGATTACAATCTGGTTTCCCAGATGGGAAGAGTTACCATAAGTGAGCAATTCAGAGCTTGGGTCTTGGTGGCAGGCAGAACTGAGTTTGAATTCTGGGTCTCAACTTATTTGCCCTAAACATTTCTGAACCCCATCTGCAAAGTGGGGATAAAACAGTACCCACTCAGCCTGGCCAACACAGTGAAACCCTGTCTCTACCAACAAATACAAAAATTTGCTGGGTGTGGTGGTGCACACCTGTAGTCCCAGCTACTTGGGAGGCTGAGGCAGAATTGCTTGAACCTGGGAGACGGAGGTTGCAGGTGAGCCGAGATTGTGCCACTGCACTCCAGCCTGGGTGACAGAGTGAGACCCTATCTCAAAAAAAAGAAAAAAGAAAAAGAAAAGAAACAGTACCCACCACATAGTGTTGTAGAGAGATTTAAATGAGAAAATGAAGATAACAGGCTCAGCCCAGTACCTAGCACATAGTATGCACTCAACGAAGAGTAACTCTTATTATTATCATTATATTATATACATTATTATTCTCATTTTTAATTATAAACCTACAGGAGAGAATATGATCAGTAAACAAAAGTAGCCAATCCTTTTTTTCTTTTTTGAGACAAGGTCTCACTCTGCCATCTGGGCTGGAGTGCAGTGGTGCAATCATAGCTCTCTGTAGCCTGGAGCCCCTGGGCTCAAGTGATCCTCCCAATCCAGCTTCCCAAGTATCAGGGACTACAGGCACGCGCCACCATGCCCAGCCAATTTTTAAATTTTTTGTAGAGTTGGGGTCTCACTCTGTTGCCCAGGCTGGCCCACCACCGGCCTCAAGCGATCCTCCTGCCTTGGCCTCCCAAAATGCTAGGATTCCAGGTGTGAGGCACCATGCCTGGCCCATTTAAAAGTTGTATCTCCAGGCTGGGCATGGTGTCTCACATCTGTAATCCCAGCACTTTAGGGGGCCAAGGCGGGTGGATCACAAGGTCAAGAGATGGAGACCATCCTGGCCAACATAGTGAAACCCTGTCTCTACTAAAAATACAAAAAATTAGCCCGGCGTAGTGGCGGGCGCCTGTAGTCCCAGCTACTCGGGAGGCTGAGGCAGGAGAATGGCGTGAACTCAGGAGGCGGAGCTTGCAGTGAGCCGAGATCGCGCCACTGCACTCCAGCCTGGGCTACAGAGCCAGACTCCGTCTCAAAAAAAAAAAAAAAAAAAAAAAAAAAAATTAGCTGGGTGTGGTGGCAGGCACCTGTGATCCCAGCTGCTCGGAAGGCTGAGGCAGGAGAATCACTTGAACCTGGGAGGCCGAGGTCACAGTGAGCTGAGATCGTGCAACTATACTCCAGGCTGGTGACAGAGACAGACTACATCTCAAAAAAAAAAAAAAAAAAAAAAAAAAAAAAAAAAAAAAAAAGTTGTATCTTATATTAGAAAACATTGTAACTGCTCTCCCGGTTTTTATGCATCAAGCCCTCATGAGTCCAGAAGTGTGTCGCAGTAATCATTGCTCTACCCATGTCTGGCATTTTACCCTCTATTGAGTACTTTACCCTTGATGCCACTGGCACTCTGTGGAGAAGACACATTATTCCCACAGCGTGTGAGCAGGAACCGCGTATTATCATTGTTTCCTCAGCCAATGCTTGTAGAATGACTAAACGAACGTCTGCTAAAGTGAGTCCCCGCTGCCTCCCAGTAATCTGCCATCCTCTGCTTTGTCCTGAAGGGAAGCCAGCAAATTACCTGAGTGTGGTGATATTTTGTTATTACAGGGGGAAACATGATGCCGACAGATCTCTTAGTTTTGGTGAATATGAGTAAGTAGAAGTCTTGTTCTGGGGAAATGGTGTAAAAAGACTTTCCCATGGGTTAGAAAAGGCCATTTTATATGTAGAGTTTTTTTGTCTTGTTTTGTTTTTTTGTTTTTTTGTTTGTTTGTTTGAGACAGAATCTTGCTCTGTCGCCAGGCTGGAGTGCAGTGGCATGATCTCGGCTCACTGCAATCTCTGCCTCCTGGGTTCAAGCGATTCTTGTGCCTCAGCCTCCTGAGTAGCTGGGCTTACAGGCACCCGCCACCACACCTGGCTAATTTTTGTATTTTTAGTGGAGATGGGGTTTCACCATGTTGGCCAGGCCGGTCTCGAACTCCTGATCTCAGGTAATCCACCCGCCTTGGCCTCCCAAGTGCTGGGATTACAGGCATGAGCCACCTTGCCCGGCCTATATGTATAGCTTTTATGACTAGTGGCTCTAAGGACCTTAGGAGTCTTCTAGAAGGAAAGGTTCCGATATTCCCTTGTCTGATTCCTCCCCAACTGAAGCCAGAGCATTCTGTCGGAATGAATCTGGGTGGCTTTTGACCAAGACCTTGTAGCAGCGTTGTGATTTCAACCTAGGGCTGCTGGAATAAAGAGAGAGAGAGAGAAACAGATTTTCATTTATGATTCAAATTAAAGTAAAATGACAAACTAGGCCGGGCATGGTGGCTCACACCTGTAATCACAGCACACTGGGAGGCTGAGGTAGATGGATCACTTGAGGTCGGGAGTTGGAGACCAGCCTGGCCAACGTGGCAAAACCTGTCTCTACCAAAATACAAAAATTAGCCAGTCCTGGTGGTGCATGCCTGTAGTCCCACCTACCTGGGAGGCTGAGGCAGGAGAATTGCGTGAACCCGGGAGGCAGAGGTTGCAGTGACACGAGATCCTGCAACCACACTCCAGCCTGGGCAACATTGCAAGACTCTGTCTCCAAAAATAACAACAACAACAAAAATGTAAAATGACAAACTCATGCACACACATGCTAATCTGGAATGCTATAAACCAAATTGAAAACACTGATTATCTTGTAGTTGGATGGCTGGCCACTTTCACTTTCTACTTTAAACATTTGCGGTTTTGTTTGTTTGTTTTTTGAGACAGAGCTTCGCTCTTGTTGCCCAGGCTGGAGTGCAATGGTGCGATCTCAGTTCACTGCAATCTCCGCCTCCCGGGTTCAAGCAATTCTCCTGCCTCAGCCTCCTGAGTAGCTGGGATTACAGGCATGAGCCACCATGCCCTGCTAATTTTATATTTTTAGTAGAGACTGGGTTTCTCCATGTTGGTCAGGCTGTTCTCAAACTCCTGACCTCAGGAAATCCACCTGCCGTGGCCTCCCAAAGTGCTGGGATTATAGGCATGAGCCACCGCACCTGGCCTGTGTTTTGATTTTTTTAAAAATATGTTAATTGTTTCTTTATCAAGAGAAATTATTTCTTAGCCCACACATTCATGTTTCTAGTTCAAGAACACAAGTCAGTGACAAACTTCTAGGTAATTCAACCCAAATAAATTTTGTATATTCCCAAATCACTTTGCACTCTGAAAGATACCAGCCTTCCTCATCTCCTCAAAATCTTTCATTGAACTCGTAATTACTGCAGAAATCTGTGTATGTCTTATTTTTTGTTCAGCCACAGCAAACTTATAGAGAGCTGCAACCCCCACAGATACAATGAGCTCTTAAACAAGATGAAAGCAGAGGTGCTTGGCCAGAAGGCCACGCATCTGGGGTTTCGTCAAAGCACCGGAAACCATGGCAGTTATTGTCCTTGATAGGTATGCCAGCCTCAACAACAACGTCCTTCTTGGCTGATGGGAAAATGGAAGGCTGTGTTTGAATTTTTTACAGGAAGACCATACTACTTTCATAATCCAGAAGAACAAAGAGACCTCGTATTTCCACTTTGAAGGAAAGGAAGAAAAGGGCTGGGTGCAGTGGCTCATGCCTGTAATGTCAGCACTTTGAAGGCTGAAGCAGGTGGATCACCTGAGGTCAGGAGTTTGAGACCAGCCTGGCCAACATGGTGAAACCCCATCTCTACCAAAAATACAAAAATTAGCCAGGCGTGGTGGCGGGCGCCTCTAGTCCCAGCTACTCAGGAAGCTGAGGCAGGAGAATTGCCGTGCCAAGATCACACCACTCCATTCCAGCCTGGGTGACAGAGTGAGACTCTCTCAAAAAACAAAAAAAAAAAAAAGGAGGAAAGGATGCAATTTAGCAAATGAGCACTCCAGGTGAGCCAAAAAGGAGTTTATTTAATGCGTGTTGCTTAAATTAAAGTGAGTGAAGACAGAAGACAGGAAAGTGGCGAGAAAGGAAGTAAGGAGAGGGGAAGTAAGGTGAGGGGACGAAGGTAGGCTGCCCCCCCAGTGGCAGGAGGAAGGGCAGCAGGGACGGGGGCCCTGGGTCAGGGAGGCAGCCCTCTGGGACACGCTGGAGTCCTGAGGGAGCACCTGGGGATGAGCGCCAACTCCTGGCCGGTTTGGGGCTAATTAGGTTAGAGGTGGGGAATGCAGGATCAGCTGTTTTGATAACTAGCCCCAACTTACATCCCGTCCTTACACTGCAAACTGTGCCCACAGCTTCTGCCTTCACTTGCTAAGTATATCTGACTGGCTCTGTGCAGGATAACAAGATTTTTGGCTGTAGGTGGGAGATTTAGAATCAGGGTTCAGACCTAAAGGGCCTGAGAAAGATGGTAGTAGGCAGAGCTAGCCCTTCCTGCCTGCCATTCAATCCAGGAAATGCGTGGCGGGTCTAGCAGGCTCCAAGCACAGGGCTATGGTGCTTCATGCTGGGCATTCAGAGGCAGGAGAACAGGCCTCTCTCTGAAGGGGCTCTCAGCGGGCAGGAAGCAAGGGCGCTTGCTGAAGAGCCCTGGCCCAGGGAGCACGTGGGCACCACACAGCTCTTGCTCCCCGGGTCACCTCGGGCCCATGATTTAGCCCCTCTCTTCTCCTTTGCCACATCTGTAAAACGAGGATGACAGCAGCGCCTGGCGTTGAGGGTTACTGTGAGACCACATGAGGTAATCCCTGTGGAGCCTTCAGCTGGCGTTAAGGGCTCAATAGATGTTAGCGATTGTTCTGCACAAAAGTGCTTCAGGAACCAGCAAGGAGCCGCTTTTAACTCTCACAGGGGCTGCAGCAAGCCACAAAGAAGCTGTTACGTGAGTCTTTATGGAGGAGTCAAGGTTTGTTTGATTGATGGACAAAGGTGGGTGGTTAATTGTCAGCAAAAGAGAGGCACAAGAATTGCTTGAACCCAGGAGGCGGAGGTTACAGTGAGCCAAGATCGTACCAGTGAACTCCAGCCTGGGTGACACAGCGAGACTGCCTCAAAAAAAAAAAAAAAAAAAAGGGGAGGCAGGGAATCTATGGTGTGTTCGGTGTGGCAAACAGTGTGGCAGTGGAGGATGACAGTGTGTGTGTGTCTGTGTGTGGGTAGCAGAGCAGGTGGGAGAGGGGTTGCAGAATTCAAACTTGTGTGTGTGTGCACTTTATGTAGCAGAGATGACGTGTATGTGTGTGCGTAACAGGTGGTGGACAGAGGTCTGTGTGTAACAGGTGGTGGAGGCAGGTGTGTGTGTGTGCATGTGTGTGTATGTGTGTAGCAGGTGGTAGAGGGAGGGGTGTGTGTGTGTTTAACAGGTGGTGGAGAGAGCTGTGTGTGTGTGTGTGTGTGTGTGCGCGCGCGCTGGAAGCTGGCTCTGAGCCGTCCTGGAGATATAGGCTGGCTTAAACCTGGAAGGGCCTCCTGGCTGGCTCTGGGATAACATAAAGCAGGCTAAGAGGCTCGAAGGCATGTGGGAACTCAGGGAGCTTGGCAGGTTTTGCTCTTTGCTTACGAGGTTTCTAAGCCAGGAACAACAGGATCAGATCTGTGTTCTGGAAAGCAGGTTCTGGAAGAGGTGCAGGAGAGTAGCAAAGAGCCTCTGGCTGTTGTCTCCCGACTGGTCACTAGAGGGAGGCCTGGGCTCAGAAGTGACACCACACCCACCTATTGTTGAGGGGCTGCTAGTCTTGGGCTGTGAAGGGGCATGCAGCCCCTGCGTACACTTGCGAGATTACAGATAAGAGGAGGAAGAAAAGGAACACCCCGATGTACTGTGGAGACCTAGACCTCTGTGCGTCATCTCCTTTCCAGGAGGTGAGGCCTCCTTCTCCTCCTGCCCTGCCTCAGACCCACACCATGAGTGTGGACACTCCACAGCCCAGCCTGCAGGGCCAAGCTTTGGCCACTTCCCACCAAGAGCTGCCCTGGGCTTGGGGGTGTGTACACGGGCAGGAAGATGAACTTGAGGATGAGGCTGCAGAGGCTGAGAAGCAGGCTCGGGGCCACTTGGGAAGAGGATGTTGGGGTCCTGGGTCCTCAGAGCACAAGGGGGCCAAGGTCTCTGGGCAGGCACTTCCCTTGGGCCAATAGGGAGGGCTAGAGCAAAGGAGAGTGTCTCTCAAGGATGTGTTCTCTCACTCAGACCTGGAGCAAAAGAATCTTGTAGTATTTCTGCCTTCACAGGCAACATCCCGCACAAAGCCAAGCAGTTAGCGGGTTTTCAGTAAGAGCTGTTTGAAGGGATGCCTTTTTTTTGAGACAGAGTTTTGCTGGTGTTTCCCAGGCTGGAGTGCAATGGCGCGATCTCGGCTCACCGCAACCTCCGCCTCCCAGGTTCAAGCGATTCTCCTGCCTCAGCCTCCCGAGTAGCTGGGATTACAGGCATGTGCCACCATGCCCGGCTAATTTTGTATTTGTGGTAGAGATGGGGTTTCTCCATGTTGTTTAGGCTGGTCTCGAACTCCTGACCTCAGGTGATCTGCCTGCCTCGGCCTCCCAAAGTGCTGGGGTTACAGGCTTGAGCCACTGCACCCAGCAGGAATGGCTTCTCTTTCTCCAACTCTGGACCGGCTTCTTGTACGACAGCCCAGTCACTTTTCCTTTATCGGCGTCTCTGTGGTTTTAAGAAAGATCTGCAAGTTCTTTGCTGCTCTCCTGAAGACGAGGAGCCTAATTCCTCTCGTGGGGTAGACTCAGAGACTGGCTTCTAAAAACATAAAGCAAAAATGATGGTGTGCAACTGCAGAAACTAGGTCACAAAAGGCACTGGAACTTCCTGTTCTTCCTCACTTGGATCATTGCTCAGGGAAGACCCTTGCCATGTCATGAGGACACGCAGCAGCTCTGTGGAGATGCCCACGTGTGTGGAACTGAGGCCTTCTGCCCTCAACCAGGTTGGAAGCCGATGCCCCAGCCGCATCAAGCTTCAGACGACCGCGGCCTGGACCAACGTCCTGCCTGTAACCTCCTGAGCCTCCCTGAGCCTCACCAACCACTCAGGCAAGCTGCTCCCAGAGACACTGTGTGAGAACATAAAGATTCATCATTTTAAGTAAATGTGGCTATATTTTCAGCAATAAACAACTGATACAGGCTTCAAGAGGACACTCTCTTATTTTTTCCTGGGTTTTGCGGCCAAGAAATAAAAAGTAAATATGGAAGGTGAAATATCACTTTCATTAGTGATAAGAGGCCAAATTGCAGGTTGTGGCTTAAGCCAATTGAGCCTGACAATCCCAAATGCCAGAATTTAGGTGGATACCCACACAGACCCAAGGAACACTGGGTGGAGCAGAGACCTCCCCTTGCAGAGTAGAAGCATGAAGAAGGGGAGAAAACTTCTACTCAACAGGTGGAATCATGCCCAACAGAGACAAAAGTATGGATCTGAGCCAAAGATACCCAGGTATTCTCAAAATTAACAGTGGGAACAGGCTGGGCATGGTGGCTCACACCTGTAAGCCCAGCACTTTGGGAGGCTGACGTGGGCAGATCGCTTGAGCCCAGGAGTATGAGACCAACCTGGGCAACATGGTGAAACCCCATCACTACAATAAATAGAAAAATTAGCTGGGTGTGGTGGTGCATGCCTGTGGTCCCAGCTACTCGGGAGGCTGAGGTGGGAGGATCGCTTCAGCCCAGGAGGCGGAGGCTGCAGTGAGCCATGATCATGCCACTGCACTGCAGCCTGGACAACAAAGCAAGACCCTGTCTCAAACAAACAAACAAACAACCTTCCTCCCCTCCCCACCAAAAAACCAGTGGGAACAGTCACTGCTCCTCCCCCACACCCACCAGGAGAGGAGGGAGCAGTGGGGCAGAGAGAGTTCCAGAAGTTCCACTCATTAAGCTTCCTTTGCAGGAAGGAAACATCAGAAATGAGGAAGACGGTTCCCCCGTCATATCCTTTCCTTACATCAGTGGTCCTGTCCTCTGCCCACGACATCTTTCTTCCTTGTGGGGTCAGTGCCCAGATGACTTCTGCATCCCTGGTGTTTTTCTGATCGTCTTATTCTTCTGCCTGTTCCTACTGTGTCCTGGGAACTCTCTGTTAACTTGAGGCTTTCCACGGTGCTGCATGTAGATGAGGCCCTGACTCAGGACACAGAGAGAATCACGATGCTTCAAACGAACTTGTTATTTTGAGAATAAGGTTTCACTTTCTTTTTTCCTGGCTGTCTTTGTCCAAGCCTTTTTTTTTTTTTTTGAGATGGAGTTTCACTCTTGTTGCCCAGGCTGGAGTGCAATGGCACGATCTCGGCTCACTGCAACCTCCGCCTCCCAGGTTCAAGCGATTCTCCTGCCTCAGCCTCCCCAGTAGCTGGGATTATAGGCATGTGCCACCACGCCCGGCTAATTTTGTATTTTTAGTAGAGACGGGGTTTCTGCATGTTGGTCAGGCTGGTCTCGAACTCCCGACCTTGGGTGATCCGCCTGCCTTGGCCTCCCAAAGTGCTGGGATTAAAGGCGTGGGTCCAAGCCTTTGAGGCTATTGTTTTGTTAAATCATCCATGCCGATGGAACAAACCAAGTTTGCAAGAATGTTGTATAAATGTGAAATCTTCACTTAAAAAAAAAACCAAAACAAATACTTTCTAAGGGAGGATCCTTTTGTTTTACGAGTGGGAATGTGGTTCTTGAATTTACTTAATGTCCGGCAAAAAGAGGCAGTGAGCCAGCAGAAAATGAAAAACCTGCCATCCATTTTGATAGCTTGGTGATAATATATACATCTTCTGCATATGTATAGCTATTTCAAAGGCTGATTACATTTATTTCCTGTAAAATGGGAATCCAGTGAAATAGCTATACTTTCTTCTTCTGCTCTTTAAAATTCATGCTTCTCACCCACTGAATCACTAGTCAATGTTGTCGCATCTCCAGCCTTGGATATTCCAATCTTCTCTTCTTCACAGTTGATTTAAAAAACAAAAAGCTTGCTATGAGTTAGTATTCAAGACTGGTAGCCTTTAGGTCATCTTTGATATTTCTATCTAAATTATGTGTCTACAAAGTCCTCATCATTCTTCCTTCTCTCTCTTAGATTCACTCTTCCACTTATTTTTTTCTTCAAATTTACACAAGGAAAACCTGAACGCAAAGTACAGAATTGCATAGAGTAAAAAGTGAGAGGTGCCCATTTTCATGCGCGTCTGTGTGAAGAGACCACCAAACAGGCTTTGTGTGAGCAATAAAGCTGTTTATTTCACCTGGGTGCAGGTGGGCTGAGTCCGAAAAGAGAGTCAGCGAAGGGAGATGGATTATCATTAGTTCTTATAGGTTTGGGGTTAGGCGGTGAAGTTAAGAGCAATGTTTTGTGGGCAGAGGGTGGATCTCACAAAGTACATTCTCAAGGGTGGGGAGAATTACAAAGAACCTTCTTAAGGGTGGGGGAGATTACAAAGTACCTTCTTAAGGGTGGGGGAGATTACAAAGTACATTGATCAGTTAGGGTGGGGCAGGAACAAATCACAATGGTGGAATGTCATCAGTTAAGGCTGTTTTTACTTCTTTTGTGGATCTTCAGTTACTTCAGGCCATCTGGATGTATACGTGCAAGTCACAGGGGATGCGATGGCTTGGCTTGGGCTCAGAGGCCTAACACCCAATGACAGTTGTTTGTTTCATGGCTACAGATTCTCCCTATCCCAATCCATAGGCCCTTTGGCAACGTAGCTGTGCCATGTATGTCACCAAGAGTTTCAGTCTGTTTCCTCATCCCTTGAAACCGGGCTAACTTCTGACTTGCCTTGACCAGCAGAGTGTGACAGACATGATATTGTTGAGTTCTAGAGCCTCGGCCTTCAGGACTCTTGCTGCTTCTGCTTTGGTGGTCTCGGAATGCTGTCCTGGGACACCACGGAAGCCACTCTAGCCTCCTGGGCGATGAGAGGCCATGTGGGCACCTGGGGAAGCCCAGCTGGCAGCCAGCACTAGGTGAATGCAGCTGCATCTGTGAGTTCGGGGGAACCTAGTCGAGGAGCTACCAAGCCAACCGACAGAATCAGGAAAAATAACAAGTTATTGTTGTTCTAAGCCTCTAAGTTTGTCATGCAGCAAAGGACAACTGAAACTGTCACCATCACCCCTCTCTTAATCCCACTCTTCTTAGACCTTTTTCTTTTTTTAAATTTAATTAATATTTTTGGGGGATAGGGTCTTTCTCTGTTGCCCAGGCTGGAGAGCAGTGGCACGATCATAGTTCACTGCAGACTCGACCTCCCAGGCTCAAGCAATCCTCCCACCTCAGCCTCCTGAGTAGCTGGGACTACAGGTGTATGCCACCACGCCTGGCTAATTTTTTATTATTATTATTATTATTAATTTTTTTGTAGAGACAGGGTCTTGCTATGTTGCCCAGGCTGGTCTCAAACTCCTGGGCTCAAGTGATCCTCCCATCTGGGCCTCCCAAAGTGTAGGGATTACAGGTGTGAGCCACTGTGTCCAGCCTTCTCAGACCTTTTCCTTCACATTATCAATATCCATGTGTATACACTAAAGTTAAAAGAATCTTAAGAGGCCGAGGCGGGCGGATTGCCTGAGCTCAGGAGTTTGCTACCAGCCTGGGCAATATAGTGAAACCCTGTCTCTAGTAAAATACAAAAAACTAGCTGGGCGTGGAGGCGTGTGCCTGTAATCCTAGCTACTTGGGAGGCTGAGGCAGGAGAATTGCTTGAACCCGGGAGGTGGAGGTTGCAGTGAGCCGAGATTGGGCCTCTGCACTCCAGCCTGGGCGCCAGAGCGAGACTCCATCTCAGGAAAAAAAAAAAAATAGGTGGGATCACACTTTACATACTGACATATTTTCACATGATACACATGGATTGCATAATTCTTTTAAACCCCATAGGGTCCATCATTATACAGACCAGCCACAGTGTATTTAGCTAGTTCCTGTTAACGGACATTTAGGCAATTTCTATTTTTTCACTACTATAAACAGTGTTGCAATAAATGATCTTGTGCTTTCAAGTCTCTCTTCTCTAATCCATCCTGTTTACCACTGCCTGGGTTAAGGGAGGGGCAGAAACAGAATATCAGTAGGCACTTGGGGGCTTCTGGGTAATTACTGCAGGGATTTGGTCCTTGTACCTGACCCCTAGAGGCTAACCTCTGCTCTCAAGAAAGCAGAGATTTGTGCACCCCTGGCCACCACTGCTTCTCTCCCTCATTACCATCCTCTTGGGCATTATTAAAGGATTGGAGATGACACACAAAGATTTGTAAAGGAAGACAGAGCTACAGCTGCGTATTAGGGATGCTGAAGAAGCCTGTGGACCCCAGCAGCCTTCGTGGTGTGGGCCTGTTTAAGAGGATCTGCACTCATAGAGCACTCTAAATTCCCTGGAGTGGCCGGGCGTGGTGGCTCACACCTGTAATCCCAGCACTTTGGAAGGCTGAGGTGGGTGGATTGCCTGAGGTCAGGAGTTCGAGACTAGCCTGGCCAACACAGTGAAACTCCGTCTCTACTAAAAAGTACAAAAAAATTAGCCAGGCATGGTTGCAGGTGCCTGTAATCCCAGCTACTTGGGAGGCTGAGGCAGGAGAATCGCTTGAACCCAGGAGGCGGAGGTTGTGGTGAGCCAAGATCACACCATTGCACTCCAGCCTGGGCAACAAGAGTGAAACTCCATCTCAAAAACAAAACAAAACAAAACAAAATTCCCTGGAGTGTTCTGTGCTGTCTGGAGGTGTTTTTGGAATCTACCTCATTGGCTGAGGTGTTGTAGGAAAGGATATGAGGGAGTGTGGGTGTCTATGATGAGAGGAGGGTGCAGGGAATGGGCTTTGCATCTTGCAGAGGGATTTCTGCAAGAGGTGAGTGTGTGCACGTCACGGGGGCTGCTGACGGGGTGCTATATGTGCCTGAGTGTGGATGTGACCAAACTTGGGGTTATGTTGCTGTTAAATGAAGTGAGGCATTGCCATGGCAACATAGCTCTCTGCTCCCAGCCAGATGCCAAGCCTTTAAATTATATTTTTCTGGCTGAAAGCACCTCAATTGCCTCTGGTCTCCAAAGCAATGGGACCGTGGGAGCACCAGATGCCTCACCTGTGTCTCCAACCTTTCGACAAAGCCCAAGAGGCGATAAGCAGGGGAGATGGCACAGGGGGCACGGGTGGATTTTGTTTGTTGAGGGTGGGGTGGGGCCTGGGAGTAGTGTCTGGTGAAGGGGGCTGGAGAGAGCCACTGACACACTCCACTTTTATCATCTCCTGGTCCAGTCACCTAGCACTTCATTCCAGAAGGAAAATGTGTATAATAACACCATTAGAGTTGCCAGTCATTTCTTCCACTAATTACTTCCTTTCCATCCATCCATTGTTCTTTGTTTGGTTTTGAAGAGTTAAGTCCTCTGTATCATCAGGGTCACAGGTAACTGATCTGGGGTAGACAACTAATCCAAAAAATGCTAAGCTGATTTTCTTCCAGCAGTCTGGATTTAGGTCATCTATATGTAAGCAACCCGGAAAACTGGGGACTGAAGGTGCCATTTAGGGGCATCACTGTGCAAGTAAAATTAACAAAGAGGGTTGCAATAAGAAGGAAGCAGACAGGCAGAAAAAAACAAGAGGGAGGGAGAGTGGGGGAGAGTGGAATATGGCAGCTGCTGTGAGTCCTGATGTTTCTACCAATTCTAGTTCCCAGTGAGGCTTGGCTGCACTTGCTGCCCTTGGTTGTTTTTTTTGTAATTTAGTGGGTTTGTGTCTTGTAGTGGAATGATCCCTGATTAAGGCATTAGAGTATTTGGGTTAGGTTTGGCTGGTGATGCTAGCAGTGCCTTTTGGAGCCACATCCCCACTCAGGATAAACAGTGAATCCCTAGAAAAAAGACTGCTTGCATATGTGTAAATGCTTAAAAAGATGCTGTCGCCTTTCTCCAGCCAACTATTTGCAAAGGACTTCTGTGATACACAACATCACATTAAGAGTATGATAAAATGTTCTTCATTCAACAATATTTAATTGAGCAGCTACTATGTACCAAGAACAATTCTAGGTATCAGGGAAATAGCCCAGAACAAGACAGAAAAAAAAAAAAAAGAAAAAAGCCTGCTCTTCTTTGGAGGACACAAATAATAAAGAGTAAACAAAAGATATAATAGCAGATAGTGCTAAGGGCTATGAACAAAATAAATGATTTTTATCATGTGAGTCATACAGAATCATAAACTATTAAGGCTAAAAAGGTCTTCAAGATTTTCCAGATGCTCTTATTCCCACAAGACCAATGAAACAATAGAGGAGATAATAAACGGCCTTTAGCCAAATAGGAGGGTAGTGAAGCTAAGTCTAGCTCCTTCTTCGTCCGCTTTTATGTCACTTCCTACAGGAAGCCTGTCATTGCCATTTCTAGGTTAAATGTCCCTCCCACTGCACCTTGTACTTGGCCCATGGGAGCATACTTTTATGGCAACCCTACTTACGTAGGTGTTTTTCCCACTCATGGAAGGACCCGAGGGCAGAAACAATGCCTGTTACATTCACCTAACACAGTGACTCACTTCATAGATGCTCAGTAGTTGCTGGATGAATAACAAGGGCTTGATACCTAACTGACAGCAGCAATACTGATGTTTATTTCACTCCCTTAGGCAATTCTTACACTACGTGACCTTCCAAAGGCAAGAAGAGTTGGTTAATAACACAGACATAGCATCACTATCTTCAAAGACAGAGGAAAATCTTCCATAGCCAGAAACACGGTTTATTCATGCTTTTCCTGTTGTTGAGCTTGGAGCCCTTCCGCTGAGCACCTGTTAAAAATGAAGATATAAAGCCTGTAGGTCCAGTATCCAGTGGCTCTCAGGAAGTGCTTGATTATTGTGGATGAGAGCAGATGGAAGCAGACGGCCACTGGTGGCCACACTTGTAGGCCTAAGCTCACATTGGGGGATAGGACAATTAATACCTAACAAGAAAAGGGAATACACAGTGTACATGTGCACAAACACCTCTTAGTGTGCCAAAAACAGCAGATTCCACCACTCCTCCCTTGTGCCATCGCGACAGAGAAAACAGAAATAATACACCATAGGGCCCTGTGGATATCAATGCTGTCTGCTCAGCTATGTCCCTAGGAGAATACAGTAATCTTTTTCAGAGGACTATAGCCCTCACAAGTGGCTCAACCTTAAGGTTGACTGTCTATTGCCTTAGCAACCAAAGCCTCCTATTTTTATTGGGGTTTCTGAGCACAGCAATGTACATGAATTTAGGATATAGAAAAGCAAGATAAGGGGCTGCTTCTCTTGCCTGAATAGGTACAATCGAACATTCTCTGGCCAGCCCATGGTGAATCCAACTCAGAGACCAGAACTAGTGTTTATGACGGCAGCCCAAATCAGCTGCTTTTCCCATGATTTAACACGCTACCAGATCTTATTTATAACAACACAAAAACTTTCAGAGAGTTTGGAGAAAGATACATTTCCTCTATTTTTTATTACTGCATATGATTCTTTAAAGTTTGCTACATATAACTTAAATAATTAAAAAATATATTAGTGGCCGGGCGCCGTGGCTCATGCCTGTAATCCCAGCACTTTGGGAGGCTGAGGCGGGCGGATCACTTGAGGTCAGGAGTTCGAGAGCAGCCTGGCCAAAATGGTGAAACCCTGTCTCTACTAAAAATACAAAAAAATTAGCTGGGTGTGGTCGTGGGTGCCTGTAATCCCAGCCACTCGGGAGGCTGAGGCTGGAGAATCCCTTGAACCCAGGAGGCTGAGATTGCAGTGAGTGTAGATCGCGCCGTTGCACTGCAGCCCGGGCGACAAGAGCGAAACTCCTTCTCAAATAAATTAAATAAATAAATAAATAAATAAATAAATAAATAAATAAATAATAAAAATATATAAGTAACATGTGAATAATTCTCATAAAAAAATAAACACCAGGCTGGGCATGGTGGTTCACGCTTTTAATCCTGGCACTTTGGGAAGCTGAGACAGGAGGATCGCTTGAGCCCAGGAGTTCGAGACCAGCCTGGGCAATGAAGTGAAACCCCGTCTCTACTAAAAACACAAAAATTAGTTGGGCATGGTGGTGTGTGCCTGTAATCCCAGCTACTCGGGAGGCTGAGGCAAGAGAATCAGTTGAACCCAGAAGGCAGAGGTTGCAGTGAGCTGAGATCATACCATTGCATTCCAGCCTGGGCAAAAGAGACCCTGTCTAATAAATAAATAAATAAATAAACGTAAATTTAAAAAAATTTTAAAAAATCAAAGGCCAAAAATCACATAGTAGAAAGTACCTTCTACAATCTTCTAATCTTTCTCCTCCCCACTCTTATCCTTGGACGTACCCTTCCCCCCCTCCCCTGTGCATTTACAAACATATGTGCATATATAGATAAGACTTGTTTAGGCCAGGCACCGTGGCTCACGCCTGTAATCCCAGCACTTTGGGAGGCTGAGGCAGGTGGATCACTTGAGGTCAGGAGTTGGAGACCAATCTGGCCAACATGGTGAAACCCTGCCTCTACTAAAAATACAAAAATTAGCTGCATGTGGTGGCCGGCGCCTGTAATCCCAGCTACTTGGGAGGCTGAGGCAGGAGAATCGCTTGAACCTGGGAGACAGAGGTTGCAGTGAGCCGAGACTGCGCCATTGCACTCCAACCTGGGCGATATGCATGAAACGCCATCTCAAAAAAAAAAAAAAAAGACTTGTTTAATTTTTATATATTAGTTTATAGATATATATATTTACATAAATAATAGTTTTACATGTTTTTACACTGTATTTATTATTTTGCAACTTGTTTTTACTAACCAAAATATCCTGGAGCCCTGTTGATGTCAGTACATTCTTGTGAAGGAATACATATTCATAATATTCCATAGTGCATATGAACCATAATTTAATCTTTTTAGTACTGATTACCATGTGGGTTGTTTCCAGTTTTTCACTGTTATGAACAACACTGATAAATATCTTTTTACACATATTGTGTCCATGTATTTCTATAGGGGAGATACTAAGGAAGTAGAATTGCTAGGTCAAAATTTATGTGAACACTGATAATTAGCCTCCAAAGAGCTTTACTAATTTACATTCCCACGGTAGTACATGAGTGCCCATTTCCACATGTCCACACCTACAGTGAATATCCATTCATTCAACATATACTGAGTAACTACTATCTGCCAGGAACTGTACTAGACACCAGGGCATGTCTCTGCCATGTGGCACTTACAGCCTAGTGGAAAGGAACCATAATTATTTATCATTATTTCCTTAAAAGGATTATTTCCTTATTTAGTAAATGATGTAGAATGTTATATCAGAAATGCTATGAAAAAAACAGAGTATTTACCATACTGTGTAAAGAAAACTAGGAATGGCAGTGGAACTGAAATTTTCAATGAGGGTAGTGAAGGAAGATCTCACCAAGGTGATATTTCAGCAAAGACTGGAAGGCAGTGAGGGTGAGGGTGCAGATCTCTGGGAGAACATTCCAGGCAAAGGTAAAAGTTCAGTGTGAAAGTCTCAAGGCAAGGATGTGCTTGGCATCTTCAGAAGTAAAACAAGGAGACCAGTGTGGCTGAGACAGAGTGGGTGAGAGGACCAAGAGGAAATGGGGGACCAGATGGGTTGGGGTTTGTAGGCAATTGACAGGACTTTGGCTTGTACTCAGAGTGAGGAGCAACATAAGAGCTTTGAGCACAAGAGTGACATGATCTGTCTCAGGTGTTAATAGCTTCACTCTGGCTGCTATGTTGAGGATAAAATATGGGGGAAGAGAAGGGGGCCAAGCACGGAAGGAGGAGCTATTAAGACACTATTGTAATAACCCAGTTGAGAGATGATAGTGACTTGGGCCAGGGCAGTAACAGTGAGGTAAACACAAGTGGTTAGACTCTGGATACTTAAAAGGTAGAGCCAACATTTCCTGTGGTATTAGAAGTAGGATGTGAGTGGGCCTGGCACAATGGCTCACACCTGTAATCCCAGCACTTTGGGAGGCCGAAGTGGGTGGATCACTTGAGGTCAGGAGTTCGAGACCAGCCTGGCCATCATGGTGAAACTCCATATCTACTAAAAATACAAAAATTAGCTGGGTGTGGTGGCGCACGCCTGTAATCCCAGCTACTTGAGGTGGAGGCAGGAGAATCGCTTGAACCCAAAAGGCGGAGGATGCAGTGAGCAGAGATAGCACCACTGCACTCCAGCCTGGGTGACAGAATGAGAGTCAAAAAAAAAAAAAAGAAGTAGAATGTGAGTGAAAGAGAGTCAAGAGATAATGTAATTAATTTTGCCAAATAAATGGGTACAAATACACATCTACTACTTTAATTTGCATTTCTATCTGCTAGTGAGGTTAGCATCTTTTTAGATGTTTATTGGCTATTTGCATTGTTTTCTTCAGAAAAGTTCCAGTTTTGCTTTGTTCTCCTTTAGTTTTACTTGGTTAACACTTCCTTACCAAAAATCTTGCTGCTCATGGGTTAACTTTTGTTTGCTGTTTATCCAACCTCTGTGAGATTAACTTCTCATTTTAGAAATATAGTATTGCAGAAGTGGTAGGTCACACAAGAGTTACTTCGCAAGCTCCTTATAGATGAGACAACTGGGGCCCAAAAAGGTTCACTGAGGCTCAGCTGAAGATTTAGTCAAGGTCACACAGCTAAGTGTTGGAATTTTACTAGAATTAGCTTTTCTGGTAACCAGTCAATGTTACTTTCCATCTACTGTACCATCTTATCTTAATAAGAAGTCTTTTTTTTTTTTTTAAGACAGAGTTTCGCTCTTGTTGCCCAGGCTGGAGTGCAGTGGCCCGATCTCGGCTCACTACAACCTCTGCCTCCCGGGTTCAAGCGATTCTCCTGCCTCAGCCTCCCGAGTAGCTGGGATTACAGGCGCGTGCCACCATGCCTGGCTAATTTTTGTATTTTCAGTAGAGACGGGGTTTCAACATCTTGGCCACACTGGTCTTGAACTCCTGACCTCGTGTTCCACCTGCTTCGAACTCCCAAAGTGCTGAGATTACAGGTATGAGCCACTGTGCCTGGCCAGAAGTCTGTCTTACCAATAAAATTAGAGCCAACAAACCCATCTCCAGGAGGGCTCGAATTTGTATAGGTAGCTGATCAAAAGGAAAATCAGTAGAAATTTACCATTCAGGCTAAGGCATTAGATATGCATTGCTTCTACTGTGACCTTGGAAACAGGAGAAAACAGGTGAGATGTCTTTCCTTCTAGGTCCTCCTGTCAATCACGTTGAGATCAAGTCACCCCAAGGGCCCCCTTCTGCCTCATTACCATTCTAATTTGCCTTATTGGATCCACCTAGGGTAAGGTCTTTTTTTTTTTTTTTTTTTTCTACTCTAATAAACCAAGATTTTAGATTAAGGGAAAAGAGAAATGGGGTAAGACCAGCTTATCTTAGTGACCAAAGAACTGAGAAAATGAGAACACTGGAAAGCCAAGTCTCGCTGAGTCTGTCCTGTTCAGCAGGACATCTATGTCTGAGGCCCTGGCACCTTTCCAGGAAAAACCAGACATGGGGTGCAAAAAAAGAGCAACAGGCAAGAGGCTCTACCAAAATAATAAGCAGAGAGTAGTGAGTGGATCCACTTTAGCCAGACATATTTTAAAATAAGAGGAAGCACAGAGAAAATTCCTCTTCCAGCCTGGCCAATGTGGTGAAACCCTATCTCTACTAGAATACAAAATAATTAGCCAGGCATCATGGCACGTGCCTATAGTCCCAGCTACTCAGGAGGCTGAGGCAGGAGAATCACTTGAACCCGGGAAGCGGAGGTTGCAGTGAGCAGGGATTGCGCCACTGCACTCCAGCCTGGACGACAAGACACTCCGTCTCAAAAAAAAAAAAAAAAAAAAAAAATTTTTTTTTTTTGGCTGGGCGCAGCGGCTCACGCCTGTAATCCCAGCACTTTGAGAGGCCGAGGTGGGTGGATCACGAGGTCAGGAGTTCAAGACCAGCCTGGCCAACATGGTGAAACCCTGTCTCTACTAAAAATACAAAAATTAACCAGGTGTGGTGGCGGGTGCCTGTAATCCCAGCTACCCATTGTAGCTGGGTACACTACACTCCAGCCTGAACGACAAGAGCAAAACTCTGCCTCAAAAAAAAAATGTTTTTTTGTTTTTTTTTTGAGACGTAGGCTCGCTCTGTCACCCAAGCTGGAGTGGACTGCAGTGGCATGATCTGTGCTCACTGCAACCTCCACCTCCCAGGTTCAAGCGATTCTCCTGCCTCAGCCTCCCGAGTAGCTGGGACTACAGGCACGTGCCATAATGCCTGGCTAATTATTTTGTATTCTAGTAGAGATGGGGTTTCACCATGTTGGCCAGGCTGGTCTTGAACTTCTGAGCTCAGGCAATCCGCCCGCCTCGGCCTCCCAAAGTGCTAGGATTACAGGCATGAGCCACTGTGCCCAGTCTTAAAAAATGTTTTAAAAAGATTTTTAATGTCAAAAATATCAGACAAGCCAGGCACGGTGGCTCATGCCTGTAATCCCAGAGCTTCAGGAGGCTCAGGCAGGTGGATCACTTGAGCTCAGGAGTTCAAGACCAGCCTGGGAAACATGGTGAAATCCTGTCATTACAAAAATATCAGAAAAGTTAGCCAGGCATGGTGGTGCCTGTAGTCCCAGCTACTTGGGAGGCTGAGGTGGGAAGGTTGTTTGAGCCCAGGAGATTGGGGCTGCAGTGAGCTATGATCGCACCACTGCACTCCAGCCTGGGCAACAGAGCCAGACCCTGTCTCAAAAAAACAAAACAAACAAAAAAATCAAATAACTCTGGTGCCCAGTAGATGGGGTAGGCGGAGAGGGGGGTGCGCAGAAAGAGAAAAAAAAATTAAAAATCAGAAATACAGAAAAGCACAAGTAAGTATCAACTGTAATTCCACCAACATTCATGTTTTGGTATTCACATCATTCCAGTTTAAAAAAATATGTAAACATTTCATCCCTGAAAGGTCTGAACAAAAAAACATAAAATAAAAATGTCAACATTCTATACAAAATTAGGTTACTATGGACAGTTTCATAATTGGATTTCTCACCTAAATACAGTATAAACATTTCCCCTTATCTCTAACTATTCTTGTAAAACATGGCCTTTAAAGGCTACATAGGGTTATGGCATATCCAGTATACAAGCTCCACAAAGGAAAGTACTTGTGCAGCCAAAGAACAGTGCTCAGTAGCCACGTGCTGAAAAGTACATGAATTTAACTCCCTGTTGCTGGATATTGAGTATATTTCATATTTTGTCTATTATAAATACTCTCACACAAAAATCTTTCTGGACAGCTCTGATTACTTTCCACAGACTCAATTCCTAGAAGTAAAATTTACTGGGACAAAGGGTACACATTTGAAAACATTATTAGGATGACCACATAAATTATCATTGAATGAGAGACCACTTCTGGGTGGAAAAGGAGATCCAGGACTACCCTGGTCAAAGTAGGATAAAAAGTCACAGATTACATGATGCCAAATTTTGCCTTAGGGGCTGTAACAATTTACATCCCTACTAACAGAGTATTAGAAAACCAATTTCTCAGGGCCTAACGTCTGTGACTTTACTGTTTTTTTTTTTTGAGATGGAGTTTTGCTCTTGTTGCCGAGGCTGGAATGCAATGGCGTGACTTGGCTCACTGCAACCTCCGCCTCTCAGGTTCAAGTGATTCCCCTGCCTCAGCCTCCCAAGTAGCAGGGACTACAGGCGCTCGCCAACACGCCCAGCTAATTATAATTATGTATTTTTTTTTTTGAGATGAAGTCTTGCTGTTGTTACCCAGGCTGGAGTGCAATGGCATGATCTCAGTTTACTGCAACCTCTGCCTCCTAGGTTTAAGCGATTCTCCTGCACCAGCCTCCTGAGTAACTGGGATTGCAGGCGCCTGCCACCATGCCTGGCTAATTTTTGTATTTTTAGTAGAGATGGGGTTTCACCATGTTAACCAGGCTGGTCTCAAACTCCTGACCTCAAGTGATCCACCCACTTCGGCCTCCCAAAGTGCTGGGATTACAGGTGTGAGCCACCCCACGCCTGGCCAATTTTGTATTTTTAGTAGAGACTGGGTTTCGCCATGTTGGTCAGGCCGGACTTGAACTCTGACCTCAGGTGATCCACCTCCCTTGGCTTCCTAAAGTGCTGGGATTACAGGCATGAGCCACAGCGCCCAGCCCTGTTTTTAGAGGCAGGTTTTTGCTGTTGCCCAGGCTGGAGTGCAGTAGCACAATCATAACTCACTGTAACCTTGAACTTCTGGGCTCAAGTGATCCTCCCGTCTTAGCCTGCCAAAGTGCTGGGATTACAAACATGAGCCACTGCGCCTGGCCTACTCTTTTTTTTTTTTTTTTTTTTTTTGAGACGGAGTCTCGCTCTGTCGCCCAGGCTGGAGTGCAGTGGCACGATCTCGGCTCACTGCAAGCTCTGCCTCCCGGGTTCACGCCATTCTCCTGCCTCAGCCTCCCGAGTAGCTGGGACTACAGGCGCCCGCCACCACGCCCGGCTGTTACATTATATACATCTTCAATTATATGTGCTTCATAAAAATATATAAATAAAAGTAGAGAGAGAGCCAGAGAAAGTGGGGAGGGCTAGAGGGAGGAGAGAGATGAGGTTGGGGAGAGAGAGAGCGTGAATATTTAATTGTACGAATGATCTGTTCACCATCCCAGGAGACAGGAATGTGCTATTCTCTTGGCTGGCCTGTTTCTACCTGCTTCTCATAGCATAAACATCTCACTTCATGGAGTGAGTCTACAATGTAGTTACGTGTTTTTTGTACAACATGGTTCCCATACACAAACCAATGCCTTTATCTGACACACAAGTGAAGAAAGAATAATCTGTCTTAATGCTAGACTGTCTCTGTTGGATTTACTAAATGACAGTATATTGGTTTCTGTAGGTCACATTTAACATACATTGTAGAAAATTTAAGGTTAACAGTGGTAATCTTATCCAGTGGTATTAACCAGGCGTGGTGGCGCATGCCTGTAATGCCAGCTACTCAGGAGGTTGAGGCAGCAGAATCGCTTGAACCTGGGAGGTGGAGGTTGCAGTGAGCTGAGATTGTGCCATTGCACTCCAGCCTGGGCAACAACTGTGAAACTCTGACTCAAAACAAAAACAAAAACAAAAACAAAGAACCTAGCTTACACGTAAGAGATAAATCCATAATTTTTATTCATTTAAAAAACCCTGCTATTACCATATGAATTCAATATTCAATGCCCGTAATTTAAAAAAGGGGCAGAGCAGGACAGATGAGACATGTAAATTTAATAACATGCATTGCAAACAGTAGGTACCAAATGGGCTTCCAGCCAGTCCTCCACACAAGGAAGTTAGGATGTTTCAAAGAGCCCATATAATAAAACAATTTTGGCACATCATGTTTCTAGGAAGGAGCACTTAATTCTCTTTCAAATACCAATATCCCTTTAGGAAGATGGTAGTCTATAGTATCTTCATTTTATGAATGAGGAAACCGAAGTCCAGAGAAACGTAAAGTAACCTGGACCATGATATAGTCAGTCAAATTGTTGGGGATATAAAGATCAAAACTTGGTGTTGCCTACATTTTCCAAGCCGCTTACCCTCAGACAATACAGCAGTGACTGGAATATCAAGAAATGTTCTGTCTTCTGTGAGACAGCCACAAAGAATACTTAGGGCAGAGCAGAATGGTGTAGGGCAGAAACAGCTAGAGGGCTTCAATAGCATGAACAATACGGCAAAGAAAAACAGAAAAAAAACCTTAATCCCAGATAGACTAAACCCCAAAGACAGATATAGATCTTTAATTTTAAATCAAGTGAGTTTATTCATGGAGAAAACAGTAACAAAACACCCTTGGGACTTTTTTACTCCAACAATTAAAATTGCATTAAAAAGCCAACAGGGAGTTTGGAGACCGAAATGACGTGTGGAGAAACTAAATTCCCCTTTCCTTGGGTTTACCTATATTTACCTTTTCGGCAAGAGAGACAGTTGTGATTAATTTGTTTTCTAAGAGACAAGACTTTCCAGTTCCATTGTTTTCATGTGTAAAGGATTCTTCTGTGAGAGCTAGAGAGGTGGAAGAGAAGATCAAACAATTTGATGATGCCTGAGGGAGTTAAGAAGATGAGACTAATAGCTGGTTCATGGAACCACAATTTTACCATCAATTACCAGATGGAGTGGAGGGAGGGGTACTGTATTCCCATTAATAAAATCTGAGGTATTTAAATACTCTGCAAACATGGAAACTCACTTCTACCTTCCTCAAAGGAAATAGCAGAGGCTGAGAAGGCTGTTGTGGAAGAACATACCTCCTTGGACTGACTTCTCAACATACATTACAGCCAACATGTAACTAGGATCAGACCATGTCAAACACTTCTCTGAGCAAAGTGGCTGAGTTTACTTCTGCATGGGTTCCAAGGCAACAGTGTGATCAACAATGAGTTCTTCCCTGTCTCTGTTTTTGGCTTGTCTGGGTGCTGAAGTCCACGGCAATACACAATAACATGGTCATTTACGGTAAGCAGGTGCCTGAGTAAAAGGATGGGATCTCCAAGTCTCAGCTGTCAGGGTTTATCCTGGCCCGTTTTACTTTGCTATTCTGGTCATCCAGATGGCAGAAACCTTCTGTACTGATGTCTCTTTTTTTATCCTCGATGGGTTCTAGAGGGAAATTCTGGTCTGTGGCCAGGACCTGTCGGACAGTCATGTTAACACGAGCGGTCTTCAGGTAGCTGGCACACACCTGCCAGTCCTCCATAGAACAAGGCTCTATCATTGAATCTCTCGGGAGGACAGCAGGGAGAGGTGCCTCTAGGCAGTGAGGCAGGCCTTCCCCTTCTGGATTTGGAAGGACACGAGGGACTGCGTGGTTCAAGAGGCGGCTGAAACCCGACATTATCATGATGTCACCACTGTGCATAAACATGGCCGTGGGGGCCTCATCCCTTTGAAGACCACCCAGGAGAAAGATGGCAGACTGTCCAAAGCTACAAAACATAAGTAAAAACAACACACAACAATAAAAAATAAATAAATTTTGTTTATTAACTATGACTGGGAAAGTTACTGCCAACTGTGTTATTTTGTAATTTCGGCTTGATATTTATTGCTCCCAAATCCTCCTTTTTAAACTGTGTTAAGATCCTTCTCTTCTGGCTTATGTCTATGAGTGACCAACTCATGACATTCTACCTATAGTTATGACAGCCCACAGAACTGCTGCAAAATAAAATTGGATGCAGTTAAATAAGCAAATGGAGAACTTAGCTTTAACATTATCCATTTAAGTTTTATTGATGCTTTTTTTTTTAAAGACAGAGTCTTATTTCATCACCCAGGCTGGAGTGGCTGGAGTACAGCGGCGCGATCTCGGCTCACTGCAACCTCAGCCCCCTGGGTTCAAGTGATTCTTGTGCCTCAGCCTCCAGAGTAGCTGGGATTACAGGCGTGTGCCACCACACCCGACTAATTTTTGTATTTTAGTAGAGATGGGGTTTTACCATGTTGGCCAGGCTGGTCTCAAACTCCTGACCTCAAGTGATCCACCGGCCTCGGCCTCCCAAAGTACTGGGACTACAGGTGTAAGCCACCATGCCCAGCCTATTGATGTGTCTTCGAGTCTTTCAATAAAATCATTTGAGTTCTTTACTATGTTTACCATTCCTCATTTTAAAGATAAGGCAATTAATAAAAGGCACTTTCCTGAGATACAGATGCAAAACTTGGCACAAATTTAAACTTACTTTTAGGGAGACAAGGAGAGTAAACTACTCAGGCTTTTGTGCTTTGCTCTATATTTTGCTCTTCTATACCAAAGGTCACTCACTTTGCTTTTATGGCCTTCCACTTGTCTATTCCACAGAGCACTGACAATACCTTTCATTATAAAAGGTAGGCTACAGCCAGGTGCGGTGGCTCACGCCTGTAATCTCAGCACTTTGGGAGGCTGAAGTGGGCGGATTGCCTGAGCTCAGGAGTTCACAACCAGCCTGGGCAATGCGGTGAAACCCCATCTCTACTAAAAAAAAAAAAAAATTAGCTGGGTGTGGCGGTGTGCACCTGTAGTTCCAGCTACTCAGGAGGCTAAGGCAAGAGAATCACTTGAAACTGGGAGGCGGAGGTTGAAGTGAGCTGAGATCACACCACTGTACTCCAGCCTGGGCGACAGAGCGAGACTCTGTCTCAAAAAAAAATAATAAATAAATAAATAAATAAAAAATAAAAGGTAGGCTCCATGTGTCTTAAACAGAGATACTAACTATAATTTGTTAAAATTCCCAGAAGTGGAAGATTACAGAGTCCAACCATTTTTTTAAAGTTAAATACCTGTATTTATTTTAGAGTAAAATGCCTTAGAAAAAAGAATTAAATGATAAAAAGTAATCCCAAATCCCTGGAACTAACTCACCTGAATGACAGCAAGGGTTTGGAGTGATCTAGCTCAGATCTGTCTACGTGGATTCCCAGTGTGGAGTCCAGGCGGTAGTAATTCAGGATCCCTGCTTCGGCTCGGAAATCCTCAAATCCACAGGCAGCGGCTACTTGCTCTGAGAGGAAAGCCAGGTCAGAAGGGAAAGGTGTGTAACGATCTGCTGAGTATTTCTTTGGTAAATGTAGAGAGAATAAGAAAAATAAACAACGATCTCAGGAATACAGGAAACTGTAAGATTAATTACCACTTTAAAATAATCTTACATACAAAGTCATATTAACATACTAACACAGCATTATCTATCCATTCTTTTTTTTTTTTTTAAGACAGGGCCTCAATCTGTTGCCCAGGCCAAAGTCCAGTGGTATGATCATGGCTCACTGTAGCCTAGACCTCCTGGACTCAGTGATCCTCCTACCTCAGTCTCCCAGGTAGGTAGGACCACAGGTACGTGCCACCATGCCTGGCTAATTTTTTTTTTTTTTTTTTTTTTTGGCAGAGATGGGGTCTCACTATGTTGCCTAGACTGGTCTCAAACGATCCTCCTGCCTCAGTCTCCCAAAGCGTTGTGATTACAGACATAAGCCACTGTGCCCGGTCTATCCATCCATTCTTGGGGTATCCAATGATCTAATAATGAATCGTTCAAAAACCCAAGCACCTGTTATATAACAGGCACTGTGCTATATACTGCATTGAGTCTATACATGAAGCAATTACTCCACCACCCTCCAGTTAGTATACTCTATCTGTAAATGAGATAGTTCTATTAGGGTAAAAAGGCAACTCAAAACTGTCATTGCCAACAGGTGCCCAAGGAAACACAATGACTAAATATAATGTAGTATCCTGGATAAGATCCTGGATAATAGAAAATTAGATATAAAAACAAAGATATTAGTTAAAAACTAAGGAAATCTAAATGAAGTACGAATGCTATTACAGTAATGTATTACTATTGGTTAACCATTTGAGACAAAGGTACCATACTAAGGTAAGATGTTAATAATAGGGGGAGAGCACGAGCTCTCTCTGTACTATCTTCTCAACTTTTCTGCAAATCTAAAACTATCCTAAACTAAAAAGTTAATTTATAAAAAGGCAACTCAAATACTATAGCCAGTTTGGTTTTGGACCTCTCAGCTCGCAACATGGCTTAGTGGCAATTTGACTGGTCAATCTGATGGGATGACATGCTCAAAACGTCGGAACTAACTCTCATTTATAGCATGGCCAAGATAGGCCTTTAAATTGGAAGTAATTTCCTGAACTTACTTCCCTGGGCTGTCTCTGTTTTTACACCTAAGGATCACAAATATCTTTTTCCACTTAAAAAAAAAATACTCTTTTTTTTTTTTTTTTTTTGAGACTGAGTCTCATTCTGTCACCCAGGCTGGAGTGCAGTGGTACGATCTCGGCTCACTGCCACCTCTGCCTCCCAGATTCAAGTGATTCTCCTGCCTCAGCCTCCTGAGCAGCTGGGATTACAGGTGCCCGCCACCATGCCCAGATAATTTTTGCATTTTTAGTAGGAACAGCGTTTCACCATGTTGGCCGGGGTGGTCTTGAACTCCTGACCTCAAGTGAACTGCCTGCCTCGGCCTCCCAAAGTGCTGGGAGTACAGGTGTGAGCCACCATGCCTGGCCTGGCCATAATACTCTCTATAACATCTTCCTGCATGAGTGACATGGCTGCAGTTATGATTAAGACTTTCACTTACAGGTTCCTATATGGATGAATCTGAGGGCTATTTGGGCTACATGTACCTGACAGACTCTTCTTTTGTCTTGATGCTCCTCTGCTCTCACTTTTCTTTGCTAAATTAACCTCAAATCTGATCAGAAAATCTACTTTTGTCTCATATCTCTACTAGTGTCTGGATGCATTCTAGCTGAAGCAGCAGAGTCACAGGTTTGGACAGCAAGTATTTACTTTGGCCAGAAGTGACCTTTAACTTCAGGTGTAAGGAAGACTCTTGATGAATGGCCTGGTCTCTTCAGTTGGAACTTTTCTGTTTTTTATTTTTTCTCCTTTTACTGAACTGCAAATTAGAAGAGTTCCTATTTAATTTATCAAAACTCAAAGTGTGGTTAGAGAACTTTAAGTTTTCCTCTATCATTTTAAGCTTTAGTTCCTCAGATAATCAAACAGTCAAGGCTGTCATTCTGGCTGTAGATAGCCTCTGCTATAATGAAATAATCACCCTTTTGGGCTTTCAACCCTGCCCAAACTGTCTCTGCATTACTCACTACTTTTTCTTTTAAAGTTCTCTTTCACTTTTCTCTTACTACTCATTCAGTTTTTGGTCATTTTTACTCCCTGTTTTTCTTAGTCAATGAGGTTAACTTTGAGGTCTTGGGGAATAACAATATCAACAGTAAAAATATTATCACCAAAAAAAAAAGCTAACATTTATTGTGATAATGCATTTAACTGCTTAGAATAGCCAGACACCACTGAGATCACTTTATAGGCACTGATCACTTAATTTTCACAACTGCCTTATGAGGTAGGCACTATCATTACCAGAGGAAGGATTCAAACTCAGGCTGTCTAATCCAAAGAAAATCACATGGCATTTCCCCCCCCAAAATATCTAGTTTCCTATTGAGTCTGTATCGCTGAAAGTAAGAATTATATCACAAATATTTTTAAAACAAATTTGTCATTATTTGGAGCAGTTAATGTATCTGTTAATAGGTTGGGTTGGCTGGAATTGTGGAGCTTTTAGAAAGTAACTAGTTATTGCGAGGCTGAGGTGTAAGGATCACCTGAGTCTGGGGAGGTCAAGGCTACAGTGATTGTGCCACTGCACTCCAGCCTAGGTGACAGTGTAAGACCATTACAAAAAAAACACATACACAAAAAAAACAGACAAAGAAAGTAACTGGTTAGTAGGCAAAGAAAATGGTCTATACCAATATTTTTTTTCATTTTATTCTTATGATCAGTATATCCACTTGGTGGCAAATGTCTAATTGAGACAAGAGGCACTGCACTGCTAGTTACAAGGCATTTTCTAAAGCATAGAGGATAGGAAAGAAGAAATTGTAGCTCAAGAAAACACGAAACTGTCAACTGTAGGAAATTCTTTTCCACCTCCTTCCTTCCTAGACATTATAGAGCAGGCAAATATTTTTTTTTTTTTTGAGACAGGGTCTTGCTCTGTCACCCAATTGGACTGCAGTGGTACAATCTTGGCTCACTGCAACCTCTGCCTCCCAGGCTCAAGCGATCCTCCCTCCCCAGCCTTCTGAGTAGCTAGAACCACAGGCATGCGCCACCACATCTGGCTAATTTTTCTATTTTTTGTAGAGATGGGGTTTCACTATGTTGCCCCAGGCTGGTCTGGAACTTCTGAGCTCAAGCGATCTTCCCACTTCAGCCGCCCAAAGTGCTTGGATTACAGGCGTGAGCCACCGCGTGCGATCGGTATCCATATGTTGGAAGTTCTTTTGTGAGCTGACGAATGAACAATTGAAATACATGGAGCTTCTTTTACTCCAGGCAGATATTACACAGAAAAATAAGTGCTCTTGAATGTGCCTTTGTTGCACAATAAAAATTAAAAAAAAAAAAAGAAAAAGAAAAATATATGCTCAACAAACTCTCACTAATAATGGAAATAAAGATGGTGAGAACTGCTCTTGAAAACAGTTCTATATTCTTGGAACCTACTGTGAGAAAGCACTGGTGACTTCTGATATAATAAAATTCATTCCTCTTGAGATACCTGAGGAGAGATTTTTTTTTTTCTTTTCTGAGATAGAGTCTTGCTCTGTCACCCAGGCTGGAGTGCAGTGGTGCGATCTTGGCTCACTGCAACCTCCACCTCCTGGGTCCAAGCAATCCTCCCACCTCAGCCTCTTGAGTAGCTGGGACTGCAGGCATGTGCCACCAGGCCCGGCAAACTTTTGTATTTTTTGTAGAGACAGGGTTGTGCCACGTTGCCCAGGCTGGCAGCAAACTCCTGACCTTAAGTGATCCACCCACCTCGGCCTCCCAAAGTGCTGGGATTACAGATGTGAGCCACGGCCCCTGGCCGAGTTGAGATTTTTAAAGGAAATAAAAGAAAGGGATCCTCCCACAAATGTATAATCTTGATATCTTAAGCGTGGTTAGGAAGAAATACAACTATGTGGGCTAAAGAAGCCTATAAACAGAAAACAAAAGAATTAAGAAAACCTGAATACCTTACTGTCCCAGTTATAATGGTAGCCTACGGTCACCCAACGCAGTTTCTCCAGTAAACTTCGGGGTCTCCGTTTAGTCACTTCTTTATATCTGCAAAGATTGGTGACAAAAGAGGAATTATTCATGTAAAATGGCAGCAATAGTCATTTGTATGGACTCTGGAGTTAAAATTTAGTATTACATGGTATAAGCTGCTAGCCAAGACTCAGTAGGAGAAATTAGAAGAGATAAATGAATAGACCAAGATACATTAACAGAGAAAAACATGTTAGCACTTCTAACTTATAATCCTTTGTTCTAAATCCTCTGCTGAATGGGGTCAACTTTAAATCACAAGCCTCCAGCATCTTGGTAATGATAAAATAAGAATGACAACAATGACAAGAGAAATGTCTTTACCTGTCCATGGGAAATGGTACCAAGAGCACTATGGGCAATCAAAAACATGACTTACAGAACATTTTCAGTTTGGTTTGCTAAAAGCAGGGTACGGTTAATCACAATGATTTCTATGTCTATAATGACGGTGGCTTCCCAGAATTGCAGGCTGGGAAAAAAAAAGTTTAGCAAAATATAGTGTATAGTACGATAAAAAATAACTGGTTTAACATGACTTCTTTAACTCTGTATAACATAGCTTAGATAACCAAGGCTTAGCTAACAATTAAGGCACCACTGTAACTGATTTGGTTTCTGACATACCCTTGTTCAAACCACAGGAGGTTTCTGTAAAACCGAGAGGTGCTCTTTCTGCAATTACATCTTGTCTGATCAAATCTATGTGATTAACTACTCTTTTTTTTTTTTTTTTTTCGAGACAGAGTTTCGCTCTTGTTGCCCAGGCTGGAGTACAATGGCGCGATCTTGGCTCACCACAGCCTCCACCTCCCAGGTTCAAGCAATTCTCCTGCCTCAGCCTCCCAAGTAGCTGGGATTACAGGCATGCACCACCACGCCCAGCTAATTTTGTATTTTTAGTAGAGATGGGGTTTCTCCACATTGAGGCTGGTCTTGAACTCCTGACCTCAGGTGATCTCCCTGCCTCGGCCTCCCAAAGTGCTGGGATGACAGGCGTGAGCCCCCACGACCGGACCACTACTCTTTTTCTAAAGAGGAAGCTTGTTTGTTTGGCTCACCTCCAAATAGCTAAAAATATGAAAATGGTAGGTCTAATGATTTAATTTTTCTCTGTTATTTACATCATTGATCAATCAAAAATTTTTTTGTCCAAAACTATGGCTGTTTAAAAAAGAAAAAATCAGATTCCTTTAAGGAATCTGATTGTGACAGGAAATGGAAAATGTAATAGAAAGTCTAAGGAGAAATTAGAGGGAAACTGAACGCAGTATAAAGTCTAGTACTAAAGTAAACAGCAGACTTTGAGGGGCACGAGAATTAAGAAAAAGGAGAGCTCAAAGTCAGCTGTCGAATCAGTTGGGGCTTCTTGGTAGTTGGGAGTTGAGCACGACACTGAAGAATGGGCAGCATTTAAACAGGGAGTGATGCAGTATGAGCACACAGCACAACCAAAAGCAAAGGATTTATGGAGACCCACACTGTTCAGTGGCACTCATCTTGATGTCTGACAAAGAGTTTACGGAATAGATGCTATCTGTCCTCACAGAGTTTACATTCTAAGAAAGACATCATGACACATACATACGTCAAGACCAGCAGATAAAAAGAAATGGACAAACACTGGTTTACTTAGGACAGGTGTGCAGAAGAGACATAGTAGACTTGACTGATGGTCTGCTTACAAAGATGGTCCTTGGCAAGGTTCACACAATTTTCTGGAAGTGTTAAGAGTGGCTTACTGCACCTAAACTGTGCAAACAATATGGTTTATGGTCAACACCTCCTTTGCTTCTGGGAGTTTGTGATTTTGGCATGTGTCAGGCAGAGGCTGCCTACATGACAAGCTCCTAGTAAAAACCTAGGCACTGAGTTTCTTTGGTAGACATTTCACAGATTTTGTCACAACCCATTGTCATATTCGGTGTGACTTCCTTGGGAGAGGACTTTTGGAGGCATGCACCTGGTTTTTCCTGGACTTTGCTCCAGGCACCTTTTCCCTTTGCCGATCTTGCTTTGTATGCTTTCACTGTGATAAATCTGTAAGTACAACCACATGCTGAGTGCTGAGTCTTCCTGGCGAATCATCAAATTTGGGTGTGGTTTTGGGGACTCCCTGACACAACAGGAGACAGACAACTAATAATTTAGGGAAAAATATAAGGCTTGGCCACTGACAGCAACTAACTGATTTGAACAATTACAATATGGATAACAACCACACATTATTTAATATTTGTGCATAAAAACCAAAAAATGAAAAAAATGTAATGTAGTTATTAACACAACTTGAGGTCTACCAATGTTTACTCAGCTAAAGGTACAAATAAAAGAACTCCCTGATGTTCTCCTCTAGAGAACATGTTCTTTTAGTAGCCTGAGACAGAAAAATAAGTATGACTCATGTGGACTTTGTGGTTAATGGAAATATAAACGTAGTTCCAGAGTTACATAAGCACCCTACAGAGATGATCCATTCTATTTCTCTTTCCAAGATATTACTTTGTAGCCAATTCCTTATTTTAAGGTAACCTCTAGGATACAAGAAAATGCTGTTGAAGAAAAGGATGATGATGATGATCTTATAAATATTGAAGCTAAGTGTCTTTGAGGAGGGGGAAAAAGAGAGATGGTAAAAGATGAAAGAAGTTGGTCATCTAAGACTGGAATCCAGAACTCAAAATAGATGGCACCCTGAGTATCTAAATGGCAAAGAGTCTTTTCAAAAATTTTATTTTTTGGAGACGGTGTCTCACTTTGTCACCCGGGCTGGAGGGCAATGGCACGATCTTGGCTCACTGCAACCTCTGCCTCCCAGGTTGAAGTGATTCTCCTGCCTCAGCCACCCAAGTAGCTGTGATTACAGCATGAACCACCACACCTGGCTAATTTTTGTATTTTTAGTAGAGATGGGGTTTCACCATGTTGGCTAGACTCATCTTGAACTCCTGACCTCAGGTGATCCACCCGCCTTGGCCTCCCAAAGTGCTGGGATTACAGGCGTAAGCCACTGCACCTGGCCTATTTTTATTGTTTAATTAAAACAAAAAAGAAAAATACAGAGATGTAGTCTCACCATGTTGTCCAGGATGATCTTGAACGCCTTACCTCAAGCAACCCTTCCTCCCTGACCTCCCAGAGTGCTAAGTGAGCCACCGCACCAAGCTGCAAAGTCTTTTTTTTTTAAACAAACAGTCCAGGGGTATTTTAACACCTATCATGCTATGAATCCATAGAGAATAGGTTCCAGCAGCTCAGGCTCCTTCCCATTTGTTCTCACAAAGTGTGCTTCTCTGGGTGGGGCAGGCTGGCACTTCAGTTGAACTCAGGTACCTTACTCTTTGGGTTCTTTTTCTGATCATTTTACTACACGTTTCAGGAAGCTATCTCGGCTCTTAGAGTGCTTAATGCGCACACTAATTCTCTTGGCAAGAATCTTGCCATTAACTTACTTGTTCACAACAATGCCAACAGCATGCTGAGGAACACTGTAGACTCTTCCAGTTTTGCCATGGCAACATTTGTGGGCCATTCCTTTTTGAACAGTACCCATTCCCACTCCCTTAATGTCGACATCATCCTCCTTTTTTTTTGAGATGGAGTCTTGCTCTGTCGCCTAGGCTGGAGTGCAGTGGTGCAATCTTGGCTCACCGCAGCCTCCACCTCCCAAGTTCCAGCGATTCTCCTGCCTCAGCTTCCCAAGTAGCTGGAATTACAGGCACGCACCACCACGCCCGGCTAATTTTTGTATTTTTAGTAGAGACAGGGTTTCCCCAGGTTGCCCAGGCTGGTCTTGAACTGCTGACCTCAGGTGCTCCAACTGCCTCACCCTCCCAAAGTGCTGGGATTATAGGCATGAGCCACTGCGTCCAGCTGACAATATCATCTTTCTTATAGATGCGCATATACATGGCCAAAGGAACAACCTCGTTTTCTAAAAGGCCTAGAAAACATCTATCGGGTACCTCTCCTCTTTCCCTTTGTGTTCGTCATTTTGGCAAATTACTGGAAGATGGCAGTTCCAGCTGAAAGGTGCAAAGAGTCTTAAGAGCTCTACTGAAAGCCTTTACAGAACCTGTCTTAATTACAGAACCCACTTAATTTTTGCCGAGTGTTTCTCAAACTTTAATGTGCATCAGAATCATCTAGAAGGCTTGTTGAAACTCACATGGCTGGGTCCAGACCTATCAATTCTTATTCAGCAGGTCTGGGGTGGGGGCCTAAGAACTGCATTTCTAGTAAGTTCCCAAATGATACTTATGCTGCTGGTCCAGGAATTACACTTTGAAAACCACTATTCTAGCCCAAACTAAAAAACAAAACACAATACCTTCCATTTCTTTCTAGCTCAATAACAGACTGTTTTCTTCTCTTTCTTCTTTTTTTTTTTGAGACGGAGTTTTGCTTTTGTTGCCCAAGCTGGAGTGCAATGGCGCGATCTTGGCTCACTGCAACCTCCGCTTCCCAGGTTCATGTGATTCTCCTGCCTCAGCCTCCTAAGGAGCTGGGATTACAGGTATGCACCACCACGCCCGGCTAATTTTGTATTTTTAGTAGAGATGGGGTTTCACCATGTTGGCCAGGCTGGTTTCGAATTCTGGACCTCAGGTGATCCACCTGCCTCAGCCTCCTAACAGTCATAGCTTGCTGCAGGCTCAAGCAATCCTCCCCACCTCAGCCTCTTGAGTAGCTAGAACTACAGGTGTGTGCTACCATGCCTGGCTAATTTTTAATTTTTTTGTAGAGACGGGGTCTCTCTATGTTGCCCAGGTGGGTCTTGAACTTCTAGCTTCAATCAATCCTTCTGCGTTGGCCTCCCAAAGTATCGTTACTACAGACATGAGCCACCGTGCCCAGCCTCATTTTATGAAGAATCCATACTGTTATATCAATGTCAGACTGATCTGAAACAATAAACGTAACAATAATGCAGCTTTGGAAATAATTCAAAAGGTGACAGTATTTTAGACATTTGATACGGCCACAACAAACTGCTTTTCCACCAAAAGAATTTAGTCTAATCCTCAAGAACAGAGGATATGTTTTATAAACACAGGTTTATGTTACTAACAATAAAAATTATCAAAATTATAGTGACAGCATGAATAGAATCATCCTGTAATATACCTTTTCTAATTTAGTTCCTTTTCTAAGAAGCCAAAATAACATCTCTCACTGGGAGCGGTGGCTCACGCCTGTAATCCCAGCCCTTTGGGAGGCTGAGGTGGGCGGATCACTTAAGGTTAGGAGTTCAAGACCAGCCTGGCCAACATGGTGAAACCCTGTCTCTACTAAAAAACCAAAAACTAGCCAGGCATGGTGGTCGGTGCCTGTAATCCCAGCTACTCAGGAAGCTGAGGTACGAGAATCCCTTGAACCCAGGAGGTTGCAGCGGGCCAAGATGATGCCACTGCACTCCAGGCTGGGCGACAGTGAGACTGTCTTAAAAAAAAAAAAAAAAAAAAAGGACTCTAACTGTATGATTAAAAGAAAGGCTTTGAGCTGGGCGTGGTGACTCACGCTTGTAATCCTAGCACTTTGGGAGGCCGAGGTGGGCGGATTCCCTGAGCTCAGAAGTTGGAGAACCAGCCTGGGCAACATGGTGAAACCTCGTCTCCACTAAAAATACAAAAAATTAGCCAGGCATGGTGGTGCACGCCTGTAGTCCCAGCTACTCGGGAGGCTGAGGCAGGAGCCTGGGAGGAGAAGGTTGCAGTAGACCAAGATTGTGCCACTGCACTCCAGCCTGGGCAACAGAGTGAGACCCTGTCTCGGGGGGGGGGAAGGCTTTGAGTTTTTGCGTTATAGAGGATAGAGGATGACTGGTCCAGGGATGTAAAACAAGCCAGAGTCGAGTCTTACTTTGAAAAGCATTAAGTTCAGTCCTCATAACAAAAAGAAAAAAAAAAGAATAGCTTAAAAACTTGCTTACTGCAAGAAAAATTGTGATCTTTGAGTGTCTATGCCATTTTGGGGGCAATGATATATATTTTTGTAACGTATTAGACCCATGTAAGTGCATTAGACCCTCAATTTTATATTCTCTTCTGAAAACCTGATTTCAATTCTTGCCTTTGTATTTTCTGAAAGGAAAGTAGCAACAACTCTTAATATCTGCCTTCAACATGTTGAGAGCAGGACTGGCCAGCACTAAACATTTCTTGTCTTAGTACTATTTAAGGACCCTTCTGGTTACTCATGGGCCTCTTGAGTAACAAAAACTCTAAGATTTGTTCTTGAACACTGTGAATAGTAAGGCCAAAACCATTTAACATGCTTCCAGATCATTTTTAAGCATAAAATACTGAGAGAATCACTAAAAGGGGTGGGTTGTTCTCTTTTTAAACCTGACTTGTCCAAAAGGAGGTCAAGAAGGATCAGTACCAATACAACTCTCACCTTGAAGAATGCAGGAAATATGTTGGCACCTAATACATCTTTATCCAATTATCCAAAAGAATGTGTTCAAGCAAACATGACCCTAATTATTGGGTCTCACTAAAAAAGAAACATGCTATGCTCCCTGCTGCCTTCTCCAGGCACTAGCAGAAGGATGATGGATGGGTGGGCTGGCCACCTTCTCCACTGGTGAACGTGCTCATACAGCAGTTTGCTTGGTTTCTGTCACGGGTAAGTGCCTTACATAAGCGTTGGCATTTCTCTTAGCAATCGTTTTTTTCGAGACAGAGTCTCGTTTTGTCGCCAGGCTGGAGTGCAGTGGCGTGATCTCGGCTCACTGCCATCTCTGCCTCCTGGGTTCAAGTGATTCTCCTGCCTCAGCCTCGCAAGTTGTTGGGACTACAAATGTGTGCCGCCATGCCCAGTTAATTTTTGTATTTTTAGTAGAGACGGGGTTTCACCACGTTGGCCAGGATGGTCTCGATTTCTTGACCTTGTGATCCACCCGCCTTTGCCTCCCAAAGTGCTGGGATTACAGGTGTAAGCCACTGTGCCTGGCCGCCCCATTCTTTCAGTGTTTGAGTGCTTCCAGTTCTCTCTCCCTGCTCAACCTGACACTCCCAGTCACTCGCTGCAATGGACATCCAATGCCACCGTAACTGTTAACATCCTTTTGCTATCTTGCAAATATTCAGTCTTATCCGTCTTCTGTTCTAAACCTTCACCATTCATCTCAAGTCCTTAGTTTTGTTCTTATTTCCTTCTATGTCAGTGAGAAAACAGAAGCCTGCTCAAATGATCCAGTGAACAATTTCAACTTTCCTCCCCCACACCACTAAACTTCTCTAAATTTTCACCTGATCCTCCTGGTTTCAGAAGTGGTCCTACTTCTTTCTTCCAAAGCTAATTCCCTACCTATACTATATCGTATTTCCCTGACACAGCCTCTGAGGCCTTTCTCCATTAATAGAATGTTTCTTCTCATACTTTCAAGTCCTCTTCTGAACTTGTTTTTTCCTCTTGGCCTTCAAACATGTTTAATACTCCTACATACTTAAGAATGAACAACAAAAACATTTTCTTTGTCACTTATACAAGCTACCCTGCTTATACCTCACCTCCTTCTACCCCCTACTTATCTTTTCTTCTCTTTATAATTAAACTTTTAAAAAATTCAACATTTGCCTTCCTCACTCTCTCCCCTCACCATAATCTGACTTTTGTTTACACCACTACTGAATCTAGTTTCTTAGTTTTCATTACACTAATTAATTGTCAAATCCTAGACCTATTTGACATGGCTGGCCCTTCTCTTCTTGAAACATTTTCCTGCCTTAGCCTCTAACAGCATTTCTTCTGTTTTTCTTCATATCCTTCTGGCTGCTTGATGTCTTTTCCTGCTCTATTTTCTTCATCCTGTGCTGATGCTTCCTGGGGCCAACAGCCTTCTTTTCTATAGATGAGAAAGAAAAGTGAAAAGAAGAAAGAAAATCACATCTATTTTCAGCGCTTCACTATGGCCTTTACGTGTAACTCCCTCATCTCATCTCTTTCTCTCCGCGTCCCTCTCACCCTTACGTTACTCCTAAGCTCAGTTCTGTATTTCCAAAATCATGCTGGACATCTCCACCTGGATACCCTACAGGCATTTCAAAAAACAGTATGGCCTCAACTACACTAAGGATAGTCTCTGCTCATTCTTTTCTTCTTTCAATACTTATTTCCATTACAAGCCTCAGTATTACCCTCACTGCCATGTAGAAATCTGTAGATAATTGTTAACTTTCTTTTCTCTCCCTTTTTGTAATTGCTTGGTAATTAAGTTCTATAGACAACATCTTTTTGAGGCCTTTATCATCTTTTACATGGATTAAACTAAATTCTTTTTTTTTTTTGAGACAGAGTCTCAATTGCTCTGCTTTTGCTCTGTCGCCAGGCTGGAGTGCAGTGGCGTGATCTCAGCTTACTGCAACCTCTCCTCCCAGGTTCAAGGGATTCTCCTGCCTCAGCCTCCTGAGTAGCTAGGACTACAGGTGCGTGCTGCCATGTCCGGATAATTTTTGTAGTTTTAGTAGAGACGGAGTTTCACCATGCTGGCCAGGATGGTCTTGATCTCTTGACCTCGTGATCCGTCCACCTCAGCCTCCCAGAGTGCTGGGATTACAGGTGTGAGCCACTGCGCCCAGCCTAATTCTTTTTTTTTTTTTTGAGACAGAGTCTCATTCTGTTGCGCAGGCTGGAGTAGAGAGGTGCGATCTTGGCTCACTGCAACCTCCACCTCCTGGGTTCAAGCGATTCTCTCACCTCAGCTTCCCTAGTAGCTGGCATTACAGGCGCCTGCCACCATGCCCGGCTATTTTTTGTATTTTTAGTAGAGACGGGGTTTCATCATGTTGGCCAGGCTGGTCTTGAACTCCCGACCTCAGGTGATCCCCCCGCCTCGACCTCCCAAAGTGCTGGGATTATAGGCGTGAGCCACCACGCCTGGCCTGAACTACATTCTTAATTGTGCTTTTTGCAACCACTGCATTTTCAGTCAATTTCCTCCACTACCACAGAGTTATTTTTCTGAAGTGAAAAATCTGTTATTAATCCTGATAAATACCCACTGTTAATAGGACAAAGTCCACACTCTTAGATGGCATGTAGAGCCATTTATATTCTGGCTCTAACTAACCTTTCTAGTCTCATCTCCAAGCATTTCCCACAAGGTATGCTACTCTCACGTTTTTCATGGCCGTGCCTCTGACTATACAGTTTTCTCTATTGAAATGCTCTACTCCACTCTCAGCCTAGCAGATTTTTCCAATTTGTTTTTTCATACAGTTTACACTCACTTCTTCTGGGAAGTCTTTCTCTCAGCCATTTCCTATATTGTGCCCCCAAAGCACCTTGCAACTTCTATTCAAGTATACATGCTTTGGTATTGTAAATTCCTTATTTAAGTACCTGGGTTCCTCCTTTAACAGTCCCTCCCTCACTGGCTTTTATTCTTCTTCATAGCTATCCTAGCATCACATATTTTCTAAGACACAAATGTACATTATTTAATAAATTAGTGAAAAATAAGAAGAAAAGCTATATAGTCTCTAAATGATCCTTCTCAAATTTAGCATTGTTCTTATTGGACTAATAAAGAGGGAATATGAATTTAATTGAAATAATATTTACTGAGCACTTTCTAATATATACAAAGAACTGTGGTAAGAATCAAGGCTACAAAATTTTCAAGATGGGAAAGGAAGGCAATGGAAGGAGACAGGGATAGATGACTCAATTCACCAGAATAAATGCTATACTAGCATTATAAACAGTCTTAAAGAAGTAGAAAGAGGAGAGGATTAATTCTGCTTCCACAATGAGGGTAACAGTGGAAAAAAAGCTTTCATATACATAAAAATAGATAAGAGTATTTCATAAGCTAATTTACAGAACAAATAAAGCTAAGTTGTTATTTGGCAACTATGTTGCACTTAATTAAAAAAAAAATCAAGCAAAAAAATTCAGAAAACAAAAAACAGACAGAAAATTGTAGTTCCGGCTATTCAGGAGGCTGAGGTGGGAGAACTGCTTGAGCCCAGAAGTTCAACGCAGCCTGGGCAACATAGCGAGACGCCGTCTCTAAAAAAAAGTGGCAATAAATAAACAAAAGCAAGAAGATAAAGAATGAGGGGAAGTAGGAGATTCTTGTGGACTGAATGATAAGGGAAGACTTTCTTCTAAGATGATATCAGAACAAAGACTTAAAAGAAGCAAGACACTGTTGATCTAAGGGAAGAGCTTCCTAAGTAGAACAGCCTGCACAAAAAAAAAATCTTGAGCATGCCTAATGTGTTTAAGGATAGCACTGGAGGTCAATGTGGCAGAAAAGAACAAATGAAAAGGAAATGAGGTAGGAATGGTAGGAAATGAGAGTAGAGAGGTAGCTGTGGGCCAGGTCATCTCAGCCTTACAGCCATGGTTAGGAATTCTGGATTTTTTCTAAATGTGATGATGTTATGTAACAAAGAATTTGACTGGCCTTTGTCCCTGGCTCCTGGTAGGGAGCTTCTAAACCCTTGAAATTTCCTGGTGATAAAAGTGTCACTGTTAATCAAGGTGGGCCCTTGGAACCACACCTGAGTTTGTGCTACGAAGGGAGGCTGGTTAGGAGGCTACGGCAGTGCTCTAGATAAGAAATGATGGCAGCTTAGACCAAGGCAGTTGTGATGGAGATGGTGAGAAATGACTGAATTTATTCTGGCTTTGAAGTCTGGGATATATACTAGAGGGTTGCATTTAAAGTTTTTTTAATCCTTGCACAGCGGCTGCATTCTATGTCTGGGATATGTCACGTTAGATTTATCTGGTCTCCTGTTGATGAACTCTTAGGCTGTTTCGCATTTTTTTTCTGTTACAAACAATGTCACAATGAAGATGTTTACACATAACTCTTTTTTTTTTGAGATGGAGTTTCATTCTTGTTGCCCAGGCTGGAGTGCAATGGCGTGATCTCGGCTCACCGCAACCTCCGCCTCCCAGGTTCAAGTGATTCTCCGGCCTCTGCCTCCTGAGTAGCTGGGATTATAGGCATGTGCCACCATGCCCGGCTAATTTTGTATTTTTAGTAGAGACGGGGTTTCACCATGTTGGTCAGGCTGGTCTTGAACTCCTGACCCAGATGATCTGCCCAACTTGGCCCCCCAAAGTGCTGGGATTACAGGTGTGAGCCACCGTGCCCGGCCTCCACGTAACTCTTGTACACTTTTACAACAATCTCTAGCTATGCCATTCACTTTGAAAAAAAAAAAAAAAACAGAATTGAGGTACTCTAATTTTTTGAACAGTCCTTAAGTTCAATATTTTTTTAAAATAATTTTTGCTTTTGCTTAAGTTCAAGTATTTCTTCTTCATTTCCTATTTAAAGTTTTTTCTTCCCTGACCATAGAATTCTAGAAAATTAAAACCAAAAGGATCTTAGAGGTCCTTTACTTCAGTGGTTCTCAATGTCAGAGGATGTTATGATACCTAATCAAAATCTCCAGGGGAACTGTTTTGAACAACAGACTCTCTCCTGTTCTGAGAGATTCTGGCAAAGTTGGGAGAGCTGCCATGTACTGTCCACATGACCCTGACTACCCATGATTCAATTACCTTGAATGGCTTATCCAGTCCAATACCTTCATTTCTCACACAAGGAAACTGAAGCACGTATCACATAGTGATACAATGAAAACTTGGCCTTAATCGATTTTCAATGCTGCCAGTACAATGTCTGAGCATATCAATTTCTTCCAACCCTTGACAACATAACGTATGACCACCAAATTTTTTATTTTTGCTAATTTATTAGACCAAAAAAAGGCATCTCACCATTGTTTACAGGATGATTTATTACAGAGATTCATCTGAGCTATCTTAAAAGACAGCTGGGATTTCTGCAGAGTCATATCCAGAAGGAAAAAAAATTACTTGAAAACACAGTCTGGTTTAATAGCAGTAGGTTCTCTTGGACTAATTTTACTCAACCACGATCTTCCTTTCCCCTGCTCTCAGTTGTGAAGAAGACACTACTAAAAGCTTATGGACAGGGTTTTCCTCACTGCTCCTGTCGATACCATAACCTACAGACCAAGGTTTAAAAAAAACCACTGAATTTTACTTCTCCTTTCCCCTTAAGAAAATCTTCTCTTTACTCTGTTAGAATCGGCATGACAGCTTCTGAAAACTACAACATTAAGGCCACGTAACACCAAACAGGACACAAAGTTGGTAAAATGGTTTTAACAGGCACTTTAAAGGACTTCTCACGTATTATCTTGTTTAATCCTCGTACTATTCAATAAGGAAAGAACTGTTATGAGACACAGAAAGGTGAAGGAACTTGCTCAAGGTTACACAGCTATTAAGTGGTGGAGCTGGGATCTGAACACAGTCAGTCTGACTCCAGAACTGGTGCTCTACATTAGTGGTTCCCAACCTTTTTGGCACCAGGGACCAGTTTCATGGAAGAGAATTTGTCCATGGATGGAGTGGGGATGGGGGGTGGTTTGGGGATGAAACTGTTCCATCTCAGATCATCAGGCATTAGATTCTCAATAAGGAGTGCGCAACCTACATCCCTTGCATGTACACTTCACAACAGGGTTCACGCTATGAGAATCTAATGCTGCTGCTGATCTGATGGGGCGAAGCTCAGGTGGTAATGCTCGCCTGTCTAGGTCTGCGGCCCCATGGTTGGGGACCCCCCTGCTCTACATGACTAAACCCTTTACCATCTGGCCCAAATCCACCTCTCCTCCTTCATGTTTTACCAATTCTGCCTACTTATGGCTTCCAGGAAGCATCTTCTATAATCTACCTCCAGCCTAGCTACTTAAGTGACCATTCCCATTATATCTTATAATGTCTATCCCTGCATCTATCAAATTGTATTTATTTATTTATTTATTTTTAGAGACAGTCTCTCCTCGGCCTGCCGAGTAGCTAGGACTACAGGCACACACCACTATGCCCAGCTAATTAAAAAAATTTTTTTTTGGGCCAGGCACAGTGCCTTACACCTGTAATCCCAGCACTTTCGGAGGCCGAGGTGGGCAGATCACCTGAGGTTGGGAGTTCGAGACCAGCCTGACCAACATGGAGAAACCCCTACCTCTACTAAAAATACAAAATTAGCCACGTGTGGTGGTGCTTGCCTGTAATCCCAGCTACTCTGGAGGCTGAGGCAGGAGAATGCTTGAACCTGGGAGGTGGAGGTTGCAGTGAGCCAAGATCATGCCATCGCCAGTCCAGCCTGGGCAACAAGAGCGAAACTCTGTCTCAAAAAAAAAAAAAAAAAATTTTTTTTTTCATAGAGATGGGGTCTTCCTATGTTGCCCAGGCTGGTAACTCCAGGCCTCAAGTGTTCTTCTCACCTTGGCCTCCCAAAGTGTTGAGATTACAGGCATGAGCCACCAAGCCCAGACCCAAATTGCATCTAATTATCTGTTTGTATGTTTTTGAACATAACTAAAGTACAAATTTCTTGAAGACAGGAACTGTTTTTTATCTGCCTTTGAATCTCTAACACTAAAGCATAGTGTCTGACACATAGCAGAAACTCAATAGATATCTACTGAATAAACATAAGAAAGCACACATCCTATGCTCTTGTCTCGCAGGACGATTTATTCTGTCTTAAATATTGTATCTTTGCTCAGGCTGCTTTCTCTACTCAGTAGAGACTTTTTACTTTTCTGACGGGTAAACTCCTATTCATTTTTGAAGATTAGTTCAAATGGACAGTGAAAGGAGGATAACCCAATCAAAAAATCATTTTTTAAGGCCGGGCTTGGTGGCTCACACCTGTAGTCTCAGCACTTTGGGAATCCGAGGTGGGGGGATCACCTGAGGTCAGGAATTGAGACCAGCCTGGCCAACATGGCGAAACCCCATCTCTACTAAAAATACAAAAATTGGTGGGGCATGGTGGCGGATGCCTGTAATCCCAGCTACTCGGGAGACTGAGGCAGGAGAATCGTTTTAATCCAGGAGGCAGAGGTTGCAGTGAGCTGAGATCGCGCCACTGCACTCCAGCCTGGGTGACAGAGTGAGACTCTGTCTCAAAAAACAAAAAACAAACAAACAAAAAATCATTTTTTCTTCGTTCACAAGTCTACCCTGCCTGGAATAATTATTTCCTCCTCTATGCTCCCACAGTATTTTTCTAAACCCCATCATAACACTTTCTGAGCTCTACAATAATTATTCCCATAGGTAATGCATTCTTGCCAGAGACTATGCACTGCTGAGTACAGGGAGGGTACCTTTATCTTTCTGTGTCCAATGCCTAGCATCATGCCTGACACACTACTGACCCTCATTAAATATTTGTGGAATGAATGAATGAATGTTAAAGCATGAAGGTGAAAATATTAGTTCTTCTCATGAGGAACAACTGACCTATCATAAAATGGCTAGTACCACTGAATCCATCTAGGAGGGTAGAAGCAAAGAGCTTTCGATGTTACCTTTCCTAGGATACCACAAGCCTTCAAAGGAACTCACTTCAAGTAGAAAAAAATGGCTGAAGCTAATGGAAATGGATCATGTGATGATTAATGAGGATGAACTCAATTATCTAAGTTATGATAAGCAAGTCTTTAAAATGGATCTCAATTTACTGTAACTGTCAAAGCATCTGTCCAAATGTTCCTGGGGAAAGAATACAATTGTGCTGTTTTTGCTTGGAAACAATGAGGGGAAAAAAAAAACCCAGCCAGTCACTTTTACAGCATTGTTATAGAACAGTTCCTTCAAAGACCTGTGATGATCTGAGCTGAGTATTAACACTTCATTCTGATTGACAAGACTTACCTCAGGAACTCTTTGCTCTGTTCCCACAGATCTTGGGTCTCTTCTTTAGACATGTGTTTGTCCAGGTTACATACATTAGGTTTCTGGGAATATAACTTCAGGCACTGTTTCACCCAGTGCCACTGGTAACCTGGGAGGAAGGGGTTTGGGATAAAAATAAACCCTATACAAAAGATGGGTGGGGAAAAAAAGAAGAGGGGGAAATTCTCCATCAGTTATTCAAATAATTTTGACATCTTTATACTCACTATTTTGTTATTTACTCCCCATATTTTTTTGGTCATGCTTCAAGTTAACGAACAGGTAGGTTTTGATGAACATAGACATCTACTACTATGCAAATGTGTCTGGCTTTCTAGGTATTCTCAAGAGAAATAAATATTCCACAATAACTGTTATCCCAAAGCAAACTTTAGAATTGGAAGTGGTAAAAGTACACCTCTAATTTTTATCAGGTCTTGACACTTAGAGTCATCCAAGACTTCTTTACCTCCCTATTTCATTTATTACAGGCATGATTACATGAAATCTTATAATGAATTTTAGCTAAAACATAGATTTGAAAGTCATCATCTAATGAATGGCGTGCTGATTATTGGTCTATTTTCTCTCAGTTTCAAATCCACTCTTCTATACTTAGCTTCATAATATGGGGCTGAGACCCTGCCAACTACATTTCTTATTTGCCAGCTGGCTGTCTGCTAACCTGTGCCTATAAGGGTCACTAATGGAAGACTGGAGGGCGGAAGTTGGTTCTAATGTAGTTTTTCCACATCACTAGAATCAGCCTCATTATGTCCTCTCCTCAGAAGTCTAAGCCCCAGTTCCATGTAGTCCCTTTTCCAAGCTTCTCAATGTAGTAATCCCAAGCTCTTTTGTTCTTCCTCTCAGCTGTAGGGGTGACAGTTGCTTCCTGCAGTTACTGTCTCTGTAATATCTCAGTGTTTGCAAATTCCTGCAGTTAGTGTCTCTGTATTATCTCAGTGTTTGTGAACAACTACAGCAGGTGTGTTAAAGATCTTTGTGACCTTGACAGCAACCTAACCTCATTTTTCTCTGTAAAAGATTAATAATAGGCCCGGCATGGTGGCTCTCGCCTGTGATCCCAGCACTTTGGGAGGCCGAGGCGGGCGGATCACATGAGGTCAGGTGTTTGAGACCAGCCTCGCCAACATGGTGAAACCGTCTGTACTAAAATACAAAAATTAGTCGGGCGTGGTGGCAGGCACCTGTAATCCCAGCTACTCGGGAGGCTGAGGCAGGAGAATCACTTGAACCCAGGAGGTGGAGGTTGTAGTGAGCCAAGATCACGTCACTGCACTCCAGCCTGGGTGACAGAGCCAGACTCTGTCTCAAAAACAAAAGATAAATAATAACATTGAACTGGAATCCTATGCATGGTAAAGATTCATTCATTCATCAGACACACAATACATGCCAGGCACTTTCTTTCTTTCTTTTTTTGAGATGGGGGTCTCTCTCACCCTGTTGCCCAGGCTGGAGAACAGTGGTGTGATCTTGGTTCTCTGCAACCTCCACCTCCCGGATTCAAATGGTTCTCCTGCCTCAGTCTCCCAAGTAGCTGTGATTACAGGTGCCTGCCACTGTACCCAGCTAATTTTTTTTATTTTCAGTAGAGACGGGGTTTCACCATGTTGGCCAGGCTGGTCTGTACTAGGCACTTTCTTAAGAATTAGAGGTCAGTGCATGGCAGGTCTGGCATGAACAAGGTGAGCCGGGCCTGGTCGTGTCCCACCCGGGGCCCGCCTGGCCTGACCCTAGCCCTGGCCTTGCCCCAGCACCCCTGTCTCCTATGGGAGTGGCACTGCTGGCTGACAGCATAGGCCTGGCCATGACTGACTTCAAATTGGACATCACATGGCTCAGCTCAGTGGCTGCGAGGGAGCCACCTGTGTAGCTGTACTAGCCAGGGACCTTACCCTCATGAGAGCTCTGTTCCTGTCACCAGTGGCTGTAGCTTCTGGTAGGAGAGAGTAGTAGAGGCAGTATGCAGTCAGATAAAGACCAAATACACTGATAGATGAGCAAAGATATCCTGCTGGTGGAGAGATACTCCTCTGAGGTCCAAATGGAAATAGATGCAGATGGAAATAGTACTAAGATATTCAGGTATGCTTTTGACAAGCACTGAGAAAGAGGATTGGGAAGATTCCTTCATGAGATGCTGTGGGAGCACAGAAGAGGCATGACCCCTGGGTTCCAGATGGTACATCTCAATGCCCTGACTGAGGACAACTGCCTGGACAACCTGTAGCTGGTGCTGTGCGGCTGGTGGCCCAAAGCCAAAGAGACCTCCAGAAGAGGGAGCAAAGCTTGTACTGGCTTGCAATTCAGCAGCTTCCCATGGACCCCAAAGAAGAGCAGTGACCTGTCCTAACTGTGACCTGGTACTATAACACCAATGGAGATGTGGTGGAAGAGTTGAATTCTTACACCTACTATAGTAGCATTACCCTTCCTGCACAGTGATTGAGAAGTAGCTCCAGGAGTTCAAAATCTGTGGGTGCTGCCAGGTGGCCCGGTACTGAGGCTCTGAGTGCCAGCAGGAGCGCGCTGGCCACCATGAAGCACTGTCAGGAGAGGAAGCACCCCTTCCAGCATGAGCTCAGCTGGAGCAATGACGGGCAATGGAGCTGCACATGCTCGCAGTCCCTGGGCTCTACCTTGGGCACAGCAGACAGACTGGTGGTTGAACCTGGAGGTGTTGAAAAAGCCAGCTGTGGGCCCAGAACCACCACCAAGAGACTCTCGATGTCACTGGAAGTCTGTAGGAAGATAGCGTCCCTTCCAGTCTTAATCTCCAGCAAAGACAACCGGGAGACTCTGGCCAGGATGTTTCTCATTATTTATATGTTAATAGGTTTGTAAATTCACGTGCAGGTTTTTTGGAAGGAGGCACTGAGAGGGGTAGAAATTACAAATAAAATCATTTGCTGTAATAAAAAAAAAAAAAAAAAAAAAAAAGAATTAGAAGCCGGGCATGGTGGCTTGGCTGATGCCTGTAATCCTAGCACTTGAAAGGCCAAGGCAGGCAGATCACTTGAGCTCAGGAGTTTGAGACCAGCCTGGGCAGCATGGTGAAACCCTGTCTCTACAAAAAATACAAAAATTAGCCAGGCGTGGTGGCATACACAGGTAGTCCCAGCTACTTGGGAGGCTAAGGTGGCAAGATCGCTTGAACCCAGGAGGCACAGGTTGCAGTGAGCCAAGACTGCACCACTGTACTCCAGCCTAGGTGACAAAAACAGACTGCCTCAAAAGAAAAAAAAAGAATTAGAGATAAAGAGATAAAAAACCTTGTCTGGAGAGGGGGCAATAAAGACAAGTTAAACTCCTTTTTGTAAGACCAGCTATGAAAGAAAATAAAAGCTTAGCATAGTCATAGAAAAACAGAGTTAAGAGGGTAGTTTTTGGTTTTTAAGGACTGGCAAGACCTAAGTATGCTTACAGATTGTGAAGAAAGAGCCAACAGGGAAGAGCCAATTGGAAACAGAAGAGAGGAAAGAAATAGAGCAAGGTCTTGAAAGCTGGAAGAGGTTTAAGAAGGTGAGATGGATCAAGAGGGTAGAGAGACTGGCTTTGAACTAAAGGAACTCCTCCTCTATGACTGGATGGTGGAAATGAGAACATTTGCTTATAAGTGTGGGGGGCACTGAAGGCTCAAAGGGTTTGTGCCTGAAGGACTCAGTTTTCCCAATAAGATAAATAGCGAGGTCATCTCAACAAGAGTGAGCATGGTTGGACAGGTCCTGAGGAACAAGAAGGAATCCAAGCAATGATATAAAAGCCAAGCATCATATATTAGTGTAATGTTCCCCTTGCAAAAGGATTTTAAAAACAGATGAACAGACTAAAGCTTACAGATTGCTGAATTAAATGCTGGCAATAATTTGAAGGTCTTCAGTTCCTGGTTGAACTCCAGATCTAGTCTAGACCAGAGGTCAGCAAACGTTTTCTGTCAAGAACTAGATAGTAAAGACTTTAGGCTTTGACAGTTATTTGGTCTCTTTATTTATTTTTTATTTTTTTGAGACGGAGTCTTGCTCTGTCACCCAGGCACAATCTTGGCTCACTGCCACCTCCACCTCCCAGGTTCAAGCGGTTCTTCTGCCTCAGCCTCCTGAGTAGATGAGATTACAGGCTTGGACTACCACGCCTGGCTAATTTTTGTATTTTAATTTATTTTCTATTTTTATTTTTTAGTAGAGACGGCATTTCGCCATGTTGGCCAGGCTGGTCTTGAACTCCTGGCCTCAAGTGATCTGCCTCGGCCTCCCAAAGTGCTGGGATTACAGGCCTGAGCCACCGCGCTTGCCCTTATTCGGTCTCTTTAGCACTCAATTCTGTCACTGTAGCCAGAAAGTAGCCATACATAGTAAGTAAACAAAAAGGTGTGGCTGTATTCCAATAAAATGTATTTATAATAAAAGTGCAGTTTGCCTGCCAAGTCCTGGTGTAGACTATTAGCAATAACGACACATTTTATGGAAATATCCTTAGGGAGAATTACTATGGAAAGCAGACAGTAAAGACACTGAGCTGAGAGCCTAAAACAGAAACAACTTTGTTATTACTTAACTACTTTTCCTCTCTTCTCTTTGGCATATAATTTAGTCATAAATTAATGGAATAATGATGAAGTTTAATAACAGCAATTAACAATAAATAAGTTTATTCCTAAGTCATGAATTATAGTAGCTGCTAAAAATAACTAGATGCCTACAAGTGTCAGACACTGTGCCAGCAACCTTACGCTATCTCATTAATCTTCAGTAACTCTATGAGGAAGTTATTAATCCAGTTTTGCAGATAAGAGAACAGAATTTCAGAGGGGTAACATGGCTTCACTGATTCATCCCTCTCTCCTGGCCCATCACAAGGCTAGCACACATTTGGGATAAGACAGACAATCTGGGATACGACAAAGAAAGTTGGATTTGTGGCCATGGAACAAGCAAAACCAGTAAGCCCACACAAGCAACAAACCTATGCTCTTTGCATTATAAATATTAGGTTCTGGCTGGGCGTGGTGGCTCATGCCTGTAATCCCAGCACTTTGGGAGGCAAGGAGGGTGGATCATGAGGTCAGGAGATCAAGACCATCCTGGCTAACACAATGAAACTCCATCTCTACTAAAAAGTACAAAAAATTAGCCGGGCGTGGTGGCGGGCACCTATAGTCTCAGCTACTCGGGAGGCTGAGGCAGGAGAATGGTGTGAACCCTGGAGGCGGAGCTTGCAGTGAGCAGAGATCGCGCCACTGCACTCCAGCCTGGGCAACAAGCAAGACTCCATCTCAAAAAAAAAAAAAAAAAAAAAATCTAACCAAATGGATCTCTGAACAATATCATCAATGGTCCACTATCCGAATTTCATGTGGTTCAGCTGAAAGGAGGTTATGCCATCGTAGAAATACATAGGAAATAACCTGAAGATTCCTCTACTGTACTAAATCTTACTAAAAGCACTTAAAATTCTATGTCTAGATTCTTGCAGATATAGAAAAAAACTAGACAGCTTAGAGATATTCAATGTGGACAGGTTCTTCATTGCAGTTGATTAATCCTGTTCCACCATTTAATATTATCAATAGCATACACTCCAAACTAAACCTAATGACCAAAGTCAATGAGCTTTTGGCATCAAGGAAACCTCATACAGACAAAGATTTTTACCAGTAATCTGATTTTTCATATGTCTTCTAAAGTAGCTCCAAAATACATTTGGATTTTATGTTTCATTTATCAGTTAAATTCTCCAAATAGTTTGGGAGAATGATAGGATCATCAATATTATGGAAAAAGATAGGAAACCCCCCGACAACCTACCATCTGCTATCATCACAATTTCACGAAATAAAGAATATTATAATATTCCCAAACATATTAGACTAAAGGAATAATACTTCTGGTTTAGTCCAAGCTTGAATGGTGACAGGAAATTTAATATCTCTTTAGGCAGTCCATTTCAGACAACTGTTGTCTTCTTTTTAGTGGGTTAAAATCTGCCTCCTAGCCAGGCACAGTGGTTTAGGTCTGTAATCCCAGCACTCTGGGAGGCCAAGGCAGGGGGATCACTTGAGTCCAGGAGTTCCAGACTAGCCTGAGCAACATAGTGAGACCCTCATCACTACAAAAAATAAAAAAAAAAATTAGCTGGGCATGGTGGTGCAAGCCAATGGTCCGAGCTACTAGGCAGGCTGAGGTGGGAGGAACATTTAAGCCTGGGAGGTCAGGGCTGCAGTGAAGCGTGACTGTGCTAATGCACCCCACTGGGTGACAGAATGAGACCCTGTCTCAACAAAAAACACAAAACCAAAATCTGCCTATCTTGCATCTACATGTTCTCCAGATTAAAAAAAAAATCTGCCTCTCTATAATTTTCAGTCGTTGGTCTTGGGTTCTGACACCTAGAGCAACCCCAAATCATTTTCAAGTGCTTGATAAATGCACTGACCTAAGCAGTTAACATATACATTAACATTTAATCCTCATAAGAACCTTATGAAGTAGGTACTATTTTTATATACATTTTACATATGATGAAACTGAGGACAAGAGAATTTAAAAACTTGCCCAAAGTCTTACAGTTAGTAGATGGCAGAGCCAGGATATGAACCCAGGTAACCTGGCACCAGAACCTATGCCTTAACCACTGGTGTGCACTGCTTCCCACCACTTCTTGTGCAGGACAATTTTTCAATGTTTAATGCTGTCATGTTCCCCCATAAGTCTTTTCTTCCTTAGATTCTGTTTCTGGTTTCCAGGCCTGTTATCCTCTTGTTCAAGAGGATGTGTCCTCACACGTTGTAGTATATACTCAGCTTCCTTCAGATTAAGTCAGATCCAGAAGTAAACACAATCCTTTTGATCAACTCAGAGTGAGAAGAGACTGTTCTCTCCCATATTTTGGATATTATATTTCTATTAAATACAGCTTATAGGGGAAAGTAAGTAAAAAATAAATAAATAAACACAGCTTATAATGGCAAAAGAGACAGAATAAACTCTCCAAGGATATAATGAGACACCCACCCAAAAGATGTGGCTTAATTAAGCAGCAAATCCCAGAAAGCCTTAGAAAGCAAGTACAGCAGTTTAGACAATTTAAAAGTCAAGTGGGGTTAAGTTTGTGGCATGAACCATCTGTTAAGGGGAGAAAGCCTAGAGCAACAGAGAATCATGGCCTTAAAAATAGGTACTAGAGGCCGGGCGTGGTGGCTCACGCCTGTAATCCCAGCATTCTGGGAGGTCAAGGCAGGTGGATCACCTGAGGTCAGGAGTTCAAGACCAGCCTGACCAACATGGTGAAACTCCATCTCTACTAAAAACACAAAAAAGTTAACCAGGCGTGGTGGCTGGTGCCTGTAGTCCCCGCTACTTGGGAGGCTGAGACAGGAGAATTGCTTGAACCTGGGAGGCAGAGGCTGTGGTGAGCCGAGATCACACCACTGCACTCCAGCCCAGGCGACAGAGCAAGACTCTGTCTCAAAATAAATAAATAAATAAATAAATAAAAATAAGTGCTAGAGCTGAAAGGTGAAGAGCGGCCTCCAAGAACAAGACTATTGGTGATGCATGCTCTACATTTACCCAAACTCAAGAGGAGCCAGGCTGTTATATCTTCCCATGCTATTAACAAGTATTTCAGTGGTCATAATGTACTAAGAGCTGTACCATAGAGTCCTGGCCATTGGCACAATGAAAACTAACATTTCTTTTTAAAGATTTCTCTTACTTTTAACCCATATCTGAAATCACAAGTGCAATGTTAACTTTTACAATGGCCCCAGGAGCCTAGAAAAAAGGTTAATAACATTACCTATTCTTCATTATTTTCTTAATCTCATTCTCTGTAAAACCAGCTACCCAACATTACTAAATTAAAAATTGCACACGAATCTATTAGAATTGCTTGAGACGGGTCTCATTTTGTCACCCAGCCTGGAGTGCAGTGGCACGATCTCGGCTCACTGCACCCCAAGCAATCCTCCTACCTCAGTCTCCTGAGTAGCTGAGACTACAGAGGCATGCCACCACACTTGGCTAATTAAAAACATTTTTTTTGGCCAGGTGAGGTGTCTCACGCCTGTAATCCTAGCACTTTGGGAGACCGAGGCGGGTGGATCACTTGATGTCAGGAGTTCGAAACCAGCTTGGCCAACATGAAACTCTGTCTCTACTAAAAATACAAAAATTAGCTGAGCGTGGTGGCATATACCTGTAGTCTCAGCTACTCGGGAGGCAGGAGAATCACTTGAACCTGGGAGGCGGAGGTTGCAGTGAGCTGAGATTGTGCCACTGTACTCCAGCCTGGGCGACAGAGTGAGACTGTCTGGGAAAAAAAAATTTTGTTTTGTAGAGACAGGGTCTTACTATGTTACCCGGGCCGGTCGCAAATTCCTGGGCTCAAATGATCCTCCCACCTTGGCCTTCTAAAGTGTTGGGATTATAGGCGTGAGCCACCTCGCCTGGTCCCTATTAGTTCTTTTTTTTTGAGACAGAGTCTTGCTCTGTGGCCCAGGCTGGAGTGCAGTGGCACAATCTCGGCTCAACAAGCTCTGCCTCCCGGGTTCATGCCTTTCTCCCGCCTCAGCCTGCCAAGTAGCTGGGACTACAGGGGCCTGCCACCATGCCCGGCTAATTTTTTGTATTTTCAGTAGAGATGGGGTTCACCTTGTTAGCCAGGATGGTCTCAATCTCCTGACCTCGTGATCCGCCCGCCTCGGCCTCCCAAAGTGTTGGGATTACAGTAGTGAGCTACTGCGTCCAGCCTTTTTTTTTTTTTTTTTTTTTTGAGACGGAGTTTCCCCCTTATTGCCTAGGCTGGAGTGCAATGGCGCGATCTTGGCTCACTGAAACCTCCGCCTCCTGGGTTCAAGCGATTCTCCTGTCTCAGCCTCCCAAGTAGCTGGGATTACAGGCATGCACCACCACGCCAAGCTGATTTTTGTATTTTTAGTAGAGACGGGATTTCACCATGTTGGCCAGGCTCGTCTTGACCTCCTGACCTCAGGTGATCCACCCACCTTGGCATCTCAAAGTTCTGGGATTACAGGCATGAGCCACCACGCCTGGTGAGGACTTTTGATGTCATTAATTGTAATTCTTTATTAAATATGTTCAGCCTTGACAGCAACAAGTTTTAAGTTGTTATGCCATTTGAGAATGTGACTAAAGGGACAATTATGAATTATTCATAACTATTATATGACATTTATTACAATGATAATGATAAATTATTCTTCACAGCACTTCTGCCAAATCAGATGTTCAGAGTTGTGGCAGGGAGCCCAGAGGCAATGTCCTTATTTTTTCAATGGTCATGCCACTTTCTGCCACATTTGCAGGCACTGCTGACTCCTGTTCTATCCTTTGAAAACGGACGTCTTAGACAAGGTACAGTCTAGAATCGGTTTGGAAATGAAACATTTATCTGTTTATTATGTGTATCCTTTGTCTATTTACTTGCTCACAGTACCTTCTTTGAAGACATGAAGACATAAATGATTCAGTGATATTGCCTTCTCTGAGGTCAGTTACACTCACCAGGATAGCCTTTGAGTCCATAGGCTTGCCACTTGCTGACGGGCTGAAGACCTGCTCTATATGCATTCTGCTCACTGACAGAAGACACATTTAGCTGAGATTTGATCACCTGGCAGGAAGGAAACAGAAGTTAAAGGACTAAATCTATTTTGCAGGTCAACCCTGGGAACCTCAAACCTCCAAAGACATTTCTTGTATGAGGCAAAGCTAGGATTCTTGTTTAAGATACAGAACTTTGCTCTATTGCTCAGGCGAGTGCAGTGGCATGATCATAGTTCACTGCAGCCTCAAGTGATCCTCCTGTGTTGGCCTCCCAAAGCAATGGGATTAGAAGTATAAGCCACTGTGCCTGGCCAAAGCAAGGAGTACTAAGTCTGGGGTTAATCTTAGCTGTACTGCTTACTTGATCTGGGCATTTTAGATGAGTCATTTAATGTCTTAGAGCCTCAGTTTCTCATCTATATAGTAACAGCAGAGTTACCCAAAATTAAGGCAAAATGGTAATAAGAAAATTTAAGCAGGCTAATTTTGGCTTTCAAAACTACTTTTTCCTGTGACATCACACCTTTGCAACTTCTTATGGGGCTGAATCATGAAAGGTGCTTGGTGTACTGAAATATCTTGAGTCACAAAGCTATTTACTTCAGTTAGGGCTAACAGTAATGCTTTTGAGACACTTGTATAGAGTTGGTATTTAAACAGAGCTATAAGGAACACCAAGCTGGACAGGGTGAGAAAATGAAAAGAGAAGGCCGGTCGCAGTGGCTCACGCCTGTAATCCCAGCACTTTGGGAGACTGAGGCAGGCGGATCACGAGGTCAGGAGTCCGAGACCAACCTGGCCAACATGGTGAAACCCCGTCTCTACTAAAAATACAAAAATTAGTTGGGTGTGGTGGCCGGCGCCTGAAATCCCAGCTACGAGAGGCTGGGGCACCAGAATTGCTTCAACCTGGGAGGTGGAGGTTGCAGTGAGCTGAGATTGTGCCACTGTACTTCAGCCTATGAACAGAGCAAGACTCCGTCTGAGGAAAAAAAAAAAAGAGAATGAAAAGAGAGTGCTGTAAACAGACAGAAAAAATGTTTCAGTGAGACACTGGGAATCCTGTTTGCTAAAAGTAAAAGCTAAAAAATCCTGTTTGCCCTCTTCTGGATGAAATGTCCAACTGACGCTACAACTTCTGCTTCTGTTAATTACTTAGAAATGAATTTAGTATTTCAGGGGCAGAAAAAGTATATTATTCTTGGGGTGTGGACTTTCTGTATTTTGACAACTCTAAGACCACTTTTTTTCCTAACAAATGAAGGTGCTGAAAAGCTGAGCTCAAGTATGCAATCATTAACACTTAATACTGTAGCATCCCAATTTTATCAGAGCTGTTAGGAAGCTTGGAAAGAATGCCTCATCTAGACATCTGTGGACAACACCAAGAGCAAATTAAGGGACTGCATTTACTCAACGTTAAAGTGGATTGTAAAGAAAGAAAATATAAATTGGACTACAGTTTTGGTTCCCCGTTTTCCCTCTTGCCTGTTATGTTCCCTTAAAAATATATATATATTTTTAATCTATTTACTCGAGAGCAGGTTATGAGACTGGCTAATTTTTTGTATTTTTGGCGGAGACGGGGGTCTTGCCATGTTGCCCAGGCTGGTCTCGAACCCCTGGGTTCAAGCGATCCACCCGCCTCGGCCTCCAAAGTGCCGGGATTACAGGCTTGAGCCACCGCTCCCGGCCTGTGTTCCCCTTCTTAATCTCCATGGGGAAAAGTAGAGAGAAAGAACGGTGCCTGTATTCCATATATACTTGTTTGCCATTTATTTTCAACATGGAGGGATTCTCAGACTCCTTCAATGACCTCCTTCTAAAAAGCCCAGAGGAGAAGACAGGGACTAGTTTTACGCACAGCGGCTTAACAAACAGCGCCGGATCCCTGTCAGTTCTGGGATTCCTCGGGAGTGGTTTTTTCAAGCTGCAGAAGTCTACCCTACCGTCTACAAAGACATTCTATGGGGTTTTACAAAAACCCAAACAGAAATGTGAGGAGACAGTTACAGTAAGAAATAAACACGGATTCCCAGGCTCTTTTGACTGAGCCCCCCCCCCCCCCCGCCAGGAATGGCCGCCTAAAGAAACAGGCATCTTAACGCTTTATTGCTAGTGTGACGGTTAGTGGGGAGTTCGACTCTGCAGCCAAAGGAGGGCAGGAATCGTTCAATAACAATCGGTCTGGAGGTGAAAAGAGGCGAAGAAGACACGGAACTCCCTCCAAGACGCGGGGCAAAGCGATAAAGAGACGCGCGCCGCTCCTCTCTCTGTACCTTTTGGGCACCAGGACCCGTGCCACGGGCTGCGTGGGCCGCCGAGAAGTCGATGACCCCTTCCAGGTCTGCCGTCCCGGGCCGGCTCTGACGGTAGAAGCGGAAAAGTTTCCGAAAGGCGTCCTCCCCGGGCTCAGTCGCCAGAGTCGCCACAGAGCCCACGGCCGCTGCCATCTTCCCCATCTCGCGGCCTCTACCCTCTGATCCGGAAGCAGATTCTCTCGTGTTCCGGATCCGGAAAGTTTTTCCGGGGCTGCGTCCTCAGCTCGAGAAAGTGCTTTAGTCTGAAGATGGCGGCCTCAGCAGCGAGAGGTGCTGCGGCACTGCGTAAAAATATCAATCAGCCGGTTGCTTTTGTGAGAAGAATTCCTTGGACTGTGGCGTCGAGTGAGTGATGGAGATGTGGGAGTAGTGGAATTTTTAGGTCCAAGTGATCCTCAAAGCTTCTGCTTTTTGCAGGGGACTTCAGTTAGCGTGGTGGCTGAATTAGGAGACTGCTCCTGAGCGTGCAAGTGAGCAGAAAGAAATTTTGTTTACAGTTAACCGTTCAGGGATGTCCCTTGAGCTTTTGGGGTCACAAATGCACCGGCTCTTGCCTTTAGGAGTGATTTGGTGTAAAGATTTATTACTTGGTAACCAAGATTTACAATTTAGAAGGGATAATTTTGACTGTAGTGTGGAGGATGGATTCAAGGTGGCAAGATTGTAGGCGTGCAGAGGAGCTAAAAGGCAGTTTCATTAATTTACTTAAAACGTGAGGACCTGAATTAGGGCGATGGTAGAAGGATGGTGGTCAGATGCATTAATGTTTTAAAAGCAAATTAGATGCCGTTTCGTGATGGCTTAAGTGGGAGAAGTGTACGGAATAAAGGAAAGGGAGGAATGATTTCTGGGTTTTTAGCATTGGTGAATTGCTTGTTTAGAAGTTAGGAGCAGGCCAAGAGAAGATGAGTAAAGTTTGAATGTGTTGACTTTGAGAAACTTGTGAGGTTTCCGTCAGGCAATTGGACAAAGGTTGTATATCATTGTGGCTGAGAAGTGGACTCCGAAGCTAGACCGTTGGGGTTAGAATTCCAACTTGGCCATTTAATCGTTGTATCACTTGAATAACTGAAGTTAGTATGGGAAAAGGGCTCACAACTGGGCCCCAGTTTACTCATCGATAAAATGGAGTCAATAATACCCAACTCATAGGATTGTTGAGAGGATTGAGTTTATATGCAAACTTCTTAGACTTGTGTTAGATACAGTGTAAGTACTCAGGAAATGATAGTTATTTTCACGATAACTAAAATTGAAACTTATGGGAGAGGCCTAGTCTACAGATAAAGATTGGAATAATTAGTTCTGAAATCTTTCACCACCTTCAATTTTTGTCAGCTGTAGTTTTGAGATGAGGTTTTTATATTTGCTTACCAACAAAGAGTGGTCACTCTTTTTGTAGATATTCATGTTTCAGGTCAGCCCCTGGAAACAAAATGGAGCAAGATTTAGTTTCTTCTTAGTTTTTTGTGGCTCAGATGTGAGTAGTAGAATGGGAAATAGGTTGGTTTGTGCCCCATCTTTTAAACATGTGGTTGGTGAAGACCAAGCCCAGTAAAGTCTCCCGTAGTCCCTGTGAAACTTAATGGAAAGGCTGAGGAGTTAATTAGCATCTTGCGGATGCAAGTTTCCAGACAATAAAGGGCTAGTTTAAAACCCTTAAAAAGAGTCAGCATTATGTACAACTTTGAAACAGTTTCTCTTGGTTGTTCCATTGATTCAGCAAATATTTATTTGAGTATCTATTCTGTGGTAGGCATTGTTCTTGGTGCTTGCAGCTGTTTTTCCTTCACCATTTTAGGCAATTTAGGAAGAGGGTTACCTTCCAGAGCTGGTTTGTTTTGAAATCAGTGTCTTCTAGGACTTTAATTATCTGGTATAAAACATATGTTTAACATTATTTTGTTCTCCAGTATCATATTCTGTGAGACCTTGATCTTGCCAGTTGGTTTGACTTAACCACTAGAGCCCTTCAAAATTTAGTCTCTGTGGATTGTTGGAAGGATTAGTGGACTTCTACTTATTCATTTAGCCAATATTGAGGCCCTGCTGTTTATTGGTCACTGTAAACATAGTGGTTTATATGCTGAGGGAGCTTACAGTTAGTGGTGGGGATGAAGAGACTTAGAACAAATATAGGCAATTGTTGAACCAGTGAGGTTTTGGTGAACTAGGAGAACTAAATATTATAAAATCAGTGAAGTACAAGCACTGTAGTTCAGAAGAGAAACAGATCGTGTAGTTTTTAGTCTTTAAGATTATATACTCTAAATCTTTGAAGTCTCACAGGGCTGGTACATTGTCTTGTATTGTGATAGGAGCCCAATAAAGTAATACTCAGTGGATGTATTTGGTTTGGGTCTTGAAGGATAGTTATAGTTACAAGTTAGCCAGGGGGAGATAGGATTATCAACGTATGGAGGGGAGAGAACAACATATGCAAAGAGGGTAATCCGCAGGACAGATACAGATAATTCAATTAGTTGTACTAGAGAGTAACTAGGGGCCAGCAGTGGGAAATAAGGCAGGAAGGGTAGGTGAAGTCAACTCATTTTACTAAATTGTGAAAGACCAGTAAGTTGGGATTTTATTTGGAAATCTTCAGTATACTGGGAAACACACTGGATTGTAATTTGTCTTTTTCTTCATTGTGATCTGCTCACAGGGATCATAGTCCACATAGCACAGTAACTGATATGAAAACACTCGATATTTGCTGAGGATGGAGACTGCAGCCGACTCAACAACTTCTCTGTCCATCTCCCCTCCTCACCACCAAGTCTGGTACATTATGGCTTTATAGTCAGTACCATAGCTGCTTCCTAAATCTTAAGCCTTTAAGGAAATGCAAAGTAGTTCCTGTCCACAAGCAATCTGGTGACCCTGGGACCACTTCTAGTTTCTTTCTACAGTCTAAGATAATCCAAAATATAGTAACTACTTTTAATGTTTTCTTCTGCCACACAGGTCAGCTGAAAGAACACTTTGCACAGTTCGGCCATGTCAGAAGGTGCATGTTACCTTTTGTAAGTATTAAGGAAAAGTAGGTGGGAGGTGGGGATGGCTAATGGGTACAAAAAAATAGAGTGAATAAGACCTATTTGATAGTACAACTGGGTGACTATGGTCAATAATAATTGTACATTTTAAAATAACTCAAGAGTGTAATTGGATTATTTGTAACTCAAAGGATAAATGCCTGAGGGGATGGATACCCCATAAGTCAAAGGATAAATGCTTGAGGGGATAGATACCCCATGCTCCATGATGTGCTTAATTTACATTGCATGCCTATATCAAAACATCTCATGTACTCCATAAATATATACACCTACTATACACTCACAAAAATCGTTGAAAAAAAGCTTAAAGTGTTTTAAAAAATTCTTATCTATGTTGCAACAGGGTCTCGCTCTATCCCCCTGCAGGGGTGCAGTGGCCCCATCTCACTGCAGCCTCTGCCTCCCAGGCTTAATTGATCTTCCTACCTCGGCCTCCTGAGTAGCTGGGACTACAGACATGTGCCACCATGGCCAGCTAACTTTTTTGGTATTTTTTTAGTGGAGACAGAGTTTCGCCATACTGCCCAGACTGGAAAATTTTTTTAATTTTAATTTTCTTTTTTTTAAGAGACAGGGTCTTGCTCTGTCACCCCAGGTGGAGTGCAGTGATGCAATCATGGCTCACTGCAACCTCTGCCTCCCAGGCTTAGGTGATCTTCCCACCTCAGCCTCCTGAGTAGCTGGGACTACAGGCATGCGCCACCACACCTGCGTAATTTCTGTGTTTTTTGTAGAGATGGGGTTTCGCCATGTTGCTTATGCTGGTCTTGTCAAACTCCTGGGCTCAAGCTATCCACACACCTCGGCCTCCCAAAATGTTGAGATTACAGGTGTGAGCCACTGTGCTGGCTTATTTTTGTGGAGATGGGGGTCTTGCCATGTTGCCCAGGCTGATCTTGAACTCCTGGCTTCAAGCAATCCTCCTGCATTGGCCTTCCAAAGTGCTGGGATTACAGGCGTGAGCCACCGTGCCCGGCCTACAGTCTTTATTGATGACATTTTGAATGATACTGATTAAAAAGTGAAAAAGCTTTATCATAGGTATTTGTGTTAGTTTTTTTATTGTTGTATAACAAAATACCACAAGCATAATGGCTCAAAACACATATCTCACAGCTGAGCACAGTTTAGCTGGGTCCTCTCCTTAGGGTCTTACGTAGCTATATATTCCAGGTGTCAGCTGGGGCTGTGGTGTGTCTCATCAAAGGGTCAACTGGCAAAAAAGTGACTTGCAAGCTCCCTCATGTGGTTGGCAAAATTCCTTTTTTTTTTTTTTTTTTGAGATGGAGTCTTGCTCTCTTGCCTAAGCTGGAGTGCCGTGGTGCAATCTCAGCTTACTGCAACCTCTGCCTCCTGGGTTCAAGCCATTCTCCTGCCTCAGCCTCCTGAGTAGCTGGGACTACAGGCGCCTGCCACCACGACCGGCTAATTTTTTTTTTTTTTTTTTTTTTTTTTGAGATAGAGTCTCTCTGTGTCGCCCAGGCTGGAGTGCAGTGGCGCGATCTCGGCTCACCACACGCTCCGCCTCCTGGGTTCACGCCATTCTCCTGCCTCAGCCTCCTGAGTAGCTGGGACTACAGGTGGCCGCCACTACACCCGGCTAATTTTTTGTATTTTTAGTAGAGATGGAGTTTCGCTATATTGGCCAGGCTGGTCTCGAACTCCTGACCTCAAGTGACCTGCCCACCTGGGCTTCCCAAAATGCTGGGATTACAGGTGTGAGCCTCCACGCCCGGCCAGAACTTATCTTTAACTGTAGGACTGAGGTCTGTTTTCTTGCTGTCCTTTGGCTGTGAGTTGGGAGCTGCTCTCACCTAGGAACTCCCTGCAGTTCCTTGTTACCTGGTTTATTTGTAGGCTGTCTTACAATATGGCAGCTTGCTTCTTTAAAGCCAGCAAGGGCTTCTCCAGTCTGCTTAAGATGGCATCTTATATAGAACGTAATCACAGGAGTGACATCCCATTACTTTCGCTGTATTCTTTTGGTTAGAAGCAAGTCAGGTTTCTTCTACACCCAAGGGGAGGAGATTATATAGGGTATAACATGGGGAATGCATGGAGATCATGGGGCCCATCTTAGAATTCTGCCTACTGCAGTATTCTAATAAGGACTTGAGATTTCTAATAATTGGCAGAGGATATTGTAAATTTTATCTTCATTGAGTACCATTTTCTTTTTAGATTTATAACTAATAAAACAGTATTTTTATATTAATTACATTTCCTTTGCTTTCTTGTGAGGGTCTAGAAATCAGCCTATAAATTTATCCTGGGCTGTATTTTTGTGGGCTTTTTTAGGGTGTGATGTGAGTACATAGAGTTTACACACACTTCACTGAGACCCTTTTTTCCTTGCAGCACTGTAAGGGCTGTGGTAAAATAACAACATAAAGGAACTTAAATTCTTAATTCTTGGTTTAATGTTACTTGACTCCCAAAGACCAACAGATTAGTTATATATAGTGCCAGTGAAGGTGTAGGGAATCTGGCACTCGAGTTGTTGAGAAGTTCAACTGGTACCTTCAGTTCTGTTGTGTAGCTGGCAAAATACCAAAGTTAAGAATTTATATTTGCTTTGATCTAGCAGTTACTTTTCTAAGAATTTATCCTACAGAAATGGGTGGTCAAGAATATTCCAAAGCAGCATTACTTAATGTCAAGTAAGAAGAAAAAACCTAAATGTTCATCACTGGGATTGATTAGATATTAAGTCACTGATGCAATGGAATTTTATATAGTTGAATAGAAAAATTGGGCACATGTATTATGGACATGAAATATTTTCTGTAAGTATGAAAACTTCAATTTTTTCAAGAGCATTTAAATAAAAAGTTCCTTGCAAAAAAAAAGAATATATTTTTATTGGTCCATAAATAAAATAGGACCTGCAAAGAATAGATCTTAGATTTAAATAAAAGAAGGCTTTGATGTTGGTAAAACAAAATAAAATATGGCAAAAAAAATAATTTTTTGTTCCATTCATTGTACTCCAGTTGGAAATCCTGGTTCCTTTTTTTGAGACAGGGTCTCACTCTCACTCCGGCTGGAGTGCAGTGGCACAATCAGGTTCACTGCAGCCTTGACCTCCTGGGTTCAAGGGATCCTTTTGCCTCTGCCTTCTGAGTAGCTGGGACTAGTCGTGTGCCACCACACCTGACTAATTTTTTGTACTCCTTGTAGAAATGGGGCTTCACCATATTGCCCAGGCTGGTCTCGAACTCCTGGACTCAAGCAATCTACTCACCTCAGCTCCCAAAGTGGTGTGATTACAGGCATGAGCCACCACACCTGGACTGAGTTATTTTTTTTGAGACAGCCTTGCTCTGTCGCCCAGGCTGGAGTGCAGAGGTGTGATCTCAGCTCACTGCAATCTCTGCCTCCCGGGTTCAAGTGATCCCCCTTCCTTGTCACCCAGATAGCTGGGACTACAGGCATGTGCCACCACACCCAGCTAATTTTTGTATTTTTTTGTATTTTTAGTAGAGATGGAGTTTCACCATGTTGGCCAGGCTGGTCTCGAACTCCTGACCTCAAGCCATCCACCCACCTCAGCCCCCCAAAGTGCTGGGATTGAGCCACTGCACCTGGCCTATGTTTTAATATAAACAAATTTCTTAATGCCTTTGACTGTGGAAGTGGTCACATGATAATAAAGGAATGCTTTAGAAATTGTCTTATCTACAATGAATGGATCATTGGGACATCACCAGAAACTTTCCCTGTATTCTAGGTTAATCCTTATAAAGTTATCCTTGAAGTAGAGGAGCAATTGTAAGATTTTTTTTTGGCAAAGCACAGCATAACTTGAATGAGACTAATGAGGACCAGTTTGTCATCTACAGGGACTAGACATCTTAATATCTGTTTTCTGTTGAAGGGCTGGAGGAGCAGGGTACATCCAAGCACTCTAGAATCTGTTTATGTGATGTATAGGTTGAAACTTTTGCACAAGGGAAAGTAGCAAAATTGTTTAAATTAACCAGAAGTCTGTAACTAGGTTGAGTAAGGGCTAAATATTATCTTTTCTTGTTTTTCATTAGGAACACGTGATGATAGTCGTGGTGGTGGTGAGGGTGACTGGATTCAGAAATGAGTGCAACAAGGCTTTGAGGCTTAATTTTCTAGTTTCTAGAAATGAGGCTTAGAACAAGAGTACTGATCAAAATTTCCCTTAGCTATTACTGTTAGTATGGTTTGCATCTAGAATGACACAGAGAAAGCTCATGACCCGTATCTTCTCTAATGGCAGCAAGGAAAACAGGAAGTTTAACAACACAGGGATTTAGCCTTGGGTAATCAGGAAGGGTGTAAAGCAAGGTTACTGACACTTACAAATGTCTGTGATCCAATTTTTGGCTGGGCATGGTGGCTTACGCCTGTAATTCCAGCACTTTGGGAGGCCCAGATGGGAAGATTGCTTGAGCCCAGGAGTTTGAGACCGGCCTGGGTAAGATGGCAAGACCCCATCTTTGCAAAAAATATAAAAAATGAGGCAGATATGGTGGTATGTACCTGTGATCCCAGCTACTGAAGAGGCTGAGGTGGAAGGATTGCTTGAACCCAGGAAATTGAGGCTGCAGTGAGTTGGGTTCATACCACTGCACTCCAGCCTGGGTGACAGAGCAAGACCCTGCCTAAAAAAAATAAAATAAAAAAGTCTGATTTTTGGCAGATGAAAAAGTTGGTAGTTTGATTTGGAGCTCATGGAAACTTTCTCAAGTTCATGATTAATCTTTTCCTATATTTTGAATTTTTAGGACAAGGAGACTGGCTTTCACAGAGGTTTGGCTTGGATTCAGTTTTCTTCAGAAGAAGGACTTCAGAATGCCCTACAACGGGAAAATCATATTATAGATGGAGTAAAGGTAAATTTATTTCTATGCCAGATTCATATATGATATACATGTAGGTACTATTTAATTATGTATCAATTAAATAGATCATAAATGTGGAATGATGGGGACTTGGAGAGATTTGTAACTGAAGTTGCCTTAATGCTTGTTAAGAATGGTGGGGTGGTAGGCCAGGCACGGTGGTTCATGCCTGTAATCCCAGCACTTTGGGAGGCCGAGGCGGGGGGATCACCAGAGGTCGGGAGTTTGAGACCAGCCTGACCAACATGGAGAAACCCCGTCTCTACTAAAAATACAAAAAAATTAGATGGGCGTGGTGGCACATGCCTGTGGTCCCAGCTACTCAGGAGACTGAGGCAGGAGAACCCAGGAGACAGAAGTTGCAGTGAGCTAAAATCACGCCATTGCACTCCAGCCTGGGCAACAAGAGCGAAACTCCATCTCAAAAAAAAAAGGGCGGGGGGGGCGGGGTGGTAGAGTGGCCAGTTTTAAAAGGTCCAGGAAAGTACAAGATGACCCTTTAATGGGTAGCAAGATATGTAACACAGTGGACATAAGTCTACTTTTCTTTTTGAGACAGTCTCGCTCTTGTTGCCCAGGCTAGAGTGCAATGGTGCGATCTTGGATCACTGCAACTTCCGCCTCCTGGGTTCAAGCGATTCTCCTGCCTCAACCTCCCGAGTAGCTGGGGTTACAGGCATGCGCCACCAGGCACGGATAATTTTTTTTGTATTTTTAGTAGACATTGGGTTTCACCATGTTGGTCAGGCTAGTCTCGAACTCCTGACCTCAGGTGATCCGCCCGCCTGGGCCTCCCAAAGTGCTGGGATTACAGGCGTGAGCCACAGTGCCTGGCCAGCAGTCTGCTTTTCACGTCAGGCAAGCTGGGGCTGAAATCTTGGCTTACCCACCATGTGATCTTGGGCCAAACTGATTTACTATTTTATTTTTAAATTTATTTTTAATGAGATAGGGCCTTGCTCTGTTGCAGGGTGGCCTTGAACTCCTGGCCTCAAGCAATCCTCTTGCCTCAGCCTGCCAAAATGCTGGGATTACAGGCCTGAGCCACTGCCCCGGCCTGATTTACAATTTTTAATTGAGGGTTAGGGAGTCATAATATCAACAAAGATGGTAAAAGGAATTTGAGGAGAAAACAAAAGAACAAGGGACAAATAAAAACTGCCTGGGTTATTCATACTGACTCCCTAATAAAGTGATTTTCAGTTTGAATGTTTTTGCAGACATTGCCTTTCCTTCCTTACAGTGCTTATTTTTTTCAGGTCCAGGTTTGCACTCAAAGGCCAAAACTTTTGCAAACATCTGATGATGAAAAGAAAGATCTTTGAGACTGCAGCCTATTAATAAAGTTAACATAACTGAGAATTTTGTCTAAATGTTTTTATTTGAAACAAATAGTTGCACCAAGCAAGAGGTTACTTTGCCCACTCCAAATTAAAACAGAGCACAATAGGGGCAAAATTTATTTGGCAGGACAGTTCCAGTATGTGAACATCTTCCTCCTCACTGTGGTTGGGGTAACTTTACTCATATGCAGCTGTTCTTACACAAAATATTAACCCCAAACTACTAGTGTCACACAAAAGGAAGTGGTCTTGACTTTGTATGTGGGGCAGCATGTTCTATAAATGCTGAAAGGTGGGAGAAGCACAAACACAACCCACTCTTTAAAAAAAACTAAATAATTCAAAGTAGAATTTTCTATCCCCCCCATTCTCCAGTAATAAAAAGTAGTGCTGGGATCTGGCACCCAGATTTGGTTTTTATCCTGACCATTTACAAAGTGTTCCCCCATATGACTTGTATCATTAGGGTTATGGGTAAGAGTTCATTCACTTTGAAGAGACCTGTGCCTATTCCTTCCTCCTCTTCTTGCCTTCATGCTCATGTTCCTTGGGGCGGCTGCTATCTGAGGGTCTTTTAGAGCCACCATGCTGTTTGGCTTCTTCCAAAAACTTGTCCAAACCAAAAGGATCTTCCTCAAACTGAACTGGTCCTTCTCGGCCTCTCTGTCTACGGTCTGAACCAGAAAACTCCTTGTCGGGAACAAATCTAAGGAAAAAGAGAAAAAACTATGAACTACTTTGCTTTCACCAGTGTAAACACTGAAATTGAGTTGTATGGCTTGGCACCTGTTGGTCTTTATTCTGGCTTCTAGGTCATCACCATACATGTCCTTGTCCAGATTTTTACTGGGCCTATAAATACTCTGGGCCATATCTTTACCACCTCTCCAGGCTTGATCATAAACATTATAAATTTCATCTTCTCCACCTGCAAAGCCACTGTCCATACCCTGTGGAAAAATGGATGACATTAAATGAAAGTGTAAACATTTGTTTATCAAAAGCTGAATCGTAACATGTTTACAGTAAACCCTTGCTAATGTACAGCTCACCTTTTCAACAATCTGAATTGCAAATTAAAAAGTCTTCATTAAAAAACTGGTAGCACATAAGCTGTTCAAAACAACTTTGGATTCTTTTTTTTTTTTTTTTTCTTTCTTCCAGACAGAGTCTCGCTCTGTCACCCAGGCTGGAGTGCAGTGGTGTGATCTTGGCTCACTGCAGCCACCGCCTCCCAGTTCCAGCGATTCTCCTGCCTCAGCCTCCCAGGTAGCTGGGATTACAGGCATGTGCCACCACACCCAGTTAATTTTTGTATTTTTAGTAGAGACAGAGTTTCACCACGTTGGCCAGGCTGGTCCTGAACCCCTGACCTCAGGTGATCGCCTGCCTTGGTCTCACAAAGTGCTACATAGCTCACTGGAGCTGTGACCTCCCTGTGCTCAGGTGTTTCTCCCACCTCAGCCTCCCAAGTAGCTGGGAGTACAGGTGTGTGCCACCATGTCCAGCTAATTTTTTGTAGACAGGGTTTTGCCATATTGCCCAGGCCGGTCTTAAACTGGGTTCAAGCAATCTGCCTGCCTAGGTCTCACAAAGTGCTAGGATTACAGGCGTGAGCCACAGTGCCAGCCAGAAATATTTTCATCACAATTTTTAAATGTTTTAAGCTTAAGCTTCTAACAGGTGATTATCTTGAAAATATTTACTTATGTGAAACTTCACCCCTAGATCCCTTTGCTCAGCTGGTAAGTTGCCATTGCACAGTGGTTAAGAAAGCTTTGAAATTGGCTGGGCACAGTGGCTCACGCCTGTAATCCCAGCACTTTGGGAGGCCAAGGCAGGAGGATCACGAGGTCAGGAGTTCGAGACCCACTTGACCCAATGTGATGAAACCCTGTCTCTACTAAGGATACAAAAATTAGCCGGGCATGGTGGCACATGCCCTGTGATAATCCCAGCTACTCAGGAGGCTGAGGCAGGAGAATCCCTTGAACCTAGGAGGTGGAGGTTGCAGTAAGCCGAGATGGCACCACTGCACTCCAGCCTGGGCGACAAGAGTGGGACTCCATATCAAAAAAAAAAAAAACTTTGAAATCAAGACACCCAGTTTGAATCTTAATTCCATCAGTCACAAGCTAAACCTGTGTTTCAATTTCCTCATCTATAACATAAGAGATAATAGTGTTATTTCATAGGATTTTTGTAAGAATTGAGATAGTAACAAGACTTAGAACAATGCCAAGAATATAAAATGCACCTAATAAATTATCACTTAGAAGAGCTTACTTAAAACCTCCAAGTCATAATTAAGTTTCCCACTCTACTTTCCAGTAGAACTTACACTTCTGTATTCTTGTGTGTGCGTGCGCACGCCTGCGTGTTTTCCCAGGCTTAAAGTGTCCTAGTTAGCTAATGGCAATTGGTACTAGAAATCAGATTTCCTGACAGCCAGCCTAGTACTTTAATCCCGTTTTACAGCTTCATTTTTAAAAGAATCCCAAATTGACATATTTCTATAGCATTAAAAAAAAAAAAATCCAAAAATCAACAACCACAAAAAAACCCAAGAGGCACTTTTGTAGGACACTGGCTCTATTTTATTTTTTTGAGATAGAGTCTCAGTCACCCAGGCTAGAGTGCAGTGGCACAATCTTGGCTCACCATAAGCTGAAGCAATTCTCGTGCCTCAGCCTCCCAAGTAGTGGGGATTACAGGCGTGCACCACCACACCTGGCTAGTTTTCCTGTTTTTAGTAGAGATGGTGTTTCACCATATTGGCCAGGTTGGTCTTGAACTCCTGACCTCAGGTGATCTGCCTGCTTCGGCCTCTAAATGTGTTGGGATTACAGGCAAAAGCCACCGTGCCTGCCCTCCCTGGTTCTATTTTAGAAACAAAAGGTTGACATACCAAAACACCAAGTTTTAATCACCTAATTTCTTTCTTCTCTTAGTGTCTCAAATCTCAGCCCACTATAAGAAGTTAAAATCAGAACTGTTTGATCTTGTCTCAAGTTTCAACATACAACTTCCAATTTTTTTGTCATCATGCTGGCATTTACATCCAAATGTAAAGTATGTTAATTTTCATTTCCCTGAGGATAGGTATTCACATCAACACACACAATATGCTGTTCCTAAACTTGTACCTTGGATTGGTTGAAGAGCCTTTGGTCATACTGAACTTCATTGGAAGTCCGAGGATTAGGAACACCGAGAGCAATGACTTCACTGATATCCCGATTTTCATTTCTCTGAAGTTTCGACCTATTTTGAAATACGACATCACTAACTGAAAACTCTTTATAGACAAGCTGAATATGTTCAATAGAAATACAACCAATCTCAGCAGCAAAGGATGTGAATATGTCACATTCAAATCTTGTGAACATATATATATTCCTTGATGATACATAATCAAGCTGGCAGCCCTTATAAAGCATTTCAGATTAGAGGGAGAGTTTTACAATTAGGACGTCCTGTTAGCTCAAAAGAACATCTAACAGATTCGTTGACATGGAATTCTTTAATATAAGCAATCACCTTACAACCATGCTGAGATATAAAATTGCTATGGTCTATATTTACTATCATTATATGATGGTTTGGGGGTTGGGGAAGTGGATACAATTTAGATGTAGCACACGAATCATTTTAAATAAGCTAGAAACAGCTCTTTTATCTAACCACATTTAGTAATTTTATCCCACTAGAATTTTGAGGAAAACATGTCAATGACTGAATTAATTAGTATGATTTTTGACATTCAGATTAATTTGGTTTCCTGGCTGTTGCATTATATATGCAATCTACATCCCAATGAAACCATGGTAACTGTCATTACTTGTTTTACTAAAAACTCAGGTCACAAAATGATTTCTATAGGCTATTTGATTTTCATCCAGTTACAATTTTACAGCTTTTCTATGTTGTCAATTCTGATAGCCACTTAAACCGTTTTGAGGGCCCAATTTATCCACAGAGCCATTGTAACTTTTACAACTTAGGAATTACTAACCAAAACTGTCATTAAACACTTTCACACTTTGCTCCTCCTTCTACATGTACTTTACCCTCAACTCTCAAGAGTAAGAGTCTTTACTTCTCCATGACATCATTTATCCAGGGAGATGAAATATGCCAATTAATACCAGCAGGAATCTTTTTCATGCTTATTTATTTATTTTTATTTTTTATTTTTTATGAGACGGAGTCTCACTCTGTCGCCCAGGCTGGAATGCGGTGGCACGATCTTGGCTTCCTGAAACCTCCGCCTCCAGGGTTCAAGTGATTCTCCCACTTCGGCCTCTTGAGTAGCTGGGACTACAGGCATGTGCCACCACACCCAGCTAATTTTTGTATTTTTAGTAGAGATGAGGGTTTCACCATGTTGGCCAGGCTGGTCTTGAACTACTGATCTCAAGTGATTCATGCGCTTTGGCCTGCCAAAGTGCTGGGATTACAGATGTGAGCCACTGTGCCCGGCCTCTTTTTTTGTGTTTAAAATATGACTTGAAAAATGTATTAGGTTCATGGGATGATCCGAGCACAGAAAACTGTTCATTTGGGAAGAAAATATTTTATATTTGCATTTAACCCTCACTCAGAATTCCACCTTTGTATTGCAGCATTTCCTCTACTTTTCAGAACTTTTAGTCCTCAGCCTTTGGTGAGCCATAAACTTCCCCAATTCCTACTTTACTCTATGCCCTCATATATATATTTAGTTTGTTCTATACGTTTATACTTACTAAGAGTGCTTTGCAAATTTTCTCAAATTATTTTATGGATAGCTCTGTCTTTCTGAACTGTAAGTTAAACTACTCCTAAAAATGAGCTGATTTTCTACTTCTTTCAAAACTGCTCTTCTCTTCAATTGTACTAGATAAAGTACTATGCATATAAAATGATCTCAATAAAAGCATGAAAGCTTATTTCCTGTCTAAAGAGGCACATAATCCATTTATCTCACCATTTAAGGTAGGAAAAGAACGGACTATAACAGTCCAAATTTACTGCTACATCCTTTTCAAAAATCTGATCTCAATTCCATTTTCTATATTCCCATCATTCTCAATTCTGAATAAGTGATGGAAGAAAAGATTAATTCCAAAGACAGTCAACTAGAGCTAAGACAAAGTAGTTAAGTACAAGAAAATTAAGTGCTAATTTATTAAGTTATCAAACTAAAGAAGAAAGGGAGAGAAGCAAAACTGATCTTAGTGGACTAAAACTCTGCTCTAAAAGGTACAAAAAGGCCACTCTTCATGATTGGCACATATCTTTTTTTTTTTTTTTTTTGTGAGATGGAGTCTCGCTCTGTCGCCCAGGATGGAGTGCAGTGGCGCGATCTCGGCTCACTGCAAGCTCCGCCTCCCGGGTTCACGCCATTCTCCTTCCTCAGCCTCCCAAGTAGCTGGGACTACAGGAGCCTGCCACGACCATGCCCGGCTATGTTTTGTACTTTTAGTAGACACGGGGTTTCACCGTGTTAGCCAGGATGGTCTCGATCTCCTGACCTCGTGATCCGCCCGCATCGGCCTCCCAAAGTGCTGGGATTACAGGGGTGAACCACTGCGCCCAGCCGCCATGATTGGTACATATCTTAAATAACACCTACCTCTTATCAGGAGCTGCCCTGGAAAGATTCCGGTCATGCTGTCTCTCTTTTCGCCTGTCATGCCGGATTTCATCCCTCTCACGTGCCTCCCCATCCTCTGTGTGAACAGTTGAAAAGTACTTCACTGTAACATGTATTATATGTGTGCATATGTGTACACATGTGTGTATATATATAATTTTTTAAAAAGAGACAGGGTCTCACTCTGTCACCCAGGCTGGAGTGCAGTAGCATGAACATGGTTCACTGCAGCCACTACCTCCTGGATTCAAGTGATCCTCCTGCCTCATCCTCCCGAGTACCTGGGACCACAGGTGTGTGCCACCATGCCTGGCTAATTTTTTAATTTTTTGTAAAGATGGGGTCCCACTATGTTGTCGAGGCTGGTCTCAAACTCCAGGCTCTAGTGATCTTCCCACCTAGGCCTCCCAAAGTGCTGGAGTCACAGGTGTGAGCCACTGCACTCAGTCCCATTAGTATTTTGTTTGTTCTGAGACGGAGTTTCGCTCTTGTTGCCCAGGCTGGAATGCAGTGGCGCGATCTCAGCTCACCGCAACCTCCGCCTCCCGGGTTCAAGCGATTGTCCTGCCTCAGCCTCCCAAGTAGCTGGGATTACAGGCGTGCACTACCATGCTGGGCTAATTTTTTATTTTTAGTAGAGATGGAGTTTCACCAAGCTAGTCTCAAACTCCTGACCTCAAGTGATCCGCAGCGCCCAGCCAATATTCTGAACAAGAGAATATTTTTTAACCTTAGACAGAAAATTCCAAACTTCTTTGTAGTCACACTCAGCCTTTTAAACCTTACTTGCAATTAATTTAAGTCTAATAAATGATATTAGTTTAATTTTTGAATGTGAATTCTAGAATCAAGCATGCAGCTAAAATATTTAAGGGTAAAATGTACTGCTGTCTTCAACTTACTTTGAAATGCAATGCAGTAAATCGGACAGATACATGGATAGAAAGATGGGCAAATATGTGATAAAGCAAATTTATCAATGTTAATTACTTTTAAAATTTATTTTTGATATATAATAATTATACATATTTATGGGGTATATATATTTGATACATGAACAAAATGTGTAATAAACAAATCAGGGTAATTAGGATATCCATCACCTCAAACATTTGTTTCTTTGTGTTGGGAACATTCTAAATCTTCTAGCTATTTTGCAATATACAATAAATTATCATGATTCTTCTCTTCTAGCTATTTTGCAATATACAATAAATTATCATTAACTATTCACCCCACTGTACTAGGAACATTAGAACTTACTCTTTCTAACTGTATTTCTGTACCATCAACCAATCTCTCTTCATTCCCTGTCCGAACATCCTTCCCAACCACTGGTAACCACCATTCTACTCTCTGCTTCCTTGAGACCAACTTTTTTAGCTCCCACATACAAGTGGGAAGATTCAGTATTCGTTTTTCTGTGCCAGGCTTATTCACTTAATAACCTTCAGTTCCATCCGTATTGTTGCAAATTACATGATTTCATTCTTTTTTATGGCTGAGTAATATCCCATTGTGTATATAGACCACATTTTCTTTATCCATTCCCCCACTGGACACAACTTGATTCCGTAGATTGGTAATTGTAAAGAGCACTGCAATAAACATGGAAGTGCAGATATCCCTTTTTGATTTGATATACTGATTTCCTTTTGGATATATACCCAGCAGTGGATTGCTGGATCATGTAGTGGCTCTATTTTCAGTTTTTTTGAAGAACTGCCATACTGTTTTCCATAGTGGCTGTATTAATTTACATTCTTACTAAAAATGTACTAGTGCTCCCCCCCTTCTGTATCCTCGCCAGCATCTGTTATTGCCTTTTTAATGACAGCCATTTTAACTAGAGTGACATAATATCTCACTGTGGTTTTGATTTGAATTTCCCTGATGATTAGTGATGCTGAACATTTTTTCATACACCTGTTGGCCGTAAGTATGTCTTCTTTTGAGACTGTCTATTCAGATCATTTGCCCATTTTAAAATCAGATTACCTGGTTTCTTTGCGATTGAGTTCTTGTACATTCTGGTTATTAATTTTTCTTAAATGAATAGTTTGCAACCATTTTCTTCCATTCTGTAGGTGGCCTCTTCAGTCTGTTGACTGCTGTGCAGAAGCTTTTCAGCTTGACGCAATCCCATTTGTCTATATTTGCTTTTGCTGTCTGTGCTTTTGAGATTTTACCCAAAAAATCTTTGTCCAGACCAATGTCCTGAAGCATGTCCCCAATGTTTTCATCCAGTAGTTTCATAGTTCAGGCCTTACATTTAAGTCTTTAATCCATTTTGATTTGATTCTTGTATGTGATAAGAAATAGAGATCTATTTTCATTCTTTTGCATGTGAATATTCGGTTTTCATAGCATTATTTATTGAAGAGACTATCCCTTTCCCAATGTATGCTTTGGGCATCAGTGTTAAAAATCCACACATTGGCTGGGCATGGTGGTGGTTCATGCCTGTAACGCACTTTGGGAGGCTGAGGCGGGTGGATCACTTGAGGCCAGGAGGTTGAGACCACCCTGAGTGTAATGGCAAAACCCTGTCTCTACAAATAATACAAAAATTAGCCAGGCGTGGTGGTGCATGCCTTAGTCCCAGTTACTTGGGAGGCCAAGGCAGGAGGATAGCCTGAGCCTGAGAGGCGGAGGTTGCAGTGAGCTAAGATTACACCACTGCACTCCAGGCTGGATGACAGAGTGAGACCTTGTCTCCAAACAATAAAAAATTCCATGCATTTATAGCCGATCCATTTATTTCTGGGTTCTCTATTCTGTTCCACTGGTCTTTGTGTCTGTTTTTATGGCAGTACCATGCTGCTTTGGTTACTATAGCCTTGTAGTATATTTTGAAGCCAGGCAGTGTGATGCCTCCAGTTTTTTTTTTTTTAAATTCAGGATTGCTTTGGTTATTTGGGGTCTTTTGTGGTTCCATACAAACTTTAGTATTGTTTTTTCTATTTCTGTGAAGAATGTCATTGGTATTTTGATAGGGATTGCACTGTGTCTGGAGCTAGCTTTGGGTAGTATGAACATTTTAACAATACTAATTTTTCCAATTCATGAGCATGGGCTATCTTTCCATTTTTAGTGTGTCTTCTACAATTTGTTTTTAAAATTTAATTTTATTTTTTTTTAAAAAGAGATAGGGTCTCACTATGTTGCCCAGGGTGGTCTTGAACCCCTGACCTCAAGTAATCCTTCGGCCTTGTCCTCCCAAAGTGTTGGGATTACAGGTGTGAGCCACCATGCCCAGCCTCCTCTTCAGTTACTTTCATCAGTCTTTTATCATTTTCTTTGTGGCGATCTTTCACTTCTTTGGTTAAGTTTATTCCTAGGAGGCTACGTGCAGTGACTCATGCCTGTAATACCAGCACTTTGGGAGGCCGAGGCAGGCAGATCACCTGAGGTCTGAGACCAGCCTGGCCAACATGGTGAAACCCCATCTCTACTAAAAATAAAAAAAATTAGCCAGGCATGGTGGTGTACGCCTGTTGTCCCCAGCTACTCGGGAGGCAGAGACACAAGGATTGCTTGAGCCTCGGAAGCGGAGGTTGCAGTGTGCTGAGATCATGCCACTGCACTCCAGCCTGGGTGACAAAGTGAGACTCCATCTCAAAAAAAAAACCTTTATTCCTAGGTAGTTTTTTGTAGCTATTATAAATGGAACTGCCTTCTTGTTTTTCAGCTTGGGTATGCTATTTGTATATAGAAATGCTACAGATGTTTGTATGTTGGTTTTGTATCTTGTAATGTTACTGAATGCGTTTATCAGTTTTAAGTTTTTTTGGTGGCATCATTAGGTTTTTCTAAATATAGGATCATACTGTCTCTGACAAAGTATAATTTGATGTCTTGTTTTTTTTTGTTTTTGAGATGGAGTCTTGCTTTGTTGCCCAGGCTGGAGTGCAGTGGCATGATCTCAGCTCGCTGTAACCTCTGCCTCCTGGGCTCAAGCAATTCTTGTGACTTAGCGTCCTGAGTAGCTGGGATTACAGGTGAACGCTACCATGCCCAGCTAATTTTTGTATTTTTAGTACAGATGGGGTTTCACCATGTTGGCCAGGCTGATCTTGAACTCCTGACCTCAAGTGATTCGCCCATTTCAGCCTCAAAGTGCTGGGATTACAAATGTGAGCCACTGTGCCTGGCCTTCCTTTCCAATCTGGATGCCCTTTATTTCTTTCTCTTGCCTAAATTTCTCTGGCAAGGACTTCCAGTCCCATGTTGAATTACAGTGGTGAAAGTGGGCATCCTTGCCTTGTTCCAGATCTCCGAGTAAAGACTTTCAATGTTTCTCCATTCAGTATAATGTCAGCTGTGGGTTTGTCATATATGGCCTTAAATATTTTTAGTTATGTTCCTTCTAAGCCCACTTTGTTGAGAGTTTTTATCATGAAGGGATGTTGAATTTTTTCAAATGCTTTTTCAGTTTCTATTGAAACGATGCTATGGTTCTTACTCTTGGTTCTATTAATGTGATGTATCACATTTACTGATTTGCATATACTGAACCATCCTTGCATCCTTGGGATGAAGGATAGTTCAGTTGATTATGATGAATGATATTTTTTAATGTGTTGAATTCTGTTTGTTAGAATTTTGTTAAGGATTTTTGCATCTAAGACTATCAGGGATGTTAGCCTGTGGTTTTCTTTTTTGTTGTATATTTGTCTAGTTTTGGTGTCAGGATACTAATGACCCTGTAGAATGAATTTGGAAGCAGTCCCTTCTCTTCAATTTTTTGGAATATTTTGAGTAGAACTGGTATTTAGTTCTTTAAATGTTTGGAAGAATTCAGCAGTGAAGCTGTCAAGTCCTGAGCTTTTCTTTCATGGGAGCAATGTCAATTGTTAAAAAAAAAAAAAAAAAATCAGCTTTTCTGTATGTTTGAAAATGTTCATAATAAAATGTCAGGAAAGGCTGGGTGTATTGGCTCATGCCTGTAATCCCAGCACTTTGAGAGGCTGAGGCAGGTGGATCCCATGAGGTCAGGAGTTTGAGACCAGCCTGGCCAATATGGTAAAACCCTACCTCTACTAATAATACAAAAAATTAGCTGGGCATGGTGATGGGCACCTTTAGTCCCAGCTACTCGGAAGGCTTAAGCAGGAGAATTGCTTGAAACCAGGACACGGAGGTTGCAGTCAGCTGAGATTGCATCATTACACTTCAGCCTGGACAACAAGAGCAAAACTCCGTCTCAAAAAAACCAAATAATAATAATAAAGTCAGAAAAAAAGAATTATGCATAATGTTTCCCTTATATTTTCAAAGATTCTATTGAATAAAGAACTGTCTGCTTATTTTCCTTAGGGGCTGGCTGGATCTTGATTTCCACTGCATTTATATCTATCTTCATTTTTTTCTACCCTCGCCAGTCTGAGGGAATGGAGTACAGTTAAGAGCATAAGATTTGGAGCAAGCCTGTCTGGATTCAAATCCTGTTTCTATAGCCAATTAACCATGTGACCTGGGCAGATTACTTAATACTATAAGCCTTAGTTTCCTCCTCTGTAAAACAGTCACAATAATAGTACCACTACATAGGGTTACCCCAGGGATTATGAGATAATGCAAATAAAGTACTCAGAGTGATGCCCACCATAAGAAGCACCTGATAAATGTTAGTTTTTACTACTATCTGGCAAGAGATTCATTACAATTTTTAATTTCTTGAGAACCATTCTGTTGTCTTTTTCTTATTAGTTTAGAGAACTCAAATGCAGTAAGTTTTACTTCTAATTATCTTCTATGGTTAGGTATACAACCAGGCAGGTATTTATATCTCACCCTATTAAGTCATTCATATATAACTGAGGGAAGTGGATCACTACTTAAAACCCTGGTTATTTCCCTATGGTTGAACTCTAGACTCTTGTAACCAATTACCTGGCACCTCCATCTTAAACTTAACATATCCTTAACTATAATAAATTCTTCATCTTTCCCTCCCAAACCTGTTCCTCCTGCAGTCTTCCCAATATTAGTAAATAAAATTAATATTTACTTTTATCCTGAGCAGTTGGCAATTTAATCCTTCCCAACTGCTTAGGATAAAAGTTCTGGAGTCATCCTTAACTCCTACTTTTTTTTGTATCTCCACCTAATCCACAAACAAATTTTGTCAACTCTACCACCAAAATACATCCAATATGGGACCATGTTTTTGCTACCTCTTGTTACCATCTCTCTTACAGTTTATTTGGAAGGCATTAGCCCATGCCCATTCCACAGTATTCTATTTTTAACACAGCAGCCAGGGAGGTCTTTTAAAAATATATGTTAGGGGAAATGGTCATATGGTACAAAGTCTCATTTATGCAGGATGAGTAAGTTCTGGAGATCTAATATACTGTATGTTAACTATAGTTAACAGTACTGCATTGTATATTTGAAATTTGCTAAGAGAGAAGTGTTCTCACCAAAAAATTTAAAAAGTAACTATAAGAGATGACTGGTAAGTTAATTAGCTTGACAGTGGTGAATATTTCACAGTGTATATTAAAACATCATGTTGTATGTTTTATACAATTATTTGCCAATTATACCTCAATAAAGCTGGAAAACAGTATGTCAAGTCACATCACTCTGCTCAAAACCCTGCAATTGCTTCCCTTTTCACTTGTAGTAAAAGCTTTATCTTTAGGTTAAAAGGCCATACATGATCTGGCCACTACTCTTCCCACCTGCCCTAACTATTCTGACACCTCAACTCCTACTTATCCCTTCTTTCTCATACAATCCAGTCATACTGGCCTGTCTGCTCTTCCTTGAGCCACACTAGGCATACTCCCATCTCAGAGCCATGTACTTGCTGGCCCTTCTGTGTGGGATGCTCTTCCCCCAGAAATCCACATGGTTTGCTTCCTTACTTTCTTCAAGTATTTCTGCTAACAGCACCATCTCAGAAGTGAGGGCTATTTGACCACTCTCACCTTCTGGCAATTTTATATCCTCTTTCCCTGTATTATTTTTCCTCCATAGCAATTATTACCTTTTACTATACTACATGATTAACTTCTGTCTGTCTACACTCACGAGAATATTGACTGTTATATCCCATCCCCCTACCCACTGTCTAGCAAAAACACTTTGTGTCTAAAAGATAACCTTGCACACAGCAGATGCTCAATATGAACTAAATAAATGAAAGAATGAATAAATGTACCAGGTAAGAATTTAGTAATGAAAAAAAAAAACCACCCTCACAAAATTTCTTGAATTATACTTAGGACTCGACTTCCCACTCTAATTGAATTAACACACCAATGTAGACCACTAAGTCAAGTCAGAGAGAAAATACTGGCAGATTTAATGATGAGAAATGCATTACAGCCTACAAGATAGAAAAACTCTGGATTACTTCACCATATGAGGGAGCTGAATTATTCTGTTAGATACCTAATTTCTCTTAAGTTTTGTGATTAAAATAAGAGAAAATCAAGCCTATCATTTGAGTAATAATGCAATTTTGAAAAGTACACTGCTCAGAAGTTTAAAAATTTCTGGTACAGTCCCAAACTGAAGACCCACTTTTTTCTTATCTCCTGTTGCTTCAGCTTACTAAGGTAGAGATTACTCTCCATTTCTACACTATATCTGATGTATCTAAATTTTGTTTATATGTACCTACTTTATAATATGCAGTAGGAAAAAAAAGATTTTCTAAAATGAGATATATTTTGTTCACCAAGTAAAATTCAATTCAGTAATGAGAATGTCATACCTTTTTCCACATGAGTTTTGATCCCAGCTCTTCTCTCCCTGGCTTTCTGGGCCATTTCTCTAAGTTTCTCTTCATGTTTTTCCTTTTCTTTCTGAGCCATTTTTCTCTCTACTTGGGCACGCATTTCCACAGCTTCACGAGCCTGTTGGTAAAGTCACATGTTAAACAAGACACTATCATGGGATAAATATTTATGGCTATCATCCAACTCCCTAACATCTGGCTGGTAAGAGCAATTACACAGAATTCAGATTTGTTATTGCTAATTAAAACAAAGAGTCTTGTCCACTAAAAGATATCCTGCCTGGAAGACACTGCAAGGTCAGCTTTTTTCTCTGGGAATATTTTAGTGATTGAAACTATCGTGACCCCAATTAATCTTGTAAGTCAAGTATTTCACTAATGCTTTCTCAGAAACAATCTGAAGAACAAAATTAAAGCCAGGTGTAGTGGCTCTCTCCTGCAATCCTAGCACTTTGGGAGGCCAGGGTGGAAGGACTGCTTGAGCTCAGGAGCTTGGGACCAGCCTAGGCAACATAGTGAGATCCATCTCAAAAAAATAACGTTTTCAAAATTAATAACATTTTCAAAGTTTAATCAAGTCAACTCAAGATAAAATCTTAACTTACATCTGCTAGATAATTTTTATAAGGGTACTCACTGTGATACAGAAGACATATTTTTTTATGTTCCAAACACATGCTATGATGCATGTGAACTTCAATATCACATATTAATTCCATAATATTTATATTTATATACATTTTTTGAGATGAAGTGTCTTACTCTGCTGCCCAGGCTGGAGTGCAGTGGTGCGTTCTTGGCTCACTGCAACCTCCGCCTCCTGGGTTCAAGAGATTCTCCTGCCTCAGCCTCCCAAGTAGCTAGGATTACAGGTGCACGCCACATCCAGCTAATGCTTGTATTTTTAGTAGAGATGGAGTTTCACCACATTGGCCAGGCTGGTCTTGCACTCTCAACCTCAAGGAATCCACCAGTCTTGGCCTCCCAAAATGCTGGGATTATACGCATGAGCCATTGTGCCCAGCCTAATTCCATAATATTTAATACCTTATGTAATATTAATAGATGGCCAATGCTATGAACGCCATTTTATGTAGCATTCAATTCATTAGAATGTTTATCTGCCTTTTCCTGCAACCGCCCTTTTGGGGGACATCTATATCTAAAATAGAGGAAAATTTGAAATCAAGAATTATGAAACCTAGCAATCTTCATAAAATGGGATCATCCTAGGAAACCATTATTCTGACATGTTGTGAGGGAGCCGGATCACCACTGTGGGGTGTATGTACACACCTACAAAGGCTGGGAGCATGCAGAGAGCTGCCAACTACCAGCTGCCATTTCTGACACACGTACCATGGGTGATATTCTCTCTGGGTGCTCGGTACTATAGTTAAATTATCAGTACCTCAGGTAACCAAGAATGGATTTTAAAAGTAACAAGAGCATTAAACAAATTATAACAAACCAACCTTCCGATCAGCAATGTAGAGGGCTTCTGCCAATTTGGCGAAATTTTCATTTATGTGTACTGTCTGTAGTCCTCTTCCATCAGCAGCCAGACGTTTGTCTAATGGAATTGTATAACCCTAGAGTGAAAGCAGATAGAAAACCCAGTCACAGAAGTGCTTCAATTAATTATTTGAAGTTAAATTAATTTTATTTTTTTCGAGCTGGAGTCTTGCTCTGTCACCCTGGCTGGAGGGCAGGGGTGCCATCTCGGCTCACTGCAACCTCTGCCTCCTGGGTTCAAGCGAGTCTCCTACCTCAGCCTCCCGAGTAGCTGGGACCACAGGCGTGCGCCTCCCACACTCGGCTAGTTTTTGTATTTTTAGTAGAGACGGAGTTTCACCATGTTGGCCAGGATGGTTTTGAATTCCTGACCTTGGGTGATCCGCCCTTGGCCTCCCAAAGTGCTGGGATTACAGGCATGAGCCATCGAGCCTGGCTAAAATTAAATTTAAATATGCCCACATTTTGAGAACCACTTAACTGGAGGTTCTTTTTCCTTGTATCTTTCTTCACAATGATGCAAAACAACAGCAGCTATCAATGAGTGCTTTATGTAGAAGATCAAGCACTTACACCTATGGTCTCATTTACCCTTCACGATAACTCTATAAAGCTTCTAACATTATTGTGTCCATTTCACTGATGCTTTCATAACATCCCCAAGGTCATACAGTTAGTAAGTGGACGACTAGGATTTAAACTCAGACAGCAGGATTTCAGAACCCAAGCTCTGGAAAAATAGATACTTGTGTTAATAACTGTGTATTTTAATAAAAGGAAATCACTGTCAAACAGTTCAACAGTTGCTCCTCAAGTAAATTGAACAGTCAAACAAAGGCAGAATCACTATAATCTTAGCATCTATAGGAAGTTAAATCTGCTGTACTATCTTAATGATCTGTTATATTCTTAGAACCCTGAAGTTTTAGTAAATAGAAAAAAAAAGGCTGGGTGGAGTAGCTCAAGCCTGTAATCCCAACACTTTGGGAGGCCAACACAGGTGGATTGCTTGACCCCAGGAGTTCAAGACTGGCCTGGCAACATGGTGAAACGCCGTCTCTACCAAAACTACAAAAAAGTAGCCAGGCATGGTGGGGCACACTTGTGGTCCCAACTACTCGGGAGGCTGAGGTGGGAGGATCGCCTGAGCCTGGGAGGTTGAGGCTGCAGTGAGCCATGATCATACCACTGTACTCCAGCCTGGAGTACAGAGCGAGACCCTGTCACAAAAAAAAAAAAAAAAGAAAAAAAGAAAAAAAATGTGTGCTAAACAACTGAACTTCTACATTCTAAAACTTTGCATCCCATTTCAATAACTCAAGAACTGTACTTGAATATCTATGTAACTTTCAGGCTTAGCTTTATTTTTCAGATATCTGACTAGTCTCTCAAATGTTGACTTTTAGTCCATGGTCTCATAATAAAATGAAGCATTACAGAACCAGCTCAAGATACCATCCAGTTACATAATATTAATCAACTCAAATCAGACCAGTCGACAACCTCTTTGTTTAGGGTGAGTATATAAATTCTCTTAAGAAACCTGAAATGGCCTTCTTTATCCATCAAAAATAAAATCATGAACTATGATTCAGGGAAGACGAAACAGTAATTAGCAAATCTATCCCACAATCTACAGATTCTTAACAACTCCTAGAAACTTTGGCAATTATTAGAGATATATAGCTTAAGCCTTCACTACAACACAGCCAAGTAGTTGAATATTAAAGCACTTAAAGTATCCAAATATTTACTCTGTTCTTTTGTCATATAATCTTTTACACCAGTTTACTTTCTTTTAGAAATAATTTTTAGATATAAATTTGAGTTTTCTAAATACCATCTTATATTTATGTGACACTTTATTCTACTTATTCCTTCTCTATGTGCTTCTGCTAAGCTACAATTCACTAAAAGAACTGATATGGGGCTGGGTGCGGTGGCTCACACCTGCAATTCCAGCCCTTTGGGTGGCCGAGGCCAGCGGGTCACAAGGTCAGGAGATCAAGACCATCCTGGCCAACAGGGTGAAACCCCGTTTCTACTAAAATACAACAAATTAGCTGGGCGTGGTAGCATGCACCTGTAGTCCCAGCTACTCAGGAGGCTGAGGCAGGGCAATCGCTTCAACCTGGGAGGTGGAGGCTGCAGTGAGCTGAGATCATTCCACCGTACTCCAGCCTAGTGACAGAGTGAGACTCCGTCTCAAAAAAAAAAAGAACTGACACGGTATTCACGTGCCTGGCATACTAACATTTCTATTACATTAAAAAAGTCACCAAATTGGGCATTCGTTTTTGAAAATACTCAGTTAAACCACGTGTTGTTTCAACTACAGTTATGCAGGCTGTAGTTGTTTTATTGGTGTTTTCCAGTAGGTTATACTAATAGAGACTGATTTGACAACTTAATTACCTTTGCATTTTTCCAGTTAGAAATACAAGGAGGAATCTTCCACTCTTGTTGTTCCTTTACAGTCATCTGAGAGAAGAGGGAAAGAAGAGACAAGTTTAGATTTATAGTCTACAAAGTAAATCTAAGTATAATCTTTATCTTCAAAGACAGCTCCATATACACTGACATATGCACAGCCATAGTAAAAGGCCAGCAGTCCATTTGTTTGCTAGCACTAGTTTACCATATAATTCTAATAATAACTTTGAACTAGTGTGAAAAATGGAAAATAATCTAGAAATTATTTTTGACAGTTATAAATGTTGGCTAGTATTTTTCCATATTTAAAGTAATGTGACTTCTGTTTTCTTTTTTTTTTTTTTTTATTGAGACAGAGTTTCGCTTTTGTTGCCCAGGCTGGAGTGCAATGGTGCGATCTCGGCTCACCACAACCTCCGCCTCCTGGGTTCAAGTGATTCTCCTGCCTCAGCCTCCCAAGTAGCTGGGATTACAGGCATGCGCCACTACGCCCAGCTAATTTTTTTTTAAGTAGAGACGGGGTTTCTCCATGTTGGTCAGGCCGTTCTTGAACTCCCGACTTCAGGCGATCTGACTGCCTCGGCCTCCCAAAGTGCTGGGATTACAGGCGTGAGCCACCATGCCCGGCTGATGTGACTTCTTTTGGATGAAAAATTGTTCTTTTGGTTAACAAAGCATATCTTAAAAAGTCACTCAAATTACCAGGGACCTAATGAACCCATATATTCACTTCCTATAACATCCTTAAACTGAAACAGCAGACCCTGTCCATTCCATTAAAAGTAGGGTTTGGGTTACTAATAACAAAACTTATAGCTAACATGTTATATACATTCTCATAAGCATTCTTGAAACTTCATCTTGAAAAATAAAAAAAGAAACTACAAGTCAGTGTGGTAACATGCACCTGTACAGGCATAGGGAGGTTATCTATAAAATTAATAACCATGAGTAGAAAAAAATATTTTGGATGACAGCAAAGAATACCTTGCGGCTAGGAGAATGCATGACAGGCGCAGGAGGAGAAGGTGGTCCCCGGGGAATTTTCTTATTAATCCTGAAGTATAAAAACACAACCAGAGAGTGATATAGTTTCCTCCCTTTTAGTCATCATATCAAGTCTCTCCTCCTTTTTCTTGCATAAAAGTTTCAAACATAGACAAAAACAGAGACTGTATGATATACATTTACCACTCCACTTCGACAATGAATAAAACATGCCAACTTTGAAACTGTTACTCACCCCACCTCCACAACATTATTGTCATTTTGCAGGGTAATATACTTTTTTCCACTTTAAAAAGCAGCTTTAGGCCAGGTGCAGTGGCTCATGCCTGTAATCCCAGCACTTTGGGAGGCCAAGGTGGGCAGATCGCCTGATGTCAGGAGATCGAGACCATCCTGGCTAACACGGTGAAATCCTGTCTCTACTAAAAATACAAAAACTTAGCTGGGCATTGTGGCACATGCCTGTAATCCCAGCTACTCAGGAGGCTGAGACAAGAGAATCGCTTGAACCCAGGAGGCAGAGGTTGCAGTGAGCTGAGATCATGCCACTGCACTCCACCCTGATTGACAGAGCGAGACTGTCTCAAAAAAAAAAAAAAAAAAAGAGCAGCTTTATTGAGATAATTGACATTTATTAGCTATACATATTTAAAGCACACAATTTGATTAAATTTTGAGATAAATATGCACCTGTGAAATCATCATCACAAGCAAGATAGTGAACATGTCTATCATCCCCAAAAGTTTCTGCTTGCCCCTTGCCTATTCCTCTTGTCCCTCCCATCTCCTCTCTGTCCCTACCTCCTTCCCCAGAGGCAACCACCTATCTACTTTCTGTAACTATAGGTTAGTTTGCATTTCCTGGAGTTTTAGATAAATGGAATCATACTGTATGTACTTGTTTTTGCCTGGCTTCTTTCACTCAGCATAATTGTTTTGAGATTCATTCATGTTATTGTGTGTATTAGTAGCCTATTCCTTTTTACTTACTTGAACCTTGGAGGCTCCATTGGATCTTTCTGCATTTCTACCATCCGAATAACCCTCTGTTTAGCTCCAGAGTTGAACGCCACTCCTTGCTGAGATGGTGTGTATCTGAAGAAAGCAGATAAAAACTAAAGCTTTCAGTAGGTATTTTCCTTCTATTACAATCTTAAGCTAGACTACATTTTCAATTCCTTTCCCAAAGTATTAACAGAAAATTAACAAAATATTTAGACAAAGCAGCAAGAGGGATAAAAGAACATAAATTATGAGTTACAGTCAAAATATAAACTTGAGTGGTATTAGTTTGCAAATAACCCATCCTCATATGTTTTCCAACATGGAAGGTGCTGTGTTCAGTTTCACAGATAAGCAGTCTAGAAAATAGTACCTATTTGGTATGCCTGCATCTGAGGAAAAAACACTCATAATAATCCCAGCAGGCAACTTACGGTTAGCAGTTTTTGATTAATCATAGGTTATAAAACAGAGAAAAGAATAATGACAGCAGCCCTACCAGCTCTGAATTTTCCCTCAATATCTGTATGTGATTCAACTCTCTATGCAGATTTAGTCAAGTAAAATGCCTCAAAATTTAGAAGTATTATAAAGATATCTATTACCTATAAATGGAAAACTATAAATAATAATTGTGATTTAGGTCATATACCACAAGTAATTGTTAATTTCTAAAAACAAAAAATATAATTTGAAAATAGCATAGGGCCAGGCCGGGTGGCTCATGCCTGTAATCCCAGCACATTGGGAGGCTGAGGTGGGCGGATCATCTGAGGTCAGGAGTTTGAGACCAGCCTGGCCAACGTGGTGAAATCCTATCTCTACTAAAAATACAAAAATTAGCTGAGCATGGTGGTGCAAGCCTGTAATCCCAGCTACTCAGGAGGCTGAGGCAGGAGAATCGCTTGAACCCAGGAGGCAGAGGTTGCAGTGAGCCAAGATCGTGCCACTGCATTCTAGCCTGGGTGACAGAGTGAGACTCCATCTCAAAAAAAAAAAAAAAAAAGAAAAAGAAAAAGAAAAAAAGAAAATAGCATAGGCTGGGCACAGTGGCTCACGCCTATAATCCCAGCACTTTGGGAAGCTGAGGAGGATGGATCATTTGAGGTCAGGAGTTCGAGACCAGCCTGGCCAACATGGTGAAACCCTGTCTCTACTAAAAAAAAATATAAAAATTAGCCAGGTATGGTGGTGGGCACCTGTAATCCCAGCTACTCAGGAGGCTGAGGCAGAAGAATCTCTTGGGAGGCAGAGGTTACAGTGAGCCAAGATCACACCACTGCACTCCAGCCTGGGCAACAGAGCAAGATTCTGTCTCAAAAAAAAAAAAAAAAAAAAAAAAAGCATAAAAAGACGCCAAGTGTGGTGGCTCAAGTCTGTAATCTCAGCACTTTGGGATGACAAGGCAGGAGGACTGCTTGAGCCCAGGAGTTCGAAAACAGCCTGAGCATCACAGCGAGACCCTGTCTCTACAAAAAATTAAAATATTAGCCAGGCATGGTGGCATCAAGGCAGGAGGATCACCTGAGCCCAGGAGGTGGGGGCTGCAGTGAGCTGTGTTGGTGTCACCGTACTCCAGCCTGGGCAACAGAGAAACCTTATCTCAGAAAACAAACAAAAACCAAAGTGGACACCTTAAAAAATTCTGCTTTCAACTGTCTGCAAAGACAGTAGACAGGCTTCGAGTCATTATTTAAAACAATGCATTTATAATGGTTGCTAAGTGGGTTAGTGAAAGAATACCATCACCCCCCAAGCTGAATCAAGTTCAGAATGAAACTAAGTCTTCTAGGCATGATTCATACCGGATATACTGAGCAGGAGCCAGTTTGTCAGCTGCCCGAACTGGCATGGCTGCGGCGACCTTCTGTGATACAGATTTTTCTAAGGCTACTCTTGTCTTTTCTGTTATCTGAAATAGGAAATATCACATTGAGAGTTTGGAAGTTAATCAGGATGTAAACAGTCATCGAATATATCAATTCCCAGTTACCTCTTTAATAGCTTCTTCATCGGGCCTTTGCAGGTCTGGATCATCTGCATTCATAACCTCCTTTGGAACCAGGTCAGTGTATTTGCTATAAATGACCTAAAATGTTCAAACACAAGCAGGCTTAAGAAAAGTAAACAACGAAAAGAAACCTCATTAGCCATTTCAGATGTCAACAAGCCCTCTCAGCACACTTAAAAATTTAGGACACTCAGATTTTCTCTTTTAGATTTTAAAACCAAGGAAGCTTAAAATATATAAACAAATTGCTACCCTGGCTGTAAGTTAGTAATTTTCCCTTGACCTCATGCATTTAAATTATTTGAGATCTTCTAATCAAGTCAGTATCCAAATAAACCATGCCAACAAAATCATGCATTGATGATCACTATTTTTGAGGCCCACTAGAACTTGAAATTAATGATAATATAAATTGCCTATAGCACCATTATCCTGGATTACAAACTCATCAGAATTTAAGTCAGGTTACCAAATTCTGGTACCTGACCAGGTTACCAAATTACCAAATAATTTCCAAATTCACTGGGCCTGGAAAATTTTATTGACCTCATCCTACTTACAACGCTTCTCTTTTCTGCCATCAACTCTATTCATAGACTAAGAAAATAAACATGTGCCACAGTTAAAAAAACCCAGAATGCTTTCTTCCATGAGAAGACAAAAGAAAAAAAAAGGAAAAAGAAAAATATATTCTATATATACAACTTATTTTATATCCATTATCCAAATTGAGGCCTGTTATATGACTTCTACTATGCTCAACATGGTTTCTATTAGGCTGACACTGATGTGGTAGGCTCTTAACAAATAGAATATTGGTTACTTTCAGGTCCATCTATACCTCTTAAATATTTTCATAAAAAGTTACATGGCATATTTTAAAGTAAAAAAGAGATACAGAGGGGCCGGGCGTGGTGGCTCATGCCTGTAATCCCAGCACTTTGGGAGGCTGAGGCGGGTGGATCATGTGGTCAGGAGATTGAAACCATCCTAGCTAACATGGTGAAACCCCGTCTCTACTAAAAATACAAAAAATTAGCCGGTTGTGGTGGCAGGCGCCTGTAGTCCCAGCTACTCGGGAGGCTGAGGCAGGAGAATGGCTTTAACCCAGGAGGCAGAGCTTGCAGTAAGCCAAGATTGCGTCACTGCACTCAAGCCTGGGTGACAGAGCAAGACACCGTATATTTAAAAAAAAAAAAAAAAAAAAGACAGAAAATTCAATAAATAATAGGCATTCTACCTTTAATGCTTTAGTCAGAAATTCCTTGAGGTATATGAAAAGAAAGGACAACTTATAAATATCAAAGAAAATCAAATTCCTAGGCCCTTGAGAACTTCAGAATTTTTTTTTTTGTAGAATTGTTTACCACTACAATCCAAAGTCTTATATTAATAAGTCTATCATACATCATTCATTAAAACAGTTTAAAGGAAATGCATGCTATTTCTAATTTTCTACTCCAAACAGAGCAAAAAAGTGTGAGCCACTTTATGGCTTATGCAACTTGACCTGACTTTGCCTATGCCTTCAATCTCCCCTTACAACTCTCACTCTCACTCATTATGCTTCAGTCACACTAGCTCATCTTCTGTTTCTTGAACATAACATACTTTTCCCCAATTCTAGGCCTTTACAGAGTTCTGTTTATCATTCTTCAAGTAAGCTCTCAATCTGTGTGTCTCAGATCAAAGGTCCTCCATTATCGAGGCTGCTTCTGATTGCCTTAGTAGTAACCCCTCCCCACCCAATCATTTGCTCCATAGCACTGTTTACTGCGATCAAGACTGTTCACAGCATGAAATTATCTACTTTACATGGTTATTATCTGTCTCCCCTATTAAAACAATAAAAATGGGGGGGGCATGGTGGCTCATGCCTGTAATCCCAGCACTTTTGGAGGCCGGGACGGGTGGATCACCTGAGGTCAGGATTTCAAGACCAGCCTGACCAACATGGTGAAACCCCGTCTCTCCCAAAAACAGAAAAATTAGCCAGGCATGGTGGTGGGTGCCTGTAATCCCAGCTACATGAGAGGCTGAGGCAGGAGAATCGCTTGAACCCAGGAGGCGGAAGTTGCAGTGAACCAAGATCATGCCATTGCACTCCAGCCTGAGCAACAAGAGTGAAACTCTGTCTCAAAAAAAAAAAAAAAAAAAAAAAAAAAAAGTATCTCCTGTGCTTTATAATAATGACTGGAGATATTTGATCAATATTTTTTGTACAAATGAATAAATAAATGAATTTTAGAGATATTCTGTTACATGCTAAAGGTGTTTATAGGCCAGGAACAGTGACTCACGCCTGTAATCACAGCATTTTGGAAGGCCAAGGTTGGAGGATAGCTTGAGCCCAGGAATTTGAGACCAGCCAGGGCAACATGGCAAGACCTATCTCTATTTTAAAGAATGGATGGATGAATGAATAAATAAGTAAGTTTATATTTTAGGCCCTACAGAACTTTCTATAAGCTACTGATTTCCCAGAAAAAACTATCTCATGGATATACACTAAAATCTCCAGCTTGTTTTTCTCAGGAGTGAGAAGAGGGATCAGGTAAGAAAGCCTAAGATGATTTAGCACAAAACGCGTACTACTGATATGTGAGTTATTAGTGTCACCATACTCTAAGAGTGTTGATTTTGGAAGGGACCATAAAGCTCACTCTACTGAAAAGAGTCAGGTTCAGTACATTAAGATCATACAGCTACCATCTGACCTCAAAAGTCTTATTTCCTCTCAGCATGGAAAAACCTATACAACCCTAAGCTGAAAATTATATAACAACACTAGAAAAAAATACCAATTCTGTGAAGAGTTAATCATGAAGAGTTTATCACTTCTCCATAGCAACTGTTATAAGGAAAGGATTCTAAGTAAATGGCTCCCTGGTAGTCATGTATGTTCAACATAAAGTGTCAATACTAATTTAGCATACAAGAGTCATTTGCTGCTCCTTATTTGGGCATTCCAAAGTTAATAACCCTTCAAATGAGCATCAATAAGATTCTAACATCTCACAAGGCTGAGTGAAGGACATATGAAGAGCAAGCTTCCTCCATAGTAATTAATTATAAAACCCCCCATTTTTTTTTTTGAGACGAAGTCTTGCTCTTGTTGCCCAGGCTGGAGTGCAATGGTGTGATCTCAGCTCACTGCAACCTCCGCCTCCTGGGTTAAAGTCATTTTCCTGCCTCAGCCTCCCTCCCAAGTTGCTGGGATTACAGGCGCATGACACCACGTCCAGCTAATTTTTGTATTTTTATTAGAGATGGGGTTTCACCATGTTGGCCAGGCTGGTCTCGAACTCCTGACCTCAGGCGATCCACCCGCCTCGGCCTCCCAAAGTGCTGGGATTACAGGTGTGAGCCATGGCACCTGGCCAAAATCCCAAATTTTTATAGTCTGAGAATTAAATGTGCTGAGGAAACTGAGTACCAGGAGGCAAATGGGCTGGGGAGCGTTTTCTGAAAAATACAATACACTCTTGAAAGTATCAGAAGCACAAACAAGCTTTGTGAACAAGATAAAGTAGTAACTCATCTGTGAAACAGATATTTTATTACAGAAAACTGGCAAAGAACTAGACTGACTAAAAGGATAAGCCTGTCAAAACATTCACTATGTGAGGTAGAAAGAAAACGATAATCTAGCTTAGCTAGTGTGTGAAATCATACAAACAAGATAACATATAATTTATCATGGGGTCAGTTTAAAGTTGTTACGGTTTTTTAGGGGTAATACGTTGAAGGCATTCTTTTGGGTATAGTATGTGTGTAACATTTCTTTTCTTTAAGAGATAGGGTTTCATTATATTGCCCAGGCTAGTCTCAAACTCCTGGCCTCAAATGATCCGCCCACCTCAAGCTTCCCAAAGTGCTGGGATTACAGGCATGAGCCAATGCACTTGGCCTGTATGTAATATTTCTTACATAACTATTTCAGAGGGAAAAGTACATACACCAAGCCCTTTATTTCAAGATTTATCACTTGGCCAGGTACGGTGGCTCATGCCTGTAATCCCAGCACTTTGGGAGGCCGAGGTGGGTGGATCACCTGAGGTTGGGAGTTGGAGACGAGCCTGACCAACATGGAGAAAAACCGTCTCTACCAAAAATACAAAATTAGTCAGGCATGGTGGCACATGCCTGTAATTCCAGCTACTCGGGAGGCTGAGGCAGGAGAATCACTTGAACCTGGGAGGCGGAGGTTGTGGTGAGCTGAGATCATGCCATTGCACCCCAGCCTGGGCAACAAGAGCAAAACTCCGTTTCAAAAAAAAAAAAAAAAAAAAAGATTTATCACTTTCGTAATTAGGGAAAAAAAAAAGCATTTGGTTGTTTCAAGATTTACACTAAAAAAAACTTTTTCATTCCCAATTTTTTATGACTAATAAGTCGTATACACAGTACTTACTTCACATGTAGAGAGATTAATTGCCTTAGACTTGTCCTAGAATATTAAGTCTTAGAATCCTCACTGATTCTTCTCACCTCTTACACCTAACACCTAGCATTTTCCATTCTTACTCATTCACTATTAATATTTCAGTGAGAACTCCCTGGTTTCTGAAGAATACCAGACCTCTTGGAAGCAAATCAGAAATCTTAGTCCAAATTCATAAATCCAATAATCTGCTTAGTCTCTGGAATAACAAATTTTTAAAATATTATTTTATATATTATGCAGTCCATTTCTCTTTCTTCTAAAACAGGAAAATCAGTGATTGTCAAATAGGCCATCACTGCCACCTCTAACTCCTCTCTCCCAGTGCCTTTGTAAATGTGTGAGGTGTTTCTAGTTAAGACAATGGGGGTAGGATGGGGACACTACTGGGATTTATAGGTAGTGCCACTTATGCTAAACATTGTACAATGCTGAAGATGGTCCTAAACAATCAAAGTGCTCCCCCAATGCCAATGGCACGTAATAGTTACTTGATTAATGTTGAATTACTCAATGCATTCCAAACTTCATGCATGAATCTATCCACTTCTAGAAAACAAACAAACAAAAAGATATAAACCTGAGAGTGGTCCCAGTTTGGGGTTTCTAGTGGCTGCATTATAGACAAAAAAAACGATCTGGTGGGGTGTAGTCGATCATGCCTGTAATCCCATCACTTTGGGAGGCCAAGGTGGGGGGATCACCTGAGGTTAGGAGTTTAAGACCAGCCTGGCCAACATGGTGAAACCCTGTTTCTACTAAAAATACAAAAAAATTAGCTGGGTGTGGTGGTGTGCGCCTGTAATCCCAGCTACGTGGGATGGTGAGGCAGAAGAATCACTTAAACCTGGGAGGCAGAGGTTGCAGTGAGCCAAGATTGCACTCCAGCCTGGGCAACAGAGCAAGACTCCATCTCAAAAAAAAGAAAAAAAAAAAGAAAAGTAAAGAAAAGAAAAGAAAAAAAAACAAAAAACAAGGAACAATGCTTTGGAGACCTTATTTGGCCAAGATACTAAACTCCAAAAATAGATAGTTCAGTCTGAACAGTTCTACTCTATTTTCAATACAAAATAATCACCAATACAGACAATGATTTAAACATCATTCCCTAGAAATCAGATAAAACTCTTGGTTTCCAGTTTTGAAATATAATGCAAAATGGACCAAAGCTGTATTTCATTCAAAATAACACAACCTGCCAATGCCAAATTGTTGCCCTTAGATGTTGTTTTTTCCTACCAAATGGGACTGGAGAGGCAGCACATACCAATAAAGAAGAGTGATTACCCCCAAGGAGAGATGCACCAAAACAAAGACTACTGAAGTCAAGTGAAGGCCTCTATGGTATAGGGTAAATTTCCAGTATATGTTCTCCATGTATAGGGGCCTAATTTTCCTTTTGCAGGAGTGGACTATACTTCCTCACTGGCTTCAGAAGTGGTTTTGTGTTATACAATGAAAACCACTATTATTCGCTGAACAAACACTGGTGGACGCCTTATGTGTCAAACTTTCAGGCAGTAAGTAAGGCACCAAAGACGGCAATATAACTATATAATCCCTGCCCTTAAAAACATTATAGTCAAATGATATAGATTATGAGTGAACAGATAATTACAACAAAAGGTGAAGACTGCTATGATAAACATTGGGAGTAGAGAAGAGGGACACTTAGTCTAGCCAGGGAAGGTCCAGGACAACACCCTGGAATAATGAAGAGTGAGCTGAGAACGGAAAGCAATAGAATAAAGTCAGAGAATAAATAAGGGTAGAACTTTCTAGGAAAAAGAATATCCATGGGAAGTCTCAAGAGAGAATGTGTCATATTATGGGAACTACAAGTAGTTCCTCATGGCAAATATTTATAGGGAATGCTTGAACGTTTTTTCTTCTTGGCTGGGCACGGTGTCTCATGCCTGTAATCCCAACACTTTGGGAGGCCAAGGCAGGTGGACTGCTTGAGGTCAGGAGTTCAAGACCAGCCTAACTAACATGGTGAAACCCATCTCTACTAAAAAGACAAAAACGAGCTGGGCCTGGTGGCGGGCGCCTGTAATCCCAGCTACTCAGAAGGCTGAGGCAGGAGAACTGCTTGAACTGGGAAGGCTGAGGTTGCAGTGAGCTGAGACTGCCCTACTGCACTCCAGCCTGGGTGACAAAGCAAGATTTGGTCTCAGAAAAAAAGTTTTTTTCTTCTTAACAACCACCTTGGCTGGGTGCGGTGGCACACAACTGTAATTCCAACACTCTGGGAGGCCAAAGCAGGCAGATCACTTGAGCTCAGGAGTTTGAGACCAGCCTGGGCAACAAGGTGAAACCCTGTCACTACAAAAAATACAAAAATTAGCCGGGCGTGGTGGTGTGCACCTGTAGTCCCAACTACTCAGAAGGCTGGGGTGAAAGGATCACTTGAGCTCAGGAGTTCAAGGCTGCAGCGAGCCGTTATTGTGCCACTGCACTCCAGCCTGGGTGACAGAGCAAGACTCTGTCTCGAAAACAAACAAGAACACCTATAATAGTATTTATTTTATAGTGAAAACAAACAGAATGGCTAAAACTGAACTATTTATTTTTGGATTTCAGTATTCTGATCATGAGAGTTGAAGCTAGCCCAGAAAAGTAAGGGGTCAAGCATGCCATAGCAGCTTAGTCCTTACCCTAAAGACCATGGAAGCCATAGAAAGATTTTAATTGTGCACACTTGCGTGTATGTGTATATACATGATGAGAAAGACAAACAGACATGGATGAATTTGTTCGTTCACGCCAGCAAGACAAATGGCAACGAGATGGTTGCAGGCTTGGCTGCAGTAAATCAAGCAAGAAATGAAAACAGGCTGAACTAAGTAGCAGAGAGGGGAATATACTTGAGAAGTGTTAAGGAAATAAGATCGTTCACAGAGACTAAATAGATGGAAGGTCTGAGGGAAACCAGAACTAGAATGATTGCTAAGCAGAGAGAACATAAGGGCAGTATGTGTCACATGTGAAATCTGAATAGCCTTTGAACCAGTAAGTCCTCATCTAAGAATTTATTTTAAACAAATACTCATGTTCAACAAGATGTTTGTATGTGGATCTTGAATACATTTGTTTGTAAAACTAAAAACCACTAATGCTTAAAAAAACTAGCAGATAACCATGCCATGGAATCCTATATAGATTAATAAAAAAAAATGAAGTAGACCTATATGTACTAACAAAAATTGTCAAATATGTTAAGTAAAAAAAAAAAAAGCAAGTCAAAGGAAGTTATGGGCATTAAAATTCCATTCATGTAAACAACAGTTTCTAAGTTTGTATGTATACGTAAAATGAGGATATACATAAATATCTAAATCCATGATAAAAATTTGGAATTATATATATCACTGTAGTAACAGCAGTTACCTCTGGGAAGTAAAGTAGGAGAAAAGCAGGCAGGACTGTATATACTTCTGATATATACTTATGGTATCTTTTACTACAATATATTATTTGTATAATTTTTTTTTTTTTTTTTTTTTTTTTTGGAGACAGAGTCTTGCTCTGTTGCTCAGGCTGGAGTGCGGTGGTGCCATCTTTAGCTCACTGCAAGCTCTGCCTTCCAGGTTCACGCCATTCTCCTGCCTCAGCCTCCCGAGTAGCTGGGACTACAGGCACACGCCACCATGCCCAGCTAATTGTTTGTGTTTTTAGTAGAGACGGGGTTTCACTGTGTTAGCCAGGATGCTCTCAATCTTCTGACCTCGTGATCCACCCACCTCAGCCTCCCAAAGTGCTGGGATTACAGGTGTGAGCCACCACGCCCAGCCTATTTGTATAACTTTTTTTAAAAAATCAATATAATAGTAAGAAAAAATGACTCCCAGGCTTTCAGCATAAACAACTAGGAAAATATCACTACCACTTACTGAGTTAGAGAAATAGCAGGTAGATTAAGTGGAAAATTATGTATTTAGGTTTGGATTTGATTAAGTAGCACTTTAGGGAAATCTAGAAACACTTGCCCTTGCAGACAGTAAGATATAAGGACCTACAGCCCAGCAGAGAATACTGGGTTGGAAACACAGATTGAACAGTCATCAGCATATGAGTGGCAAATAAATTACATTAGTTAAAGAGAATGTGCTGTGCTTTTTGTGTTTTGCTGTGTTTTTTGGTTTTTGGTTAGAGTCACAGAATGATTAAAAGAAAAAATATATATAAAGAGAATGTGCTGTAAAAAAATGTGTTAAGAGACTTTTGCCAGCAAGCACCTCACCAAACTGGTTTAGGTGAGGCCATTTTGTAGTGAATTGAAGAGTGAAAGGAAAGTGAAGAAATAGAGAGGGCAAAAACAACTCCTGAAAGAAGCCTGAAAAAAGTGAAGAAAATTAGGTGGTAGCTAGACAGAACATTGAGAGTAGGTACTCAGGGAAAAGCCTATCTTTCAAAAGATAAGAAAGGCCAGGCAACCTCACGCCTGTAATCCCAGCACTTTGGGAGGCCGAGGCGGGCAGATCACGAGGTCAGGAGATTGAGACCATCCTGGCTAACACAGTGAAACCCCATCTCTACTAAAAATACAAAAAATTAGCCGGGCATGGTGGCAGGTGCCTGTAGTCCCAGCTACTCGGGGGGCTGAGGTAGGATGATCGCCTGAGCCCAAGAGTTCAAGGTTGCAATGAACTATGAGGGTGCCATGGCACCACAATATAAAAAAGAATAAACAAACAAACAAATGACAAGAAAACAAGCACATTCAAATGCTAACAGGAAAGAGCCATTAGAAGAGGAGGGGTGAAGAACTGTTGAGAAGATTAACTAGTAGGTAAGGTTCATAGAGGAAGAGGGAAGGGATTGAGATCCAGAATACATATGGCAAGATCAGGTGTAGATCCAGGTGCAGTGGCTCACGCCTGTGATCTCAGCACTTTGGGTGGCGGAAGCAGGAGGATTGCTTGAGCCCAAAAGTTCAAGACCGGCTTGAGTAACATAGGGATATCCCACCTCTACAAAAAAATAATAAATTAGCCGGGCATGGTGGTGCACACCTGTGGTCTCAGCCACGCGAGAGGCTGAGGTGGGAGGATTGCTTGAGCCCAGGAGGTCGAGGCTTCAGTGAGCCATGATCGTGCCACTGCACTCCAGCCTGGGCAACAGAACAAGAACCTGTCTCAAAAAAACAAAAAATAAAATAAAAAAAGATTAGGCTTAGACAGAAGAAGGCATTTCGTGCAAAAACAAAAGTAAAAGTCAAGGAAAAAGGACAAGTGCAGGACGAAGAAAACTGACAATTGTCTTCCAATAGTCTTTATATTCAAATAGATGGGGGAGTCACCTGCTAAGGATGAGATGGGATGAAAGGAGTAGGAATTAAAGTTTGGAGGGAGTACCAAGGGAGCTGAGCTGAAATAGGAGATATAAATTTGCATGATTGCATAATTGTCTTCCCCCAAAGCTCAGCAGCCATGATGCAGAAGCAAAGGATGGGTTGTTAGTGCTATTTTAGAGGGTAAATTGAAAAAGTTTGGGGGGGAGAGAGAGGCCAATGATAGGTACTGAAAGCTCTCAAGTATTTTTCCAAACATCATCAGTTCTAAAGAAATCTTTCACTTCTATCTTGAGTATTTATTTACAAGAAAAAAAACTAGGTCTTCTTAAAAATAGTTCCTTGGCCCTGAGTGTAGCTGTTCTGTGATGAGATTATTTTAAGCAAATTTTATTTTTGGTCTATGGATTACTTCGTAGCAGGGCCATCCTAAATCTGGATAGCAAATGCTAGTTTTGTACTTAATCTAGAGCAAAAGAAGTTTGTGTAATTTATTATATTTAAATGAACTATTAAATACCTAAGTACTCTAAGTACATGGAGGAAATGAGTCAAGACTATAGGAAAAAACTAGAAGAAACTACAGGAGAAATTAAAAGTTGATAGTAAGGCTCTGGGGTTGCAGATTTTAAAAAATTTACTGGCAGTTTTAGAATGCTAGTAATATACAGTAACTGTTTTAAAATGTACTTTTTTTTCCCCTTTAAAACAACGTATTGCCACCCAAGCAAGAGTGCAGTGGCTCACTGTATCCTCAAACTCTTGGGCTCAATCAAACCTCCTGCCTCTGCCCCCCAAGTAGCTGGGAATATAGGTACGAGCCACCATGCCCGCCATTGCTACTTTTAACATAATTCAAACAGCAAGAGACTTATCGTGTCCACAAAATTTAAAATGTTTCCTAAAATATTTATCATTCAGGGAAAATATGAGAGGATTACCTTGTCTTTTGACTGTCCTTGTCGAGCAATTGCATCATATTTAATTTTTCCTTCAGAATCCACCTGAATGGCCAGCGCATTCGACATTTTTTTCTTTCGTCCCATATCCAGTGGATACTGGGCCACATGGATCTCTGGAAAAGCACCTCCATCTCCAAAATCCTACACATTAGAAGTAGTTAAATAAAATAGTTAACCATCATTTGACATTCAAGATATATTCATTCATTCAACAAGTAATTGTTGAGTCCTTAGTATGCTAGATGCTAGAGATACAGCAGAGGTCCCTGCCTCTTGTGCAGTTTACATTCTAGTAGGCAAAGATATAAAAAACACATTCTTTGGCTTGTGATAAGTACCATGAAGGTAATATAAAAGAAAAAGACTGGGAAAAGGGGCTACTTTTGATAGGGTGGTTGGGGACAGCCTTTGTGAAGAAGTAACATGTGAGCTAAAGCCTGAATGATTAGAAAGCAGTTATGGGAAGACACACACACACAGACACACACACACACACAGGGGAAGCATTTTCTAGATGGATCAAATAGCCAATGCAAAGGCCCTGCTGCAAGAATGAGCTTGGTATATTTTAGGAAATGAGAATTCAGTAGGGCTAACAGCTTAATAAGGACAGCAGAGCTTGAGGCACAAGTTACATGGGTAAAAAACACCAGATCATGAAGGGACTTACAGGCTACAGCAAGAAAATGTGGATTTCATATATGCAGGATGAAACTGAGCAAAATGGCTAGGACAAGGCAAAATATATGTGTATATATTTTAGCATATAAATACATATTTTAGTGAGGAACAGGTAAAGCTATACTTGGGGCAGAAATATAAAAGATTTTTTCTTGGAATCAGATTTTATTAATATATTATTTATTCATTGTTATGTGAGAAGCAAATGAATACAATAGAAGGATCCAGAAATGAGTTTACTACATTTCTACTAGTGATTATACATAATTATTTAGGAGAGAGAACTGAGACTGCTAAAGTAGAACAAGCTAAATAAAGTTTGCTGATGAAATGTAGTATTTTAAAAAGGTTTATCAAATAAACATAAGGATCAAGTATAATTTTTAAGTAGTTTAAAAAAATTTAGTAGTATTTGCTTAGTACACTTTAAACATGATTCACACATGTATTATCTCATTTAATCCTTGTAACTCTTTAACATCCTTTTATTTTAAATGGAAACATTCAGGTTTAGAAAAATTAAGCGGTGTTCCTGGGATCTCACAGGTATTATACGCAGCACCTGAACCCAGATCTTTTGAGACTCCGAAAAGCTTTGTATTTTCTACTACTATGAAATACCTTTCTTTTAGCTCAAAACAGCCAAATGAGTACTATTAAGAAATAATAGAAAACACAAATTAAAATTAATCATTTAGAGGGGGTTTGATGAAAAAAAAAAGAAAATATTCACTTTTACAAGACCTCTTTAAGTAATACTCCATTAGATCTAAGATATATGAGTTCCTAAGTACAATATGCTTATTTGCTAAAGAGATGTTTGAAGTTTTTGAAAACCAAGAGAATAAAGCTGAGAGACATTTTTCTTGTAAATGAGAAAGAGTTAAAGCATTCCTAAGAAAAGTGCTTCCTGTACCCAAGCCATCAATCTGACACATGCTTGGATTTGCTAGAGTTTTTCAACTATAATAAGTACTTCAGAACTGTAGCTGTAGCATTATGTGGTCATTAAGCTTGCCAGAAAATCATAGCTTTTATTTTGAAAACTAGAACAAAATGCCTTCTTCCACAGAACATTCACTCCCCTCAAGCAGCACCCATAGCATTTCCAGATTAGCTGGCCATTTCAACTTGATTTTCAAATAAGTTGTTCTGTTTCACCAGGATATATGAAACCACTGATAGTCAAGTAAGAATCTAAAAATCTAATAGCAACCAAGTATCATAATGCTGAAATGCATGGATGAGATTTACATTCTATGTAAGGTGATGCCTGTCACCCTCATTGTGCAATGTATTGACAGACCAAACAATATTTATAATGCCTCAACAGAGACACTCAACTGCTCTATTAAATGATGCCAATCACTACTTTTTTGCCCCAGGTAAGACTCCTTGATAATCTTTCATCTTCCTCTGCCTCCCACAAATTACACTATCAGAGAGAACAAAAGCAACAAAAATCCCTTAATAATTGCAATATGACTGGCCTTCACACACCAGCATTCATAAGGACCAGAGGAAAGCTGACAAAAAAGCAACAAAAAAACCGACATGTGGGTTTTTTGGAATACATAGGACAAGATACGATCTAGTTGGGTGTTCCTCTTACAAACTCTAATAAAGAGTGTGGGCCAGGCGCGGTGGTTCACACCTGTAATCCCAGCACTTTAGGAGGCCGAGGCAGGTGGATCACCTGAAGTCAGGAGTTCAAGACCAGCCTAGCAAACATGGTGAAACCCTGTCTGTACTAAAAATACAAAAAATTAGCTGGGCGTGGTGGCGCGTGCCTGTAATCCTGGCTACTTGGGAGGCTGAGGCAGCAGAATCGCTTGAACCCAGGAGGCGAAGGCTGCAGTAAGCCAAGATCGCACCACTGCACTCTAGCCTGGGAAACGGAGCGAGATTCCATCCCAAAAATAAAAATTAAAAAAAAAATTAATTAATTAATGTAAAGGATCCTGAGTAATTAGAATAGGTGCTGCCAAGGAAGCTTGTTCTTTTTATTTGTTTTTTTTTTGAGATGGAGTTTTGCTGTTGTTGCCCAGGCTGGAGTGCAATGGTGCGATCTTGGCTCACCGCAACCTCCGCCTCCCAGGTTCAAGCAATTCTCCTGCCTCAGCCTCCGGAGTAGCTGGGATTACAGGCATGTGCCACCACGCCTGGCTTATTTTGTATTTTTAGTAGAGACGGGGTTGCTCCATGTTGGTCAGGCTGGTCTCGAACTCCTGGCCTCAGGTGATCTGCCCGCCTTGGCCTCCCAAAGTGCTGGGATTATAGGCATGAGCCACTGCGCCTGACCAGAAGCTTGTTATTTGGCAACAAGCTAGAGATAGAAAGGGCTATTCTAGATGGTTCCTTCTCCCTCATTGCCTTCAAATCAACGAAATTTTGTCTCTTATACCCGCAAAAATATATTTAATCTATATATCAGATATATATTAACATTCTCAAATTAAAGGTAAGAAAACAGGTGAAGAGAAAGAAATCAGCAAAGGAAGTGCTACTGGAGTTTTCCCTGAAGGAAAGTTGTCTCTTCAGGGTTATGTGGTATTATTGGAGGGGAGGAGGAGGAGGAGGAGCCCAAATATGAAATCCACTTTCATCTCTCTTATCTTTTACTTTTCCATTATATTCCGTAATTCCTGGATTTATAAAATGTTAGTTTTCTTGCAAATATTTAATAGTTTGATATAGGAATAGACAAATGGTACAGTTCTCTAGTGACCACAAAGCAGTGATAGATAATAAGCAAAAAGAAAATGATACATCTTCTGAGGGAAATATACATCTTGAGAGCGCACAACCACAATTTCTATCACACTGACATTCATAATCAGAGGTTCTAACATTTAAATTTATGTTATAGTGTGCTATAATAAATTTCAGCACAATTTAATAAATCTAAACTTAAGATCTATATGTACCTCTAATAACCGAGGTATCCAACCTTTCCGGTATCCGTACGGGGGAGGTTCTCTTCGGGAGGAGACCAGTGAGGTCTGCCGCGATCTCTGGGATCTTGCCTTTTCTTCAGCCTCAAGCTGGTCCTGAGATAGCTGAGTAGGTGCAGGTAAAAAGCTATAAGCAAAGATAATAAAAGTCAGAAATTTAAAAAACTCTTATGTTTAATTTGACCACTGCAACTTAGCCACAGAGACAATTTTTCCTACGATGCTTTTACTTTTCAGCAAAAGAGCAGATTTTTCAATGATTTATGGTAGTACTGAATACTAGTCATTTTATAATATGTGGAAGACAGAAGTACTCAAAGATACACAGTAAAAACATCTGACTAGGACAACAGCAAATGATGTCCAGAATAAAAAATTAACAGATATTTCACATAACAGACAAACTCTTAAGCATTTATGCTTCCATATTTCCTTTTTTTTTTGAGAAAGTCTCACTCTGTTGCCCAGGCTGGAGTACAGTGGTGTCATCTGCACTCACTGCAACCTCTGCCTCCTGGGTTCAAGTGATTCTCCTCCCTCAGCCTCCCAAGTAGCTGGGATTACAAGCATGCACCACCACACCAGGCTAATTTTTGCAATTTTAGTAGAGATGGGGTTTCCCCATGTTGGCCAGGCTGGTCTTGAACTTGACCTCAAGTGATCTGCTGACCTTGGCCTCCCAAAGTGCTGGAATTACAGGCGTGTGCCACCATACCTGGCCATGCTTCCATATTTCCATATTTCTTTCCTTTTTTTTTTTTGACACAGAGTCTCTCTGTGTCACCCAGGCTGGAGTGCAGTGGCACCATCTCAGCTCACTGCAGCCTCCACCTCCTGGGTTCAAGTGATTTTCCTGCCTCACCCTCCCAAGTAGCTGGGATTACAGATGTGCAGCACCACGCCCACCTAATTTTTGTATTTTTAGTAGATACAGGGTTTCGCCATGTTGGCCAGGCTGGTCTCGAACTCCTGACCGCAGGTGATCTGCCCACCCCGGCCTCCCAAAGTGCTAGGATTACAGGTGTGAACCACCACGCCCAGCCTGTTTCCATATTTCTTATAACAAACAAGTACATTCCTAATACTTCAGGGATAAACTGTCCAGTATATACTTGCTATTCTTATACTACTTTTTTTTTTTTTGAGACAGAGTCTCGTTCTGTCGCCCAGCCTTGAGTGCGGTGGTGCAACCTCGGCTCACTGAAACCTCTGTCGCCTGGATTCGTGTGATTCTCATGACTCAGCCTCCCGAGTAGCTGGGATTACAGGTGCATGCCACCACATCCCTATTTTTTGTATTTTTAGTAGAGACTGGTTTTTGCCATGTTGGCCCATGTTGGTCAGGCTGGTCTCGAACTCCTGACCTCAAGTGATCCATCAGCCTCAGTCTCCCAAAGTACTGGGATTACTGGCATGAGCCACCACGCCTGGCTACTCCTTGTTTTTTTAACATTTTTACCCTTATGCTCCTTACTTTAAACTACTTCAGTGTAAATACAAAAGAACTAGGATCAAAACTGAATGTAAAAAAGAGGTGGATAAAATAAACACAAGTTGCATATTTAAGTGTCAAGGGTATCTACAATGAAATTTAAAACTAGAGGCCAGGCCAGCCATGGTGGCTCACACCTGTAATCCCAGCACTTTGGGAGACTGAGGTGGGTGGATCACTTGAGGTCAGGAGATCAAGACCAGCCTGACCAACATGGTGAAACCCTGTCTCTACTAAAAATACAAAATTAGCCAGGCGTGCTGGTGTGCGCCTGTAATCCCAGCCACTCGGGAGGCTGAGGCAGGAGAATCACTTGAATCCGGTAGGTGGAGGGTACAGTGAGCCAAGACTGCGCCATTGCACTCCAGCCTGGGCAACAACAGCAAAACTCCATCTCAAACAAACAAACAAACAAACAACAACAAAAAACTTAGAGGCCAAAGAATCAAAGCAGAAGCCCTGAACTTGCAGCTTATTATTTAGCCAAGGTAACCCTTCTACTAAATGGTTCTTAACAACTTTTAAGTATTAAACTATTATACTGATACTCCAAAGTATTACAAAAGGATCCTGATGGATGAATATGGAGAAAATAACCTTAGTTCCTTTGTGATTCTTGGATAGTAAGCACACCTAAGTAGCAGAGCTTATTAATTATTCAAAAATATTTATTATTTGGGTACAAGCACTATGCTAGGCATGAGACTATAAATGGAGACAGCTTAGTCTTGCAGAGACAGAGACCAAAAAAAAAAAAAAAACACACACACAAATCTATAATTACACATTATATTAAGTTATGATGGAAAAATATAGATGCTATGACAGTCTACATGAGAGGGATCTAATCCAGTCTGGGGAGGTAAGTGATGGCTAGGCTCAGAATTCAGATCCGACCTATGCCACTTACTAACCTGGATAAGCTACTTACCTCTCTGAACCTGTTTTCTCATCTGTAATAATAGTTCATAAGAGTATCTACTTCATAAGGTTCTTATAAGTATTAAATGAGAGAAATCCATGAACCAGTTGGTATAGTATCTAGACACTTTCAATACAGGTTCTGTGTGTTTGATTATTTTAGGGCTGTTCCATGACTCTTCCAGTTTGGATTAACTGCCTGTATCTATGCTCCCCCAAAACACTCTATACACCACTACTACAACATTATCTTACTGTATTGCAATCATCTACTCATTTAACTATTCTGTTTCCATGAGACTGTGAGCAGCTCTGCAGGAATCACGCCTTATGCTTCTTTCATTCCTAATGCTCCAAGACTTCTAGCTCACAGCTGGAGCTCCTTAAATGTTGTAGGAGAAATAAATACACTCTGCCCCAGCACTCACCATCTTCATTTCACTACAGCCTTCTTATCTTTCCTTAAACAAGCCATCTCAGGATCTTCACATTGGCTATTCCTTCTGCCATAAAATCAATCAATCTATCTATCTATCTATCTATCTATCTATGTATCTATCGCAATCAATCAATCACAATTTTTCCAGCTGGGCGAGGTGGCTCACACCTGTAATTCCAACATTTTGGGAGGCCAAGGCAGGTGGATTACTTGAGGCCAGGAGTTCGAGACCAGCCATGCCAACATAGTGAAACCCTGTCTCTACTAAAAATACAAAAATTAGCCGGGCATGGTGGCGGACGCCTGTAATCCCAGCTGAGGCAGGAAAATCACTTGAACCTGGGAGGTGGAGTTTGTTGTGAAGTGAGCTGAGATTGCTCCACTGCACTCCAGCCTGGGTGAGAGTGAGACTCTGCCTCAAAAAAAAAAAAAAAAAGAACAAATTTTCGTATGCTTTTATAGAAAATTCTTCTCCAGATCTCCAGATCTTTTCTTTTTTGACTGCTCCTTGTGGAGCAGGGCTATCCCATAGGCAGTATGACTAGAGTAGCCCCAGATCTTTCAACAGCTTGCAACTTAGCGCTCATGTCTCTGCTCAGTTACCTCTCTCTAGAACTGTTTTCTGACCACCTTACCCAAAATAGCCACTTCACCCCAAACTTTGAGTCACTCTCTAACCCTGTCTTTATTTTATTCCTAGCATGTATTACCTGAAATTGCATTATGATTTTACTCATTCTGTCCCATTAGAATGTATGCTAATTAGAATATTGTCCCATTAGAATTCTAATTCTGTCCCATTAGAATGTAAGCTCCATGTGGATAGAGTATAAAATTAAAACAAACTCAGTTTCTCCTATTATTTCACTCAACAATCAACAACACACAACACTTCTGATACCAGATGTGTGATGGTTTTTCCTCACATATCAAGCAAGCTATCAACTGTCTACTGGACACCAGTCAGGTGTCCTCTAATTCAATTCAATTTTGATGTTATCTACCTGGAGATACTGTCAGATGTTACAGGTTGAGGGCTCAGTCCCACAAGACTGCCCTTACTTCAGATGCCAACAGTAGGTCCAAGGCCACTGGCCAACTAACTACAAACCAGGGTTCCCATGACCTCATCCTCAGGTTCAACTAATTTGCTAGGGCAGCTCACAGAACTCAGGGAAATGCGTTTACTGATTTAAAGGATATTACAAAGAATACTGAGGAACACCAGATGGTAGGTATGGAAAGCTCTGGAGTCCTCAAGACTGGCCATTTAAAGATTGCATTCTGCCACTGCAATTTTAAGCACACAATACCCATGACAGGCCAGATGATGTGGTGGCTCATGCCAGTAATGCCAGCACTGTGGGAGGCTGAGATGGGTAGATCAGATCAGTTAAACCCAGTTCAAGACCAGGCTGGGCAATATGGCAAAACCTCACCTCTACTAAAAAAACAAAAATTAACTGGGCATCATGGCAAGCGTCTACAGTCCCAGCTACTCTCGGGCGCTGAGGCAGGAGGATCACCTGAGCCTTGGGAGGTTGAGGCTGCAGTGGGCTGTGATTGGGCCACTGCACTCCAGCCTGGGCAAGAGTGAGACTCTGTATCAAAAAATTAAATTAAATAAATAAAAAATACCCATGACATCTCTAGAAATTTTTCCTGTGTGTCCATTTCAAATTCCACCTTTTCCACAAAGTCTCCCCTCATAACTTTACTAGTCTATGACACAGTGTCTCACACCTGGGGGGCACTCAAATGTTTGCTGCCTGTAACATTTACTAAAGAAAACTCTTGGCTGGGCATGGTAGCTCATGCCTGCAGTCCCAGCACTTTGGGAGGCCTAGGTGAGAAGACTGATAGAGGCCAAGAGTTGGAGACCACCCTGGCCAACGCAGTAACACCCCATTTCTAGTTTTTTTAAAAAAAATTTCAGATGCCGGGCATGGTGGCTCATGCCTGTAATCCTAGCACTTTCGGAGGCCAAGACAGGAGGACTGCCTGAGGCCAAGAGTTCAAGACTAACCTGGCCAACACAGCGAGAGCCCATCTCAAAAAATAAAGTTTAAAAAAAAAAAAGCAAAAAAATTTTAGAAAGGAGGGGGGGAAGAAAACTCTCCAGCCCACATAACTTATTCCATCTAATTCTTTTTGCACTAAGGTTAGTATTACACAAATGCACATTTTGTGTTCTGTAATTGTTTTATGTCTGTATACTTTGGACCCCTATCTTCCCTGTTGCCAGACAGATTTTCTTCTGTGTACACAACCCCCAAGAAGCAAGGCACCAACAGTAATTCCCAAAATAATTTTTTGATTAAAACTTTTGGATTCATACTGGCATCAGCCAGAAAAAAAAACATGCGTGAGGAGAATGAAGGGTGTTAAGAGAGCTCAAGCTGATGTCCTAAAAGGATTACTTTCTCTACAACCTTCCTGAACACTAGCCTTTTCCTGTTGAGTTCGCATGGAAAGTTTTTCCACTTAAGATGGGGCAGCAAGGTTGGGGACTAGTAGGAGTAGCGTTAACTTCTCGGACTCTCCCACTGAAAAGCATCTTTTTCTTAAAGGCGGAGAGCACTTTACAGACGGTTACTAAGGTAACCGGAAACAGCAAAACTGAGGTGGTTCTATCTACGGAAGAAATTCTAAGCTCCAAAGTTAAAATGCGGAGCAGTGGCGCATATCAGCAGACGGCGGCCACTACTGTGGCTCATTTAAATCTGTGTTCAGCTCCGGGCCTCTTTTTTCAGGAATCCTTGTTTCGGGACACCCAGTGGACAGCGAAAGGAGAGAGACCACCACAGGCAAACGGCCGGAAAGCCGCGTAATCGCAGCCCGCGCGCTTCACTCCGCCCAAATAAGCCACTACCGTCACCAACCCCATCTCGTTCGCCCAAGCCGCGGACCTGAGGGAGCGCTGTACGCTCCCCGCAAGATGCTTACGCGAAAAACGCACTCTTCAGTGTCTGAGGCCACGCCGCGGCTTTCGGCCTTGGTGAGCGGGTGAACTAAACCCGGGAAACCGCTGAAAGACCCCAGCTTCAACTAGGCCTAGTCGTAGCGGCAGCCAGCGGGAGGGCTTAGCCGTAGTCTTGGCCCACGTCATTCTGTGCCCCGTGTCAGGTCACCGCCCGGAGGGTATGGGAAGAGAAATGAAAAAGATTGGTACTCCCAGACCCTTCCGTATCGAGGACCCCAATCAACAACCCACCTGGTGAGCGCCATCTTCTTCCGCTTCTTCCAGCGCGAGCGACAGCACCGCTGGGCGGGTCTTTCCAGATGATGAGGAGAGAAGAGGAAGGAGTGCGCGATGCGCAGGCGCTCTGGCCGAAAGGCCTTCTGGGATTTGTAGTTCTTTGACCATGAGTACCGTTCGTTTCTATTCTGACCAGACCAAGCGGTTATCAAGGAATAATCTCTTCAGCTAGCAACAAATGCATAACTCGATCGCTTATATGCGACATGATAGGGCGTTCCCTAGGCAAAATATCAAAGATACAGGGAGATGCCTTTTAGGCCGCTTTATTACGTTCCTTACTCAGTCCCATTCCCCGAGAAGGGGTACAAAATACAAAAGCTTCCCGGGGACAGCTACTTTAAGTAAGAGTGATAGGGCGTTTAAAACGATAGGTAATAATGAGACTAGCTAATGGAGAGTTCTTGGACTCTCTGAAAACATTCACATTCAAAACTTTTCTTTAAACCGTATCCTCTCACCCCCCAAAACACTCTCTTAGGGAGATATTTCGTAATCCTTGGTAATTTACCGAGTGTCTGGGTTCTCTGCCCAGGGTATGACAAGACTGAAATCTCATAGGAGGCTCTGGAGAAAAATCCATCTCCTAACTCATTCTTGTTGGCAGAAATCAGTTCCTGGCGGTTGTGGGATCGAGTTCCCTGTTTTGCTGTGTGCTGTTAGTGGTGGCCACCCTCAGCTCCTAGGGGTCACTCTCAAGTCCTTCCCACATGAGCCCTATTTATTGGTAGTTCATAACATGGATGTTTGCTTTCTGAAGCACATCTTTCTGACTCCTCTTCTGCCACTGTTGGAGAAAAATGCTCTGCTTTTAAAGGGCTCGTGTGATTAGATCAGGAGCACCTGGATAATCTCCTTATTTTAAGATCAACTCTTGGCAGGGCGCGGTAGCTCACACTTGTAATCCTAGCACTTTGGGAGGCCAGGGCAGGCGGATTGCCTGAGCTCAGGAGTTCGACAAAGCCTGGGCAACATGGTGAAACCCTGTCTCTACTAAAAATACAAAAATTAGCTGGGCGTTGTGGTGTGCTCCTGTAGTCCTAGCTACTCGGGAGGCTGAGGCAGGAGAATCGTGTGGATCAGAGACGGAGGTTGCAGTGAGCCGAGATCACGCCACTGCACTTCAGCATGGCGACAGAGTGAGACTCCGTCTCAAATAAATAAATAAATAAATAAATAAATAATACAAAAGAATAGCTGGGTGTGGTGATGTGCTCTTGTTTTCTCAGCTACTTCGGAGGCTGAGGTACAAGAATCGCTTGAACCCAGGAGGTGGAGGTTGCAGTGAGCCGAGATTGCACCATTGCACTCCAGCGTGGGTGACAAAGTAAAATTCTGTCTCAAAAAAAAAAAAAAAAAAATCAACTCTGCCACACCGCATAACAGAATCAAGGAAGTCATCTCTCTTCATAGTCATGGCCCCAGGGGTTATGTAGGTCAGGTACTGTGGGGGTGGGGTGAGGAGGAGATCTTGGGGGATATCCTAGAATTCTGCCTGCCACAGCATGTAAACCAAAAAAACAAAACAAAAAAAACTTTTGGTAAATACAGGATTATTAATCACATTGTGTAATATAACCTGCATGACCTGGGAGCCCGAAGATTAGAGTTTAAGATGTAGTTTTGGCTGGGTGTGGTGGCTTGTGCCTTTAATCCCAGCACTTTGGGAGGCTGAGGCGGGCAGATCACCTGAGGTCGGCAGTTGGAGACCAGCCTGACCAACATGGAGAAACTCCGTCTCTACTAAAAATACAAAATTAGCCGGGCGTGGTGGTGCATGCCTGTAATCCCAGCTACTTGGGAGGCCGAGGCAGGAGAATCGCTTGAACTCGGGAGGCGGAAGTTGTGGTGAGCCGAGATCGCGCGCCATTGCACTCCAGCCTGGGCAACAAAAGTGAAACTGTCTCAAAAAAAAAAAAAAAGATGCAGCTTCAGCACCAATAAATTCTTATAGGGCAAGTCATTTAATTTATTTGGGCCCCAGTTTTATTGAACTTAAAATGCTGATCATGTCATCTGCTTTATCTATATTTATATAAATGTAAAATAATTATATACAATACAGCAGAGTATGAGCCTTAAATGAGGTAATGTAGGTGGATATGTTTTTACTTAACTCTTAAGTACTATGTAAATATGTTAGTTATTACAGTTAATATTTTGGTTGACAGTGATCTACTTTAACCTCTGCTCCAGGAACGTATTATTTCTAAAAGGAGAAAAACAGAGAAGCAAATTATAGAACGTCTTGGAAGCCAAGATCAAGGAGCTTAGATTTAGTTCAGCAGGTGATTTGCAGCTGAAGGAGGACTTAAGTAGAGGGCCTGGGTCAAAGGAACAGGCAAGAAAGACAATTCTTAAGGCAGAATGGGTTTCTATGGCAATGAGAGACAAAGGAGGCTACTGAGGACAAGGTTAAAATAATTAACATGGGAAATCAGTAAGACATAGACCAAGACCTGGGATGCAGGACTGAAAGAACAGGGTGGAGAAGAGCTTTTGCAATCCACTCTCATTTTCCACAGAGGCATATCATGCAAGGCATTTCCACCAGTCATAGTCCCTCGCTGTTTTGGGGGTGTGTAGAGAATAGAAACTGACTTTAATAGCAATCCTATCAAAACAATTAAGAAAGCAAATCTACTGCAAACGTGATACAATATTATACCCAAAGGCCAAGTGCTTTCTTTGGTTTTGTTGGGGAGGGGGTTTGGTGTTAAGCTATGCTGAATCTTCAGTGCCTATCCATCCCTCATTATCATAGGTAATTAGCAGCTGCCTGCTCATGTACAGAGCCCAGTGCATGCTGGAATCAGTAATGCGCTGGGTTGCAAGAAGCAATCAATTCACTCCAGTCTTAGAATTCTGGATACAGAGTAGAATTGTTCTCAGAGAACCTAGGGCCTAATTTGATTACTAACTAGGTGTGGCTATGTAGCCACAAGTAATATAGCTTGTGAGGTGGTAGGGAGGACAAGTTAAGCACAGATTCTAGAGTCAGCTTTCTTGGTTTCTGATCCCAGCTCCCTAATTTATGAGCTGTAGATTCTGGATAAGTCACTTCTCTCCGTCTCAGTTTTCTCACTAGCCAATAAAATGGGTGAGGGGCGTGGAATCAGTATAACCTATGCTCAATAAAGCTATTGGGGGGATTAAATGAGTTAATCATGTGAAGTGCTTAGAACAATGCCCAGCATAGAGTAAGCACTCAAAAATTAATTATGCTTTCTGGCCTTAATGAATTGGCCTTAATTTATTAAGGTTCAGGTTTTGCATCTGCAAAGTGAGGCAGTTGAACTCAATTTTATTTCTGGGGTACCTTCCAACTAACATTTTCTACTATACGATGTATGTTTAAATTTACTTCAATGCCAGTATTTTATGCTCTGATGCCATTATGCTTTAGTTATTATGGCTATATTATTATAATCATTCTCTGATAAAAAGTAGAGCTGCTCCACCTCACCGTTCTTACTTTTTGGATGTGTTTTACGTGCCCTCTCAATGTTTAAAAAATTTTTTTTAATTAAAATATTGGTTTGCATTAAAGCACAGTTAAAAAGGCTAGAGCCAATAATTACTTAGGAACTGTGAGAGAAATAACATATCTTTACGATGGAGAGATTTGGCTGTCATCACTTTTGCTTCACTAACAGTGGAACAATCTGACACTAAGTGCTTTTAATACGAAGTTCCCCAGTTTTCTTTCTTTCTTTTTTTTTTTTTAGACTGAGTCTTCCTCTGTTGCCCGGGGTGGAGTGCAGTGGTGCGATTTCAGCTTACTGCAACCTCTGCCTCCCTGGTTTAAGCGATTCTCCTGCCTCAGCCTCCCAAGTAGCTGGGATTACAGGCATGAGCAAGCACGCCTGGCTAATTTTTGTATTTTTAGTAGAGATGGGGTTTCACCATGTTGGCCAGGCTAGTCTTGAACTCCTGGCCTCAAGTGATCTGCCCACCTTGGCATCCCAAAGTGCTGGGATTACAGGTATGAGCCACTGCCCCCTGGCCGGAAGTTCACCAATTTTCTGTCAAACCAGACCTAACGTCCAGTTCACGAGAAATTCAGGGAATAGAGTAACAAGTTTAAAAGCATGAGGAAACAATCAGAAAAATCCAGAATGTGAGACATTCTACAAGACAACTGGCTGAGACTCTACAAAATGTCAATGTCATGAAATGGATGTCAATAGAATAGATGAAAACAGATTGAAGAGACATGACACATAAAATTAGTAAACCTTGATGGGATTCTGGTTCAGTTGGGGAAAACTATAAAAAATATTCTTGGGACACTTGGAGAAAGTTGCATATGGATTGATAATAGACTACATTATAGAATTTTTGCTAAATTTCTTAGCAGTATTAATGACATCGTGGTTAAGCAGAAGAACTTCCTTATTCTTAGGCGATGCATGCCAGAGGGTTTGGGGATGAAATGTGTCAACTTACTTTCTTCTTTTTTGTTTGTTTTTTGTTTTGAGACACAATTTCACTCTTGTCACCCAGGTTGGAGTACAGTGACACAATCTTGGCTTACTGCAATCTCTGCCTCCCAGGTTCAAGTGATTCTCCTGCCCCAGCCACCCGAGTAGCTGGGATTACAGGCGCCTGCCACCATGCCCAGCTAATTTTTGCATTTTTAGTACAGACAAGGTTTTACCATGTTGGCCAGGCTGGTCTCGAACTCCTGACCTCAGGTGCTCCATCCACCCGGCCTCCCAAAGTGCTGGGATTATAGGCCTGAGCCACTATGCCCAGCCTCAACTTACTTTCAAATAGTTTATCTCAACAACAAAAAATGTGTGTGTGTGTGTTTATAGTGAGAGAGTGTGAGAGAGCATGAAAGGGAAAGCAAAATGTTAACAATTATTTAAGCTTAGATGGGGGAGTGTGGACTGTATAGGTGTCTATTGAACTATTGTTTCAACTTTTATATATATATGAAAATTATCTCTTTTTTTTTTTTTTTTTGAGACAGGGTCTCACTCTGTTGCTCAAGCTGGAGTTCAGTGGTATGATCACGGCTCACTACAGCCTGAATCTCCCAGGCTCAAGAGATCCTCCTACCTCAGCCTCCCAAGTAGCTAGGACTACAGGCATGTGCCACCAGGCCTGGCTAATTTTTTATTTTTTGTAGAGACAGGGTCTCACTATGTTGCCCAGGCTGGTCTTGAACTCCCGGACTGAAGTGATCCTCCTGCCTGGCATCCCAAAGTGACATAAGCCACTGCACCCAGCCCTGAAAATTTTCATAATAAAAATTTAAGAAGAGCAAAGTTGTAGAACTCACATTTTCCAATTTCAGAAACCTGCTACAAAGCTGCAGTAATCAAGACAGTGTGGTACTGGCATAAGGACAGACTCATAGATCAATGGAATAAAACTGAGAGTCCTGAAATAAACCCATATGTTTATGGTGAACTGATTTTTGACAAAGGTACCAAGACCATCTAAAACTATTATTGACATAGTTTTTTCAACAAATGGTGCTGGGAAACTGTATGTCTAAATGCAAAAGAATGCAGTTGGACCCTTGCTTCACGCCTTATACAAAAATTAACCCAAAATAACTCAAAGACTTAAATGTGAAAACTGAAACTATAAAACTCTTAGAAGAAAACACAGGGGTGAATCTTCATGATCTTGGATTTGGCAAAGAATTCTTAGATAATATACAAAAAGCATAAACAACAAAGGAAAAAATACAGAAATTGGACTAAATCAAAAGTTAAGGTTTTGTGCTTCAAAGGACATCATTAAGAAAGTGAAGGGCCAGGCACTGTGGCTCACGCCTGTAATCCTAGCACTTTGGGAGGCCGACGCAGGTGGATCACGAGGTCAGGAGATCGAGACCATCCTGGCTAACATGGTGAAACCTCGTCTCCACTCAAAATACAAAAATTAGCCAGGTATAGTGGCGAGTGCCTGTAGTCCCAGCTACTGAGGAGGCTGAGGCAGGAGAATGGCGTGAACCCATTAGGCAGAACTTGTAGTGAGCCAAGATTGTGCCACTGCACTCCAGCTTGGGCAACACAGCGAGACTCCGTCTAAAAAAAAAAAAAAGAAAGTGAAAAGTCCCAAGACCTTCAGGCAAACAAAGACATTCCTATTAGGCATGAGATTTCAGGAGTTTAGAGATTACTTCCAAGAAGCTAAGGACAAAAGCCAGATCTCCTTTTGGACAAGGTTAAATTTGTTATTACAGAAGCCTTGAAAACATTATGCTAAATGAAAGAAGCCTGTCACAAAAGACCAGATATTGTATTATTACCTTTATATAAAATGTTCAGAATAAACAAATCCTGTGAGGGTGTTAGGAAAGGTGAATAATTGTTAATGGGTATGAGTTTCTTTTGGAGGAGGGTTGAAAAATTAGTGGTGACTGTTGTTCAACTTTGAATATGCTAAACACCTCTAATCTGCATACTTTAATAAGGTGATTTTATGGTGTGTGAACTACATTTCAATAAAGCTGTAGAAGCAAAGTTAAGTAAAATGCAAAAGTAATAAAATGAATAAGTGAATAAAAAGTATAATATAGTATCTCTTCATTTTTTTCCAAATGAAATTTAGAATTATTTTGTTGCATTCTATTGAAAAATATCTGTAGGCATTTTGATTGGCATTGAATTGTCCATAAATTAATTTTGAGAGAGCCAATATCTTTGCAATTTTATGTCTTCTCACTCAAGAACACTGGTTTTGGTTTTTGTTTTTGAGATGGAGTCTTGCTCTGTTGCCTGGGCTGGAGTGCAGTGGACGATCTTGGCTCCCTACAACCTCTGCCTCCAGGGTTCAAGAGATTCTCCTGCCTCAGCCTCCTGAGTAGCTGGGATTACAGGCATGCACCATCACACCTGGCTAATTTTTGTATTTTTAGTAGAGATGGGGCTTCACCATGTTGGCCAGGATGGTCTCGAACCCCTGAACTCAAGTGATTTGCCTGCCTTGGGCTCCCAAACTGTTGGGATTACGGGCGTGAGCCACTGCTTTTGGCCAGGAACATTGTTTAGATTTTAACTTATTAAAATCTTCCTTCATATCTTTCAATAACATTTTGAAGTTGTCTTTATATAGATTGTACACATCTTTCAGGATATTAATTTTGGTATTTCATTTTTAAAATCACGAATACAATCTCTGTTTTTATATGATTACTAAATAGAACAGTAATTTTTATTAAGTCAAAAATGTTCTGAAACATGTCAGTCATTTTATAGGCAGAATCAATTTTTTTATTTTTTATTTTTTACAGGCATGATCAACCAGGTACAGAATCAGTTTTTTGGCTGTAGATGACTTAAGAGTTAGAGTCAACTTGTCTTTGGCGAGACGTGCTCCTCTGTCTTCTTCTGGAAATAAGCAATTCTTTGGGTTGATGAGTAGGAAAGCAGTTTTGCTGTCAGCTACTTCCCTCCATGAGTTCTGAGACTTCCTGTTTAAAAGCACTACGAAACCTGCTGACCCCACTTCTTTCCCGATTTAATTATTCTTTTTGAAAGTTGGCTCTAACCTTAAGGGTTGTGAAAACACAAGGATCCAGTGTGATTGAAGCTTTAGAACTAAGAAAACCATTGCTTTTTCTATCAAACAGCCTGACAGGAGAACAGTTTGCCCCTTGCCCTGAGCCCTGTCATTTGTTTTGATCATTTTCATTCCTATCAAATGTGCTGTTGGCCCAGAAGGCAGCCATCTGATAGCTGAAGTGACTGCCTACATTTCTTCCCTCTCTTCTCCAGTAACAAGATATTCCACCAGAATATGCCTGTTTGTAGGCTAAGGCTGTGATTTAATAACCCTAAAGAGATAAACACTGGGATAATAATAATGGTTATTATTTATTGATTAGCTTCTCTATGCCGATTTATCCCATTTATCCCTTGTAACAGCCCTGTGAGTAGTTAACTTTTTTTATCCACATTTTACAGATAAGAAAATGGAGGCTTAGATATGTAAGCTGCCCAAGATGACAAATAGAATGTGACTAATCTGGAACTTAAACCCAGAGAACATGATCTTTCTTTTTTTTTTTTTTGAGACAGGGTCTCACTCTATCGCCCAGGCTGGGGTGCAGAGGTGCAATCACGGCTCATTGCAGCCTTGACTTCCTGGGCTCAGTCTATCCTCCTGCCTCAGCCTCTCAAGTAGCTGGGACTACAGGCGAGGCCCACCAAGCCCAGCTAATTTTCTTATTTTTTGCAGAGATGGGGTCCCACTATTTTGCCCAGGCTGGTCTCGAACTCCTGGGCTCAAGCAGTCCTCCTGCCTCAGCCTCCCAAAGTGCTGGGATTACAGGTGTGAGCCACTGTGCCCAGCCCGGAGAACATGATCTTAATCATACTGTCTCCCAAGTGAAAGATTCTACCTTTCTAAGAAATCTGGAGTCAGACAGACCTGAGTTCAAGTCGTGCCTTCCTCCCCACTTTACTGAACCTTCAGTAAGTCTTTCTACCTCAGAAGGCTGTGAGGATGCCATGGGGTAGTGAATGTAAAGTGTTTAAGTGCTTGGCTGACAGTGAGTACTAAATAAATATCAATTTATTCTTCAAAAGTGTATAAAAATGTATCAAGTCCTTTCTCTGTACTAAACCCTGTACTAATTTGGGGGAATTCGAAGTTAAAGACTGTATAGTCTTGCCCTAAAAACTAGCGGGCTGGGACCGGCACAGTGCCTCACACCTGTAATCCCAGCACTTTGGGAAGCTGAGGTGGGCAGATCACGAGATCAGGAGTTTGAGACCAGCATGGCCAACATATGAAACCCCATCTCTACTAAAAATACAAAAAATTAGCTGGGCATGGTGGTGGGTGCCTGTAATCCCAGCTATTCGGGAGGCTGAGGCAGGAGACTTGCTTGAACCCAGGGGGCAGGGGTTGCAGTGAGCTGAGATCATGCCATTGCACTCCAGCCTGGGCAACAAGAGCGAAACTCTCCATCTCAAAAAACAAAAACCAAAAAACAAAACCAGTGGGCTGGTAGATCTGGGACTTGTGGGTTGAATCTGGCCCCCATACATATTCTGTTTGTCCTTCACATGCTTTAAAACTTTTGAATTAGTTCCAGACATTTAAAAGTTGGGAGATTTTGGCCAGGCATGGTGGCTCACACCTCTAATCCTAGCACTTTGGGAGGCCGAGGCCAGTGGATCACTTGAGGTTAGGAGTTCGAGACCAGCGTGGGCAACATGGTGAAGCCCCGTCTCTACTAAAAATACAAAAATTAGCCAGGCATGGTGGCGGCACCTGTAATCCCAGCTACATGGGAGGCTGAGGCAGGAGAATCGCTTGAATCCAGGAGGTGGAGGTTGCAGTGAGCCGAGATTGTACCACTGTACTCCAGCCTGGGTGACAGAGTGAGACTCTGTATCAAAAAAATAAAATATAATATAAAATAAGTTGGGAGATTTTGATCTGTTCACCTGCCTTTGAACTTCCTACCCAGACACCTTCTCAAGGGGGATGGTGTCTCCGGCGATCTCATCACTGGCAGAGGAAAGATAACTGAACCCAGTCTATGGCCAAGCCTCCATATATTAGTGGCACTCATATCTCTAGACTCTTCTTGGCTCACCAGACATACATGTACCTTGGGGACCACCCTTCAAAATGCCATCAACACAGGCTCCTAAAGTAGGACTTTTTACACCCATCACCCAGTTATGTACCAACAATAACATAGGGCTATTCCTTCAGATAAAGAGCTGAGAATATGTTAGTTTTAAAATAGAAGTCAGAGTCAGTGTGGCAGGTGGAATTTACAGCCCATGTACAAAATAAACCACTCTTCAATGCCTGTTTCTAAAAAAAGACCAATTAAAAATTCCTCCTGGGGCAATAAAGAGAAGCCTCTATAGGTGAGAGCGAATCCAGAAAAGTTGAGGGAGAATGAGTCTAGCTCCTTCCAGCATGAGGATAGAAACCTATCTAAATGGGAAGGGCCAGGCTGAGTTCATAGGAAAAATAATTTCCTTTGTAGTGGGTAGATTCTAAGACCCCCACCCTGATTTTTTTTGAGGATATCCCACAAGGGAAAGAGCGGGCCTGGGTCTGACAGGTGGGACTGACTTAAGCCTATCCTTGCTCACAAACAGAAGCCCATTCCCACCAGGGATCTGAGAGATTTGGCAGAGGCTGGGTGAAGGTTGAGGATGAAAGGGACTTTACTTGTGGAGTTCAAGGTTAAATCCAATATACAGTCATGAACTCTGCTCCAAACCATAAGATACCGCTTCTTACCCACTAGGATAGCTATAACCAAATAAACATAACAAGAGTTAGTGAGGATGCAGAGAAACTGGAATGCTTGTACATTGCAAGAGGGAATGTAAAATGGTGCAGCCACTTTGGAAAACAGTTTGGCAGTTCTTCAAAACTTTAAACAGAGAGTTACCATATGATATGGTTTGGCTGTGTGTCCCCACCCAAATCTCACGTTGAATTGTAATTCCCAATGTTGCGGGAGAGACCTGATGGGAGGTGATTGGATGACGGGGGCAGATTTCCCCCTTGCTGTTCTATGATAGTGGGTTCTGATGTCCTATGATAGTGAGAGCTGATGGTTTAAAAGTGTGTGGCACTTCCCCCTTTGCTCTTTCTTCTGCCACCATGTGAAGAAGGTGCTTTGCTTCCCCTTTGCCTTCTGCCGTGATTGTACATTTCCTGAAGCCTCCCAGTCATGCTTCTGTTAAACCTGCAGAAGTGAGTCAATTAAACCTCATATCTTAATACACCATATGACCCAGCAATTCCATTCTTTTTTTTTTTTTTTTTTTTTTTTGAGACAGGGTCTAACTCTGTCACCTAGGCTGGAATGCAGTGGTGCAATCACAGCTCATTGCTGCCTCAACCTCTTATGCTGAAGCCATCCTCCCACCTCAGCCTTCTGAGTAGCTGGGACTACAGGCCCATGCCACCATGCCTGGCTATTTTTTTTTTAATTTTTTGGTAAAGATGGGATCTCCCTATGTTTCCCAGGCTGGTCTCAAACTCTTGGACTCAAGCAATCTTTCAGCCTCTATCTCCCAAAGTACTGAGGGGGATTATAGGTGTGAGCCACCGCTCTACTCTTAATATTATCAAGAGATATGAAAACACATGTTCACACAAAAACTCATACACAAATATTCATGGCAGCATTATAATAACTGAAATGTGGAAGCAGCTCAAATGTGCCACACACTGATGAATGGATAAACAAAAGGTGGTATATCCATACATTGAAATATTACTCAGCAATAAGAAGAAATGAAGTACTGATATGGGATACAACTTGCATGAACCTTGAAAACATAATGCTAAGTGAAAGAAGCCAGTCACAAAGACCAGATATTATATAATTCCATTTATTTGAATTGTTCACAATAGGCATATCCATCGGAATGCAGATTAGCAGTTGCCTGGGGATAGGGCCAGTGAGGTGGGGCAGGAAACAGGGACTGAGAAAAGGAACAAACAGCGAGTGGATGGGAGTTACTTTTTGGAGTATTGAAAGGTAAAAAATTCTAAAATTATATAATGGTGATGGTTGTACAACTCTGTGAATAATCATAAAAACCACTGAATTGTACACATTGAAACGGTGAATTTCACGGTATGTGAATTATGTCTTAATACATCTGTTTTTTGGCCGGGCGTGGTGGCTCACACCTGTAATCCCAGCACTTTGGGAGGCCGAGGCGGGCAGATCACTTGAGGTCAGGAGTTTGAGACCAGCCTGATCAACATGGAGAAACCCCGTCTCTACTAAAAATACAAAATTAGCCAGGCATGGTGGCACATGCCTGTAATCCCAGCTACTCGGGAGGCTAAGGCAAGGGAATTGCTTGAACCCAGGAGGCAGAGGTTGTGGTGAGCTGAGATTGTGCCATTGCATTCCAGCCTGGGCAACAAGAGCAAAACGCTGTCTCAAAAAACAAAAAATCTGTTTTTTAAAAATATATCTGTTCCAGGTTTCCTCAGACTACCCCTAAGATAACCAGGAACCACAATGGGCTTTTCCCTCTTCCTCCTCTATTTTAAAAAAATATTCAGCCAGGCATGGTGTTGCGCCTGTAATCCCAGCCACTCGGGAGGCTGAGGTGGGATAATTGCTTGAACCTGGGAGGTGGAGGCTGCAGTGAGTCGAGATCGCACCACTGCACTCCAGCCTAAGGAACAGAGTGAGACTCCATCTAAACAACAACAAAAATTCATGAACCTCTCTTTACTTAATTTCTTTAAAATGTTTAATAGTCTGTTAATTAATTTATAAAATTATTATTAGTAGTATTTGAGACAGAGTCTTACTCTGTTGCCAGGCTGGAGCACAGTGGTGTGATCTTGGCTCACTGCAACCTCTGCCTCCTGGGTTCAAGTGATTCTCATGCCTTAGCCTCCTGAGTAGCTGGGATTACAGACATGCACCACAATGCCCGGCTAATTTTTGTGTTTTTAGTAGAGACGGGGTTTCATCATGTTGGCCAGGCTGGTCTCGAACTCCTGTCCTCAAGTGATCTGCCTGCCTCAGTCTCCCAAAGTGCTGAGATTACAGGAATGAGCCACAGTGCCTGGCCAAAAAAATATCTTTTTCTTTTTCTTTTTTTTTTTTCAGAGACAGGGTCTCACTATGTAACCCAGGCTAAAGTGCAGTGACACCATCATGACTCACTGCAGCCTCGATTTCTTGGGCTCAAGTGATCCTCCCACCTCAGCCTCCTAGATAACTGGGACCACAGGCACGTACCACCACGCCCAGCTAGGTGTATTAGTCTGTTCTCACGCTGCTAGTAAAGACATATCCGAGACTGGGTCATTTATAAAGGAAAGAGGTTTAATGGACTCACAATTCCACATGGCTGGTGAGACCTCACAATCATGGTGGAAGGCGAACGAGGCACAAAGTCACGTCTTACATGGCAGCAGCCAAGAGAGTGTGTCCAGAGGAATTCCCCTTTATAAAACCATCAGAGCTTGTGAAACTTATTTACTATCATGAGAACAGCACAGGAAAGACCCGCACCCATGATTCAATTATCTCCCACCGGGTGCCTCCCATGACGTGGGAATTATGGGAGCTACAATTCAAGATGAGGTTTGGGTGAGGACACAGCCAAACCATATCACTAGGGTTTTTTTGTTTTTTTTTTTTGGTAGAGATGGAGTCTCACTATGTTGCCCAGGCTGGTCTTGAACTCCTGGGCTCAAGTGATTCTCCCACTTTGGCTTCCTAAAGTGCTGGGATTACAAGTGTGAACCTTTGTGCCTGGCCTCATGGCCTAGTTAATTTCTTCTTCTTTTTTTTTCCCCCCAAGACAGAGTCTTGTTCTGTTGCCCAGGCTGGAGTGCAGTGGGGCAACTCAGCTCACTGCAACCTCCGCCTCCTGGGTTCAAGCTATTCTCCTGCCTCAGCCTCCAGAGTAAGCTGGGATTACAGGCACCCACCACTGCGCTCGGCTCATTTTTGTATTTTCAGTAGAGACAGGGTTTCACCAGGTTAGGCAGGCTGGTCTTGAACTCCTGACCTCAGGTGATCCGCCTGCCTCAGCCTCCCAAAGTGCTGGGATTACAGGCGTGAGCCACCGTGCCTGGCTAGTTAACTTCTTGACCTCAATTTCCTCAGATGAAAAATGGGGATAATAACAGTCCTTTCCTCATAGGTTAAGTGTAAAGCTAAAATGACCACAGATATGAACTATGTTTAGAACAGTACCTAGCAAATAGTAAATCCTGTATTAGTATTTGTAATAATTATTTATATATTAATATATGCTACACATATTAACAGTCATATATTAAACCCCTAGGATAGTATTTAGTACATAGTAAGTGCCCTATATAAGTGTTAGCTATTAATATTATTATTTACTTATTTTTATTAGAGCTGATAATGGTTAACTTGTCCAAGGCTTTATCTGTTCTGCTGTTGATGAACATTGAGCTGTTTCCAATTTGAGGTTACAAATGCGTAATGCTGCTTTGAATATTTGTGCATCACTTCCTCTAGGGTGTACACTTAGGAGTGGATTGCTGAGGCACAAGGTATGTTTACCTTCATATTTACAGACATGCCAAACCGTTTTCCAAAGTGGATGATTCAGTTTACATTCCCACCTCCAGTAAGAACCTCTCCAATACTTGATATGCTCATCTTTTAAAATTTTACCCTGGTATGTAATGACAGCATCAATTTTAATTTGCATTTTTCTGGTTACTGATGAGGAGGAGCACCTTTGATTTCCTTCTTGTGACATTGCTGTTCAAGCCTCTTGTCCATTTATTACTGAGTTATACGTCTTTTTCTTATGGCGTTGTGAGAATTCTTCACATAGTTTGGGTACTGAGTAGTTCTTTATCTATTTCAATACCTTCCACTATTCTGCTTGGGTTTCTACTCTGCCAGTGGTATCTTTTGTTTTGTTTTTGTTTTGAGATGGAGTTTTGCTTTTGTTGCCCGGGCTGGAGTGCAATGGTGCTATCTCACTCAGTTCACTGCAACCTCTGCCTCCCGCGTTCAAGCGATTCTCCTGTGTCAGCCTCTCAAGTAGCTGGGATTCCAGGCGCCTGCCACCACGCCTGACAAATTTTTTGTATTTTTAGTAGAGACGGGGTTTCACTGTGTTGGCCAGGCTGGTCTCGAGCTCCAGACCTCAAAGGATCCACCCGCCTCAGCCTCCCAAACTGCTGGGATTACAGGTGTGAGCCACCGTGCCCAGCCCCAGTGGTATCTTTTGATGAAGAAAAAAATTTAATTCAGAAGTAAGCAAATTTATGAATCTTTTTCCATTGTAGTTAGTGCTTTTTGTGTCTTGTTCAAGAAATTCTTCCCTGTCCTGAGGCCTTATCTTGTAAAAGCTTTAAAGTTTTTCCTTTTACACTTAGGTCATTTCCACCTGGAATCGAATATTGTGCATGATCTGATACAGGACTGAGCACAATTTCAATTTTTCTACATAGATGCTCACTTTTATCAGCACCATTTATTAAAAAGCCTGTTCTTTCCTCACTCATCTGCAGACCACCTCTGTCATGTAGCAAGTGTTATGTAGCAAATGTCATGTATTGATATGTTTGAGGGCTCTTTATTTTGTTCCTTTTACAGTAAGTCCTCCCACCTTGTTCTCCTTATTCAATAGTGTTTTGTCTTGATCCTTTTTAGAATCTGCTAATTAAGTTCCACCAAAAACAAACAAAGAAACAAACAAAACCCTAAAATGGAACAAAACCATTTTCCCAATCAGTAGAAGTCTCAAGATCTAACTGAATGGTAGTGAGCCAGGACTCTTTCTTTTTCCACCTGGACATGAATAAAAAGCGTGTAGATTTAGGTTCTGTCAACAGCTGCCTTATTCTAGGCACATTAGTATAGGGTTGAAAACAACACTCACGGCCGGGTGCAGGGGCTCATGCCTGTAATCCCAGCACTTTAGGAGGCTGAAGCAGGCAGATCACCTGAGGTCAGGAGTTTGAGACCAGCCTGACAAACATGGTGAAACCCCATCTCTACTAAAAATAAAAAAATTAGCTGGGCATAGTGGCTAACACCTGTAATCCCAGCTACTTGGGAGGCTGAGGAAGGAGAATTGCTTGAACCTGGGAGGCGGAGGTTGCAGTGAGCCGAGATCGGGCCATTGCACTCCAGCCTGGGCGACAAGAGTGAAACTCTGTCATACACCACACACACACACACACACACACACACACACAAAGGCGGGGAGCAGTGGCTCACGCCTGTAATCCCAGCACTTTGGGAGGGCGAGGTGGGCAGATCACGAGGTTAGGAGTTTGAGACCAGCCTGGCCAACATAGTGAAACCCCGTCTCTACTAAAAATACAAAAAATTAGCTGCACGTGGTGGTGGGTGGCTGTAATTCCAGCTACTCGGGAGGCTGAGGCAGGAGAATGGCGTGAACTTGGGAGGCAGAGCTTGCAGTGAGCCGAGATTGTGCCATCGCACTTCAGCCTGGGCGACAAGAGTGAAATTCTGTCTCAAAAAAAAAAAAAGAAAAAAAAAAAGAAAACAACACTCAGAAGGGCAGAGCCAAGAGAATCACTAAGAACAGAGTCAGACAATGTCTGAGTCCTTCTTACCTCCTAAGTGCTGCAGTTATATCAGTTTAACTTGGGGTTTCTGTTATTTGCAACCACTGAAAGCATCCTAACTTATCCATAAGCTATCTTAAATGCTGGCTTGGCTGCAGAAGCAAGTAAAAAGACCTCCTCGTGAAAAGGCAAATAACTGTCACAAAACTATGAATTTTATTCCATGGGGGCCAACAATGATATAATAATATAATAATGGTGGTGTTGATAGTTATAGATAACAATTACAAAGCCAGTCCCTGTGCTAAGGCATTTACAGATAATATATCATTATATTAGTGATCTTATTCAATGGCCATGATCTCCCAATGTTATTCTTTTTAGAGATGAGGAAACAGGTCCAGAGATCTTAAGTAACTCTCTCAGTATCACACAGTTAATGGAATTCAAAGGTAGCCTTGACTGGCTCCAGCACACTTATCAATTGGTCTTTTAACTAATTATTATTATTATTATTTTTTTTTTTGAGACGGAGTCTCGCTCTGTCGCCCAGGCTGGAGTGCAGTGGCATGATCTCGGCTCACTGCAAGCTCCGCCTCCCGGGTTAACGCCATTCTCCTGCCTCAGCCTCCTGAGTAGCTGGGACTACAGGCACCTGCCACCACGCCCGGCTAATTTTTTGTATTTTTAGTAAGGACAGGATTTCACCCTGTTAGCCAGGAGATGGTCTCCATCTCCTGACCTCGTGATCCACCCGCCTCGGCCTCCCAAAGTGCTGGGATTACAGGCGTGAGCCACCACTCCCGGCCTTAACTTATTATTAAATAGGGCAAATGTAAAACTTCCAGGAGGCCGGGTGTGGTGGCTCATGCCTATAATCTCAACACCTTGGGAGGCCAAGGCAGGTGGATCACCTGAGGTCGGAAGTTTGAGACCAGCCTGGCTAATATGGTGAAACCCTCTCTGTACTAAAAATTAAAAATTAGCCAGGTGTGGTGGCACCTGCCTGTAATCCCAGCTACTTGGGAGGCTGAGGCACTAGAATCACTTGAACCCAGGAGGCAGTGGTTGCAATGAGCTGAGATAGTGCCACTGCACTCCAGCCCGGGAGCTGTTTCAAAAAAACAGTAACAAAGACAAAAACAAAAACTTCCAGGACAGGCGTTGTGGGTCATGTCTTTAATCCTAGCACTTCGGGAGGCTGAGGCAGGAGGTTTGTTTGAGCCCAGGGGTTCAAAACTAGCTTGGTCAACATAGGGAGACCCCATCTCTATAAACAACGTTTCTCACATGCTGTTCTCATGATAGTGAGTTCTCCCAAGATCTGATGGTTTTATAAGGGGCTCTTCCCCCTTCACTTGGCACTTCTCCTTCCTGCTACCTTATGAAGAAGGTGCCTGACTTCCCCTTTGCCTTCTTCCATGATTGTAAGTTTCCTGAGGCCGCCCCAGCCATACTGAACTGTAAGTCAATGAAACCTCTTTCCTTTATAAATTACCCAGTAATTTATAACAACAACTCAGGCAGTTGTTGATAGCAGCATGAAATTGGAGTAATACAGCCTCCTAAAGTGCTGGGATTACAGGCATGAGCCACCACACGAAGCCTGCATTTTTTCATAAATAAAATGTTCTACAAGTTTTCGATTGACATTTGGAATTTTCAGAAAAGTACAAGAAGAAAATTTAAATTATCCATAATCCTACTCTGCAGAGATAATCACTATTATCATTTTATAGTGTATCCTTTGAGCCTTTTAAATAATATATGCAATAGAAATCCAGCTGTGAATATTGTTTTGTAATCTGCTTTCTTTCTTTCTCTCTTTTTTTTTTTTGAGATGGAGTCTATCTGTCACTCAGGCTGGAGTACAGTGGCTCACTCTTGGCTCACTGTAGCTTCCACCTCCCAGGTTCAAGCGATTCTCCTGCCTCAGCCTTCCAAGTAGCTGGGATTATAGGCGCCCACCACCACACCTGGCTAATTTTTGTATTATTGGTGCAGACAAGTTTTCGCCATGTTGGCCAGGCTGGTCTCGAACTCCTGACCTCAAGTGATCTGCCCACTTTGGCCTCCCAAAGTGCTGGGATTACAGGTGTGAGCCACTGCGCCTGGCCTGCTTTCTTAAGATAGTATTTTTTTCTAGTCGTTAAAAATTCTAAAATATTATTATTAATGTTTGCAATGGTATTTTAGTTTATAACATTTACTTAATCAGTGCTCTATTTTCACTAAAAATTTGTTGCTATACACATTCTTGAAAATCTTTATTTTCAGACAACACTGATTTTTTTAAAAGTGGAATTACTTATTAAAATAATATAAAAATTTGCAGGTGTTTAGTACTACCAAACTGCTCTCCAGAAAGGCTACATCCACTTCTGTTCCTACCAGTAGTGAGGTGGAATTCCTCCTTTCCCAAAACCTTACTCTTCTGGAAGATTTTTTTTTTTTTTTTTTTTTTTTAATAGACATGGTCTTGCTCTGTCACCCAGGCTGGAGTGCAGTGGTGTGATCACAGCTAACTGCAGCCTTGACCTCTTGGGCTCAAGCGATCCTCCCACCTCCTACCTCAGCCTCCTAGGTAGCTGGAACTACAGGTGCACTCCACCATGCCTGGCTAGTTTTTTCTTTGTTTGTTTGTTGAGTCGCATGATTCAAATACTTCCACCTGGTTTCTCCCTTGACACATAGAGATTATGGAGATTATGGGGATTACAATTCAAGGTGAGATTTGGCTGGGGACACAAAGCCTAACCATATCAGAGGCCAAGGTGGGAGGACTGCTGAGCCTAGGAGTACAAGACCAACCTGGGCAACAGAGCAAGACTGTCAACAAAAAAAGAAAAAGGAATTTTAAAAAGACAAAGAAAACAAAAAATAAAAAAGGTTATTAGATGAATGTGGTGGCCCATGCTTGTAGTTCCAGCTACTTGGGAAGCTGAGGTGGGAGGATCACTTGAGCCTGGGAGGTCAAGGCTGCAGTGAGCTATGATTGCACCACTACACTCCAGCCTGAGCAAGAGAGCAAGACCCTTTCAAAAAAAAAAAAAGAAAATTCAAACATTTTCAAAGCTAGAGAAAACAGAAAAATGAGATGAACTTGCCCCAGCTTTAATTATTGTCAACACAAAGCCAATCTTGCCTGTCATGTTCCTTCTCCCTCACTCACATTATTTTAAAGCAAATATCAAACATCATATTTCATTTGTAAATATTTTGGCATGTTCCTCTAACCAATAAGGGCTCCTTTTTATTTTTATTTTTTTTTGAGATAGGGTTTCACTCTTGCTTATGGTGGAGTGTAGTGGTGCGATCACAGCTCACTGCAGCCTTGAACTCCTGGGCTCAAGTAATCCTCCTGCTTTGGCCTCACAAGTAGCTGGGACTACAGGCTCATGCCACCACGTCTGGCTAATTTTTAATTTTTTGTTGAGATAGGATCTTGCTATGTTGCCCACACTGGTCTCAAACTCCTCAGCTCAAGCAGTCCTCCTGCCTCCACCTCCCAACGTGTTAGGATTATAGGCATGAGCCACTGCACCTGGCCAAGGGCTCCTTTTTTTTTTAAAACCACACACAGTACCATGATCACACCTAAATTTAAAATAGTTAATTCTTCAATATCATCAAATATCCAAATAATATTCACATTGCCCTGACTGTGTTTTATATATTATATCTCTTTTACTTACAGGCTCCCCCTCCATCTCTTTTTTCTCGTGTAATATTTTGTTGAAGAAATTGGGATATTTGCCTGTTAGTTTGCCATAGCCTTGGTTTTGTTATTGTAGCTCATGATGTTATTTAACATGTCCCTCATCTGTCTGTTTCCTGTAAATTCTTCATTAGACCTAGAGGCTTGATCAGACTCAGAGTTTTTTGTTTTGTTTGTGCAGTACAGTGGGAGAAGGGACGAAGAAACTTCTCAAGGGGCTGTGTTTACTTCTATCTGAAGGATCCAGTGTCTGATGGTCTTTCCTGTGATGTTAGCAACTGTTTATGATCATTGCCACACCCATACATCATTAGGGATTGCAAATTGGCGATGTTCTTATTCTATTGTTTCTTTTCCATTTAGTAGTCAGAATACTCCATATTCCAAGAGAATTTTTTCTTCAACTATTTAGGTACTCTTTGGAAGAGATCACAAAGGAAAGAGAAAATAAATACCTGATTCTTTCTCTTTAATGACCAGTTTTAAAAATAATTAGGTGCTTTCCTAGCATGCTTCAGTGGTGACTGATAAAATTTTTTTTAGTAACGTTATAAACTCACAGAGTTAAATACACTTAATATGCTTTCATCCATTGATGTTTTTAGCCTATTGATGCTCAAATTATCCTCCTTTAGCAAGTAGAAGGTTCTCCATGTTAGCTTCTGAGTCCTTTTTAAACCAACCCCAGTAGTCTTTGATGGCTTCCCTGCTTTCTGGTATAAAAGGTATTCCAGGTTGGGGGTGGTGACTCATGCCTGTAATCCTAGCAATTTGGGAGGCTGAGGCTGGTGGATCACCTGAGGTCAGGAGTTCGAGACCAGCCTGGCCAACACAGTGAAACCCCGTCCCTGCTAAAAATACAAAAAAATTAGCTGGGCATGGTGGTGGGCGGCTATAATCCCAGCTACTTGGGAGGCTGAGACAGGAGAATTGCTTGAACCCAGGAGGTGGCAGTGAGCCAAGATTGCACCATTGCACTCCAGCCTGGCCAACAAGAGCAAAACTCCATCTCAAAAAAAAAAAAAAAAAAAAAAAATGTATTCAAGGATCATGTTGTACATTTCCATCCCCAGATCTGGAATGACTCATTTCTGTAAGAGGCAGGCCCTGGTTTCTTTTAGTGGGGCAATTTGCATGCTATAAGGTGGTAAGCGAATGATTTTTAAAAGTAGGAAATAACAGATACTAGATAATGAATAACGGTACAAAACTGATAGAACTATGAAGGTGTTGCAGCCCAGGACCCCATTAGTGAGGGGGAGATAGTCTCACAACTTAACAGGCCCTGAAGGAATGAATGCATCTTAATATCATATCATACCATCACACAGATGTGAGCCCTAGTCCCCAAGAGAATCTTAAACTCTATTTAGCAAACTTATTTTAGAGGTATGTGTAAAACATTTTTTAAAGTTTCATATGTGGAAGCCTTAGCTATCTGGAAAATTAGTGTAAATGGAATGCTTCATTTGCTCAGGCTTATGGTGCAGAAAAGAATCATTTAGGGAGCATGTTAAAATACAGATATCTGGGCCAGGCAATGGTGGCTCACGCCTGTTAATCCCAACACTTTGGGAGGCCAAGGCAGGAGGATCACCTGAGGTCAGGAGTTCGAGACCAGCCTGGACAACAGAGGGAGACCCCATCTTTACAAAAAATAAACAAAATTAGCTAGGTGGCACACCCCTGTGGTCCCAGCTACTTGGGAAGCTGAGGTAAGAGGATCGCTTGAGGATGGGGGTTGAGGCTTAGGTGAGGTGTGATGGTACCACCACACTCCAGCCTGGGCGATAGAGCAACGCTGTCTCAAAAAGAAAAAAAAAAAGTACAGATTTCTGGGTCCCACTCCAGACAACTTGAATCTGGGTGTAGGGCTTGGAATTTGTATTTTAGTAAGACTTCCAAATGATTTTGAAGTAGGTAGTCCTAAAAACTAAACTTTGAGGAACATTGCCAGACAGACTGATAGAAAGAGAGAGTGAATAGCGGAAGAGGAGGGAAAATGCTTTAAAGGAGTGTATCTTGGTTGGGCGCGGTGGCTCCTGCTTGTAATCCTGGCACTTTGGGAGGCTGAGAGGCTGAGGTGGGTGGATCACTTGAGGCCAGGAGTTTGAGACCAGCCTGGCCAACATGGAGAAATCTCTACTAAAAATACAAAAAAAAAAAAGAAAGAAAGAAAAAAAAAAAGCGTGTATCTTGCAGCATATTTCTGAGGATTAAACCACGTTTTAAAAATTTAGTGATTATTGGCCAGGCCTGGTGGCTCACGCCTGTAATCCCAGCATTTTCAGAGGCTCAGGCGCGTGGATCACTTGAGGTCAGTAGTTCGAGACCAGCCTGGCCAACATGGCAAAACCCTGTCTCTACTAAAAATACAAGAATTAGCTGGGTGTGATGGCGTGTGCCTGTAATCTGAGCTACTTGGGAGGTTGAGGCAGGAGAATTGCTTGAACCCAGGAAGCAGAAGTTGCAGTGAGCCGAGATCGCGCCACTGCCCTCCGGCCTGGGCAACAGAGTGATACTCTGTCTCAGAGGAAAAAAAAATTGGTCATTCTCTTTTTCTGATTTAAAAGGATTTTGTTCTTCCATGGAAAACTTTAAAAACAGAAGCAAGAAAAGAAAATAAAAAAAATTTGTGATCCTACCACTCGGAGACAATGTTCATTTTAAGTTGGTGTATATTCTTCCAGACTTCTAAAAGGGATTGCAATTGCTCCTTTTGCAGCAGACACCATCAGGGACTTGCCTGGGGCCTCTCATCTAGCAAGTGGGAGAGTCCACATTGGAACCCAGCTGCTGAATCCTGAACTTCATTGTGCTCCATTGTATTTTTTATTTTTATTTTAAAAAATTAATTATTTATTTTTGAGACAAGGCTCTGTTGCCCAGGCTGTGTGGTGCAGTGGCATGATCACAGCTCACGGTAGCCTCCATCTCCCAGGCTCAAGCGATCCTCCCACCTTGGCCTCCCAAAGTGCTAGTATTACAGGTATAAACCACCGCCCCCCATTGTGCTTTATTGTAACAGGAACAGAGGGGCTCACACCCACTCCTAGCATTACTTTACGCACATGTCTACTGTTAAAAGACAAGATTACAACAAATTTAGTGTAAAGATCTTAATTGGTTTTTATTTGCAATTATAGAATCAGCCAACACCTCATTCTAGAAAATAGAATGAGTAATGAGTGTTCTGATGAGCTGAGCAGGAGAGGTTGGCTTTATAGGTAGAAAAGGGCTGAAGAAAGCAAAAACTGGCCGGGCGCGATGGCTCACACCTGTAATACCAGCACTCTGGGAGTCCAGGGCGGACAGATCACTTGAGTTCAGGAGTTCGAGACCAACCTGACCAACATGACGAAACCCCGTCTCTACCAAAAATACAAAAATTAGCTGGGCGTGATGGTGCACGCCTGTAGTCCCAACTACTCGAGAGGCTGAGGTAGGAGAATCACCTGAACCTGGGAGACAGAAGCTGCAGTGAGCTGAGATTGTGCCAGTGCACTCCAGGCTGGGTGACAGAGTGAGACCCTGTCTCAGAAAAAAAAAAAAAAAAAAAAAAAAAAGAAAGCAAAAACAGAGAACAAAATGTAGATTGGTTGTTTTCAAGTTACTTTCCTTAAAGAGTTAAAACAGAGGTGATTATTATGCTGACTCAGGTTGACTGGAATCTTCTGTTTTGTTTTGTTTTAAAAGAGAGATGGAGTCTTGCTTTTTGGCCAGGTTGGTCTGGAACTCCTGACCTCAAGCAAGTCCCCCACCTTGGCCTTCCAAAGTGCTGGGATTACAGAAGTGAACCACCATGCGCAGCTGGACCCTCCTATTTTGTTTTGTTTTTTAAGGAAAACTGGCCTGTTTTAGTTTCACTGTGTGGCACTTAGCACATGTGACTCCATTCTGGTTTGGTATGGTCTGCTGAGACCCAGTGCAAGAGGCTAGTCCAAATGATGGTCTCCCATTAACTTTGCTTCACACTGCACATCACTTGTTATTAACTGCACAATTACAACAAAAAATAATGTGCCTACTACTGAACTATGGGCTTCTCAGTAGGGCAGGAACATCATCTTATTATACTGATATCAGTATCCTTGAAACACAGCCTGGTGCTTAACTGTGGCTCAATACCTGGAACACAGTAATACACAATAAATGATCCTTCTGGGCAGGGGGCAATGGAGTGAAAACAACTATTCTCCATTGCCTCTCACAGAACTGAATTGCAGGCATCCTAGGCTTCAAAACTGATCTAGTTTTCTCCCCAAAAAATAGTTTGCAGCACTCCAATGTCCAAGAAATAGAATATCCTAAGTGAATTAGGGCAGGAACAAAAAACCAAATACCACATATTCTCACTTAAAAGTGGAAGCAAACATCGGATATTCATGGACATTAGGATGACAATGGTAGACATGGGAGACTACTAGAGTCGGGGAGGAGAGAGGGGGCAAGGGTTGAAAAACTGTTGGGTACCTGGGTGACGGGATCATTCATACCCTGTACCTCAGCATCACGCAGTATACCCAGGTAACAAACCTGCATATGTACCCCCTAAAACTAAAATCCAGATTGAAAAAGAAGGAAAAAAAAGAAGAAACAGAATATCTTCCTGAAAGCCTTATAGGGAAACATGCAGAAGAAAGCAAATCCTCTTAGCATCTTACCCCCTTATCTAAGCAACAGGGCCCCTGACATAAATGGGATGACCCGCCTCCAGGGTTGGATTGGAAAGCCAGCACATAGTGCTGCAATAAAGTCTCACCAGGTTTAGAAACAAAAGCCTGGCTGTCTCCTTTTCTCTCTTAGCCTCACAAACAGCTACTACTTGGATTCTGAATATTTGAAACAAAAGCATACAGGAGGAATAAAGGTGGATTTAATTGACAGTCTTTTGGAATGTAAATACCAATCAAAATGAAGAAATATATTTTTCAGCTTCAATACAATCTACTTTGGTTTATGAGCGTGAAAAGTCTGATGAAATACATAGTTGCAAAAATGTGAAGACTCCTAAGGAAGTAAATCTGTACAGGAGAATTGGGAAGATGAAATATTTCCCAGTACTGTTTTACTGTCTTCTTTTTCTTTGTTTTTCTTTCTTTTTCTCCCAGGAAACATTTTATTGGATGTGTTCATTTATGTAGGCACGTATGTGTTCTTCCAAATGGTTGTTTTCCTGGAACCCACTTCACGTGTGGGTAGCACTGTGCTAGGTACTAGCTGCATAATAAATGAATGTGAAAGTTGTTGACATGTAGGACTGATTTTTACTATTCATTGACCCCTTCAAACATTTATTTGGCTGCTGTGATTCTATGCTTAGAAAGATACATTTATCTAAACAAATACATATAATTTTGAGGAGTTCATGATCCGTAGGAAGCCCCCCAGGGGTCAAACAACCAGAACTGGCCAGGCGCAGTGGCTCATGCCTATAATCAGTACTCCTGAGGTGGGAGGATCGCTGGAGCCTAGGAGTTCAAGACCAGCCTGGACAACATTGGTAGATTCCATTTCTACAAAAAGAAAATTAGCTGGGTGTGGTGATGCTGGCCTGTAGTACCAGTTACTTGGGAGGCTGAGGCTGGAGGACCTCTTGAGCCTAGAAGGTTGAGGCTGCAGTGAGCCATGATTGTGCCACTGTCCTCCAGCCAGGGAAATAGTGAGACTCTGTTTCAAAAAAAGAAACCCAAAAACAAACAAAAACCCAACAGAATCCTGCTCTAAGAACTTACAGTTAAAAAAGCAGCAGTGTAGGCTGGGCACAGTGGCTCATGCCTGTAATCTCAGCACTTTGGGAGGCCAAGGTGGGCAGATCACTTGAGGCCAGGAGTTCAAGACCAGCCTGGCGAAACCCTGTCTCTACTAAAAAATACAAAAATTAGCTGAGTGTGGTGGCACACGCCGGTAATCCTAGCTACTCTGGAGGCTGAGGCACAAGAATCACTTGAGCCCAGGAGGTGGAGGTTGCAGTGAACTGAGATTGCACCACTGCATTCCAGCACTCCAGCCTGGGTAATGAAAGACTCCGTCTAAAACAAAACAAAACAAAACAAAAACCAGGCCTGTAATCATGGCTGAGTAATAAAAAAGGTTTTGGCTGGGCGCAGTGGCTCACGCCTGTAATGCCAGCACTTTGGGAGGCTGAAGCAGCAGCAGATCACGAGGTCAGGAGTTTGAGACCAGCCTGACCAACATGGTGAAACCCTGTCTCTACTAAAAATACAAAAATTAGCTGGATGTGGTGGTGGGTGCCTGTAAGCCCAGCTGCTCAGGAGGCTGAGGCAGGAGAGTTGCTTGAATCTGGGAGGCAGAGGCTGCAATGAGCCAAGATTGTGCCACTGCACTCCAGCCTGGGCGACAGAGCAAGAGTCCATCTCAAAAAAAAAAAAAAAAAAAAAAAAAAGGCTTTGACCAATGCAAGATCATTGTGTGCTAGAGTGGCTAGAAGAAAGTCACAGAGTTTGGCCGGACACGGCGGCTCACGCCTGTAATCCCAGCACTTTGGGAGGCCGAGACGGGCGGATCATGAGGTCAGGAGATCGAGACCATCCTGGCTAACACGGTGAAACCCCGTCTCTACTAAAAATACAAAAAAAAAAATTAGCCGGGCGGGGTGGCAGGCGCCTGTAGTCCCAGCTACTCGGGAGGCTGAGGCAGGAGAATGGCGTGAACCCGGGAGGCAGAGCTTGCAGTGAGCAGAGATCGCGCCACTGCACTCCAGCCTGGGCAACAGAGCAAGACTCTGTCTCAAAAAAAAAATAAAAAAAAATAAGAAAGTCACAGAATGACCTTAAAGGCTGGGCAAGATTTGGAGTGTGCAGTAGACGGAAGCGAGCAGCGGGAGGGCCAGCTAAGGAGCAAGGAGGCAGACAGCATGGAATAGGTGAGGGGCCAGCTGGAAGGAAGTCATGTTCATGGCAAGTCTGGGTTTGGACTTCACCTGATAGATTGACCAGGGTTTCTCCACAGTGACACTGTTGACATTTGGAACTGGACAGTTCTTTGTTGTGAAGGGCAGTTCTGTGCATTGTAAGATGTCCAACAACACACTTGACCTCTGCCCACTAGATGCCAGTAGCATCTCCCAAGTCATGACAATCACAAATGTCTCCAGACATTGCCAAAGATCCCTTGGGGGACAAAGATCACCCTATTTGAGTATGACTGTCACAGCATATTTGAGTTTGGCAATGTTTTCCAAAGTTTAGTCATTCAGGTATCACCTTCACGAATTTTGCCAGATCTTGGTGCCTCCTGCTTGGCTATCTCCTGTATTTATTTATTTATTTAGAGACAGAGGCTGAGGCAGGAGAATCTCTTGAGCCCAGGAGGCGGAGGTTGCAGTGAGCCGAGATTAGGCCACTGCACTTTCAGCCTGGGTGACAGAATGAAACTATATCTCCAAAAAAAAAAAAAAAAAAAAAAAAAAAGTAAGGATTTGCTTCTGCTCAGATGTTGGCAAAAAGGTGGATGCCAAAGACGATTTGCCTCTTCCTCCTACAGAGATGCCAATCCATTCCCTGTGCTATCATCATGTTAGTAGCTCTCGGGGCAGACTGCAAGACCTCTCCTCTTTCAGGATTGAATTCTCCCTTGGCATGTGTCACATCTTCAATTGCCTTTCTTTTCTGATGAGAGGGTCCTCACCGCTTCCTGATCTCCTTTCTTGGCAACAGAAGGGTGATGTGAGATTTAATTTCTCAAAAAAACTAAAAAAGATGCCAAGATCCCCAGGATCCGTCTCACGTGGGCCAAGATCTTCTTTGGGTGCAGAGGGTCAGTGCAGACAAAGGCACTTGGATCGCTTGCGATGGTTCCTCTCTCTCTAATTATAGAAAGTATTTAGCTATTGTTCCCTAATTGCTCACTGCAGTTGGGTTTGAGCATTTTTTTTTTTTTTTTTTTCTGACAAAAGGCTGGTTTCTGATGAGTTGTTCTTTTCTTTCCGCCTTGGTTCACTGCCATACCAGTGCCTGGCTCTTCCACTGGAAAACTGCAGGAGGTGGTATGGTATTTCTGGGGAAGCCACTTTACCTTATCCAATTTCTTTCATGGCTTTCCAGTTGCCTAATAGGAAAGGAATTAACATTTACTGGGCATCTATTTAGTATGTGCCAGGCACTGTGCTAAGCACTCACGTAGGTTGTCTTATTCAGTCCTTCCGGCAAACTTGAGAGGCAGATATAATTATTCCCAACTTATAGATGAAGAATCTAAGGTGAAGGTAGTCTCAGTCAGTATGTGGCTGAGTCAGAATTCAAACCCAGGTCTTTGTGTGTGAGTCCATTTTTTTTTTTTTTTTTTGAGATACGGTCTCTGTCACTCAGGCTGGAGTGCAGCGGTGCAATCTTGGCTCACTGCAGCTTCAACCTCTTGGGCTCAAACAATTCCCCTGCCTCAGCCTCCCAAGTAGTTGGGACTACAGGTGTGTGCCACCACACATGGTTAATCTTGTTTTATTTTTTGATGAGACGGGCTCTCACCATGTTGCCCAGGCTGGTCTTGAACTTCTGGGCTCAAGCAATTCTCCTGCTGGAGTCAGTCTGGGCACAGTGGCTGAGGCTTGTAATCCCCTCCCAAAATGCTGGGATTGTCAGCTACCGGGCCCAGACTGACTCCATGTTTTCCTCTCTCAAAAGTTTTTCTAGACTTCTGGCTAATAAAACATTGGTGTTGGAGACTCCCGCTCTCTTGCCCTAAAAGTGCTTATTTCTAGGTCCTCTGCTAGTGGTAGGGCTTGGTGGGGATGCCTATAGGACTCTTAAAGGAGCTCTAGGTTTCCTGTTTTGGCTCATGACACACAAAGGAATTTCCAGTGTCATGGTAGCAAGGACAAGGAGGAAAGCCATCCCTCCGGGGCTGTAGCAGTAAGGATCCTATGGGAAACAGATGGCACATTCAGGGGTTTACATGCAGAACAGAACATTCAATGAATGGACTGCTTAGCAGAGTTATGGGCAGTTAAAGAAACCAACAAGCAATGGGGAAGCTACCGGGGACTAGCAGCAGCAGGAAGCCATTACCACCCCTAGGTTTAAAGGGACATGGTGTGAGAATGGTGTTCCTGAAGCCCAATGACAGCTGGGGGTATGGCAGAAGCATCCAGACAGGAGCTGTGACAGGAGGGAAACCCAGCCACTGCCCGAATGCCAGCAGGAAGGGCAGCAGCAGCTGGTGTGTGAGTGTGTATATGTGCAGACATCCAGGTCTCTCCCTCCTCTGCCTTCCCATCTCCTGCTCATGCTACCACTGGCCAAACCCAGCTAGAAGACAGAGAGTAGGGGAGCCTAGAGATGCAGCTCTTGCAGGTCAGCCTCCTGGGGCACAGGGCAGGAAGGAAGGGTAGAGAGAGCACCTGGGAAGATACAGAGTGTTCAGCACAGGGGCTGACTCACCTGTGCCCTCCACGGCAGTGTCTTTTTTTTTTTTTTTTTTTTGAGATGGAGTCTCTTTCTGTTGCCTAAGCTGGAGTGCAGTGATGCAATCTCAGCTCACTGAAACCTTTGCCTCCTGGGTTCAAGCGATTCTCCTCCCTCAGCCTCCCGAGTAGCTGGGACTACATAAATGCACCACCACACCCAGCTAAGTTTTGTATTTTTAGTAGAGACGGGGTTTTGTTGTGTTGCCCAGGCTGGTCTCAAACTCCTGGCCTCAAGTGATCCACCCTCCTTGGCCTCCCAAAGTGCTAAGATTACAGGTGTGAGTCACCACACCCGGCCCAGTGTCATTTTTTTGGTGAGTGGAGACATACTCTATAGGAAGTGGGACATTGTTTACAGGCTCAAAGAATCATGGAATGTGAGAGTGGGAAGTGCCCTTAGAGCTCTACCTGTAAAATTCCTTTACTTTATAAAGAGGATCCTGAGGCCCAGGAAGGGGAAAGGACTGGTCCAAGGTCAGTTGCTAATTCGTGGCATGGGCAGGACTGGAAGCCAGCTTGCCTAACTTCCAGTCCATACTGCTTCTTAGTTTTGAGCAGCAGTCAATTAATGGTTGGTAATAAAGGATTACTACTGAGCCACTTGGCCTATTTCCTGTTAAGACCTCAGGGTATAGTTTACTTTGGCCCCAGACATTTGCCTCAAATAATTCTTTCTCTAAATATATCTATGATCAGAGTAGGCTGCCCATTTCAGAGTGTGGGCTCTGGAGTCAGGTTCATAGGGCTGAATCCTAGCCCTATCCTTACAGAATGGTCTTGGACAAGTTATTTAACCCTCCATCTTATTTTGCTCACTGTAAAATGAGGATAATGATGTCTATCTCATATCTCATGAGTATTATATAAGAAAATATATTTAAAGCACTTAGACTAGCATCTGCCAATAATGAGTGCTTGATAAATAACAGTATACATGTGGGGTGTGTGTGTGTATATATATATGATGTAAACAAATATGTGTGTGTGTATATATATATGCATGTATGTATATATATGCATGTATGTATATATATATGGATGTATGTGTGTGCGTGTGCGTATATATATACATATATACATATATACATATATACACATATATACATATATACATATATATACATACATATATATACATATATATACATATATATATATATATATATATATTCTACCCCCCAAATTAGTTTAGAATTCTGGTTAAGAATTCACATGGTTTGGCTGGGTGTGGTGGCTCATGCCTGTAATCCCAGCACTTTGGGAGGCCAAGGTGAGCAGATCACTTGAGGTCAGGAGTTTGAGACCAGCCTGGCCAACATGGTGAAATCCTGTCTCCACTAAAAGTACAAAAATTAGCCAGTCGTGGTGGTGCGTGCCTGTAGTCCCAGCTACTTGGGAGGCTGAGGCAGGAGAAACGCTTGAACCTGGGAAGTGAAGTTGCAGTGAGCTGACATTGCACACTGCACTCCAGCCTGGAAAACAAAGCGAGACTCCATCTCAAAAAAAAAAAAAAAAAGAATTCATGTGGTTGGCTGGGCAAGGTGGCTTATGCCTGTAATCCCAGCACTTAGGGAGGCCAAGGCAGGTGGATTGCTTGAGCTCAGTAGTTTGAGACCCACCTGGGAAACTTGATGAAATACCATCTCTATCAAAAATACAAAAAAAAAAAAAATTAGCTGGGCATTGTGGTGTGCGTATGTGGTCCTAGCTACTTGGGAGGCTGAGGTGGGAGGATCTCTTGAGCCCAGGAGGTGGAGGTTGCAGTGAACTAAGATTGTGCCACTCCACTCCAGCCTGGGCGACAGAGACCCCATCCAAACAAAAAAAAATAATAATAATTCACGTGGTTGTGATTGAGGTCAGGCGTGGTGGTGCGTGCCTATAGTCCCAGCTACTTGGGAGGCTGAGGCAGGAGAAACGCTTGAACCTGGGAAGTGGAGGTTGCAGTGAGCCGACATCACACACTGCACTCCAGCCTGGATGACAAAGCGAGACTCCATCTCATGCCTGCACCTTGGGCGGCTGAGTAGGGACGATGGCTTGAGCACAGGGGTTCGAGATCAGTCTAGGCAACATAGGGAGACGCTGTCTTCGCAAAAAAAAATACAAAAATTATCTGGGCATGATGCACCACGCCTGTAGTCCCAGCTACTTGGGAGGCTGAGGTGGGGGGATTACTTGAGCCTGGGAGGTCAAGGCTGTAGTGAGTGTGGCATGATCGCGCCACTGCATTCTAGCCTGGGCAATACAACAAGACCCTGTCTCAAAAAACAAACCAACCAACCAACCAACCAACCATACTTTTTACCCTTATTGAGATATATCAGTTGTTCTTTTAAACATTTTTTTCTTTTAATTTTTTTTTTAGTAGAGACAAGGTCTCACCTATGTTGCCCAGGCTGGTCTCAAACTCCTAAACTCAAGCTAACCTTCCACCTCTGCCTCCCAAAGTGCTGGGATTACAGGCATGAGCCATGGCTCCTGGCCTTATCAGCTGTTTTTCACATGGAATTTTTCCTTTCCCTATAACAGATAAGAACTCTGAAGGGCTCAGATGATGTGCCTTTTCTGGGATTCCTCAGCAGTCAGAGGCAGATAAATCCTTGTTCTCAGGCCGGGCACTGTGGCTCACACCTGTAATCCCAGCACTTTGAGAGGCTGAGGCGGGCGGATCACCTGAGGTCAGGAGTTTGAGACCAGCCTGGCCAACATGGTAAAACCCCATCTCAACTAAAATACAAAAATTAGCCAGGCATGGTGGTGCACGCCTGTAATCCCAGTTACTTGGGAGGCTGAGGCAGGGGAATTACTTGAACTTGGGAGGTGGAAGTTACAGTGAGCCGAGTTTGTGCCGATGCACTCCAGCCTGGGCAACAGAGTGAGACTCCATCTCCAAAAAAAAAGAAAAGAAAATACAAGTCTGACTCTTCACATCATAAGCTGGCTGTGGTGGCTCATGTCTGTAATCCCAGCACTTTGGGAGGCTAAAGTGGGTGGATCATTTGAGGCCAGGAGTTTGAGACCAGCCTGGCCAACATGGTGAAACCCTGTCTCTACTAAAAATACAAAAAATTAGGCGGGCGTGGTGGCAGGTGTCTGTGATCCCAGCTACTTGAGAGGCTGAGGCAGGAGAATTGCTTGAACAGGGGAGGCAGAGGTTGCAGTGAGCCGAGATGGTGCCATTGCACTCCAGCCTGGGTGACAGAATGAGACTCGGTCTCAAAAACAACAATAACAACAACAACAAAAAAGCAACAACAACAACAACAACAAAACAAGTTTGATTCTTCACATTGAGCTTGTACCACTGTTGTAACATTGGAAGACATGAAGAAGAAATGATCTGAGCTTTAATCATTTATATTCGGACATAAGGTCCACCAAAATAAAGAACATCTGTACCAAACTGCCCCCTCCTTGCAAAATTCAAGTACTGATAAGTGATTTTAAATACATTTAATAAATAAAACAGTGTAAGGAGGTAGAGTGTGTCTCAGGGAATGTGGGGGTGAGTGAGGAGATGGGGGTAATTGGGGATGACCTCTCTGGAGGGTAACATTAGCACAGAGAACAAATTGCCAGGATGGAGCAGACCATTGAAGATATGGGGGAATAGCAAGTGTAACGGCTGCCCAGATAGCAGCCAGCTTGGCAGATTGAGAACAGAAAGGAAGCTGATGCAGTTGGAGTGGAGTGAGCCAGGGAAGAGAAGGGTGGGAAATGAGGCTGGAGAGAGAGAGTGGAGCCAGACCCTGGGGAGCCAGAAGGGTCAGGCAAAGAGTTTGGATTTTCTTCTCGGTGTCATGACACTCCTCTGAACAGCAACATTCAGCTTCCAAAGCACTCGCACCATCGCACTTGATCCTCACAAGCACCTTTGAGGTAGGTAGGACTGACAATAGTATTAACTCCATTTTATCAAGACAGAAACTAAAGCTCTGCCAAAATTAGAAAACCTGCTGTGAGTCACCCAGTTCAAACAAGATTCTTTGACTCTAAATCAGGGGTTTTTAACCTCAGCTGTGCATTAAAATCCTAAAGGGAGCTCTACAAAAGACCTATGACTCAGTCCCATTTTCCCAGTAGTTGAAGGGGTGCTAGTGCCAGCTATGGCCCAGGAAGACTTTTAAAGCTCTCCAGGTGATTTTTTTTTTTTTTTTTTTTTTTTAGACTGGGTTTTTCTCTGTCACCCAGGCTGGAATGCGGTGATGGTGCAATCATGGCTCACTGTACCCGTGACCTTCTGGGCTCAAGCTATCTTCCCACATGAGCCTCCTGAGTAGCTGGGATTTTAGGCATGAGCCACTGTGCCTGGCCCTTATTATTATTTTATTTTTAATTTATTATTATTTTTTTGAGATGGAGTCTTGCTCTCTCACCCAGGCTGGAATGCAGTGGCATGATCTCGGCTCACTGCAACCTCTGCCTCCTAGGTTCAAGTGATTATCCTGCCTTAGCCTCTCGAGCAGCTGGGACTACAGGCATGTGACACCATGCCCAGCTAAGTTTTGTATTTTTAGTAGAGACGGGGTTTCACCATGTTGGCCAGGCTGGGCTGGAATTCCTGACCTCAAGTGATCTGCCTGCCTTGGCCTCCCCAAGTGCTGGGATTATAGATGTGAACCACTGCGCCTGGCCTAATGCTTCCTTTTTTCTGTTCCTAAGCCACTTTGTTCATACCTCAATCTTAACACTTCTCACATTATTTGGAAGTTATTAATCTTCTTATCTTAATGCCTATACATTGCAAACTTTAGATGGTGGGGGCTGTGTTATTTAACTCTATACTACTGCTACTTCTGTGCTGCAATTATCTTTTTTTTTCTTTTTTAGTGACTGGGTTTAGCTCTCTCTCTGTTGCCTAGGCTGGAGTGCAGTGGCAAGACCCATCAAAGCTCACTGCAGCCTTGAACTCCTGGGCTCAAGAGATCCTCCCTCCTTGGCCTCCAGAGTAGCTGGGACTGCAGGCATGCGCCACCATGCCCAGCTAATTTTTAAATTTTTTGTAGTCTCATAGGGTCTGGCTATGTTGCTCAGGCTGGTCTCTAACTCCCGGCTTCAAGCGATTCTCCTGCCTTGGCCTCCCAAACTGTCGTGGTTACAGGGATAAGCCACTGTGTTCAGTCTGTGCTGCCTTTCAATAAAGACAAGTGCTTAAATTTAATGTAGTTTAAATTTATCAAAGTTTTATTTACAGTTTGTGATTATGGCACTTAATAAACCCTACCCTGAGATCATAAGGATGTTTTCTTTTCTTTTAAGAGTTACAATTTTGGGGAACGATAGTAAGAAGAAAAAAAAGTTGTAATTTTAAAATGCTTTAATTTCCCCTGTAAGTCTTTAACCTACCTTGAATTAGTTTTTGCATAGGGGATCCAACAGGTAACTGGTTGTTCCAGCCCATGTACTGAATACTCTATCTTCCCTCATTGAACTATAATTCCAGCCATACCTCATTTCATAGATGCCTGCATCTGTTTCTGGGCTCTGTAGGTGGTTCCATTTCCCCTTCTGCCTTTCCCTATTCCAATATCACATGGGTCTTAATTTGTATAGCTTTATAATACATGTTGACATGGAAGGGTGCGTCCTTGAAACACATTTTTCTTCTTCAAGAGTGTTTTGGCTATGCTTTGCCCTAAAGTGGTGTTTTTTTTGTTTTTTTGTTTTTTTTTTGAGACGAAGTCTCGCTCTGTCACCCAGGCTGGAGTTCAGTGGTATGATCTTGGCTCACTGCAACCTTTGTTTCCCGGGTTCAGGGATTCTCTTGCCACAGCCTGCTGAGTAGCTGGGATTACAGGTGTGCACCACCATGCCTGGCTAATTTTTGTATTTTAGTAGAGACGGGGTTTTACCATGTTGGCCAGGCTGGTGTTGAGCTCCTGACCTCAACTGATCCACCTGCCTTAGCCTCCCAAAGTGCTGGGCTTACAGGCACGAGCCACTGCGCTGCCCTTTGTTTTTTCATATACACTTTTGATTAGTTTGTGAAGGTCCAGAAAAAATTATGTTGGAAATTTGATTGGAATTGCATTAGACTGATAGATTAATTCCCCCATGAAAAAAATAGCTCAAGAGACGTTTATAGAATAAACAAACGTCTGAGGCCTGGCGTGGTGGCTCACACCTGTAATCCCAGCACTTTGGGAGGCCAAGGCCGGAGGATGGTTTAGCACAGAAATTCAAGACCAGCCTGGGCAATATAGTGAGACCACACCCCCCAGCTTTTCTCGAGAAAAAATTTAAAAAATTTAGCCAGGCGTGGCAGTATGTGCTTGTAGTCCCAGCTACTCCACTGGCTGAGGCAGGAGGGTACCTTGAGGACAGGAGGTTGAGGCTACAGTGATGGAGCCTCTACACTCCAGCTTGGGCAACATAGCCAGACCCTGTCTCAAAAAGAAAAAGAGAAATGTTTTGGATACATGTCTTCAAAGTGCATCTTATAAGTCAACATTTGATAATAGAGATCAGTGAATGAATGAATAAGGGCCAAAGATAACTAAGATTAGCTAGCATATTATATTTATTTATTTATTTTGAGACGAGTCTTGCTCTGTTGCCCAGGCTGGAGTGCAGTGGCCCAATCTCAGCTCACTGCAACCTCCGCCTCCCGGGTTCAAGTGATTCTTCCATCTCAGTCTCCCAAGTAGTTGGGATAACAGGTGCCCGCCACTATGTTGGGCTAATTTTTCTTTTTCTTTTTTTTCTTTTTGGAGACAGAGTCTCACTCTGTTGCCCAGGCTGGAGTGCAGCAGCGTGATCTCAGCTCACTGCAACCTCTGCCTCCGGGATTCAAGGGATTCTCCTGCCTCAGCTTCCTGAGTAGCTGAAATTCCAGACGTGCACCACCACACCAGGCTAATTTTTGTATTTTTAGTAGAGACAGGTTTCACCATGTTGGCCAGGCTGGTCTCAAATTCCCGGCCTCAAGTGGTCAGCCCACCTTGGCCTCCCAAAGTGCTGGGATTACAGGAATGAGCCACCGCACCCGGCTTAATTTTTCTATTTTTAGTAGAAAGGGGGTTTCACTATGTTGGCCTGGCTGGTCTCCAACCCCTAGCCTCAAGTGATCTGCCCGCCTCAGCCTCCCAAAATGCTGGGATTACAGGTGTGAGCTACCGCATCCTGCCCAGTCAGCATTATTATTATTATTTTTGAGACAGAGTTTCGCTGTTGTTGCCCAGGCTGGAGTGCAATGGCGTGACCTTGGCTCACCACAACTTCCGCCTCCCGGGTTTCTAGTGCCTCAGCCTCCTGAGTAGCTGGGATTACAGGCAGGCACCACTAGCCCTGGCTAATTTTTGCTATTATTAGTAGAGACGGGGTTTCTCCATGTTGGTCAGGTTGGTCTCAAACTCCTGACCTCAGGTGATCTGCTCGCCTTGGCATGCTGGGATTACAGGCGTGAGCCACCGCCCGGCCAGCATACATCAATTGTCAGTAAATTTCTTCTTTGCCTACTAGTTCCAATATCTTATTTAAAATCTATGGCCTGGTGAGGTGGCTCAGGCTTGTAATCCCAGCACTTTGGGAAGTCGAGGCGGGTGGATTGCCTGAGTTCAGGAGTTGAAGACCAGCCTGGGCAAAATGGCGAAACCCCGTCTCTCCTAAAAATACAAAAAATTAGCAGGGCGTGGTGGTGCACGCCTGTAATCCCAGCTACTCAGGAGGCTGAGGCAGGAGAATCACTTGAACCTGGGAGGCGGAGGTTGCAGTGAGGCGAGGTGGCGCCACTGCACTCCAGCTTGGGCGACAGAGTGAGACTCTGTCTCAAAATGAATGAATGAATGAATGAATGAATGAATGAATGAATGAATAAAATCTACAAGGCCAGGCGCGGTGGCTCACTCTTGTAATCCCAGCACTTTGGGAGGCTGAGGCGGGCAGATCATTTGAGGTCAGGAGTTCGAGACCGGCCTGGCCAACATGGTGAAACCCCATCTCTAAAAAAAATACAAAAATTAGCTGTACTGCTTGGGCGACAGAGCGAGACTTAGTCTCAAAAAAAAAAAAAAAATCTACAAATCCACTTCATCATTCATTAAACACGAACCTAGGACCTAGTTAGAATGTCTTGAAGAAAATATTTCAGTAAGATTCCAAGTCCGTCGCCCTGGCAAAGCAACAAGGCCACCTGACGGAGTAAGCCCGAGACCCCTGTGCCTCCACAGTGCTGTCCGCGGGATCGCGGCGTGGGGAACCAGGAACTACAAGTCCCGGCAAGCCGCGCGCGCCTCGGCTTCGCCAAGCGCAGTCAGGTGGCTGTCCCGGCACGGTTCCCAGCTAATTCCCCGCTACCGGGTTGAGGCCGGAAGCCGGGCGCCGCGGCTCTGCTTCCCTCGGGGTGAGTAGGGGCAGCTCGCCGGAGGCCGGCGCAGAGCTCGGGCCGACCAGCCTGGCAGGGCCGCACCGCGCGTGGAGCGCGAGGGAACCGGCGTGGAGACGCCGGGAGTCGGCCTCTGCTCCGGCTATGCAGCCGCCCTGGGCGCCGGGAGGGACAGCCCCATGACCTTGTCACCTGGGCCCGGCGCGCGGCCACGTGGCTCGAGTGCCTCGCATTGCCCCGCCCCCCTGCAGTGACTTCTCCAGCTTGGCACACCAGTGGGCTTTCATGTGGCCTGTCCATTTCAGTGGCACAGTCTTGCAGGCACCCGAGTGGGCAGAGCTGGAGGAGGGCCGGAGGTGGCTCACCCAGACGCCTTCACCCCCTGGTGGCCCTGTGAGTTCTGAGGCAGAAGCAGCTGGAACTGGAGCGTGGTCTGGGCAAGAGCAGGGGCAATGCACATATCCTGGCCCTCCACCCGGTCTTGCGAACGTGCCCCAGACCGCTGCTTATCTCCAGCATCTTGCAGGGCCCTGGGCTTCCAGATCACGCAGTAGATATGTGCTAACAGCAGCCAGTGTGTGTGGAGAGCAATCTTTAGATAAGACACCTAGAACAGCCCTCTCCCAGGGTTAAGTGGCATTTACTTTCTACTAACAAGAAAGTCATTCAACAAGTATTTATTGATTACCTCCATGATACTTGGCACTTAGTGAGTGCTCAAGAAATATTTGCAGAGTTGAAGTGAATTAGACTTTATCTGTGGCTTCATATGTTTTATTTAATAATTTTCTTGGGGCTGGGTGTGGTGGCTGATGACTGTAATCCCAGCACTTTGGGAGGCCAAGATGGGAGGATTGCTTGAGGCCAGGAGTTCAACCCCAGGCTGGGCAACATAGTGAGACTCACGTCTGTATTAAAAGAAAAAAAGGAAAATAAATAAAATAATTTTCTTACTACAGTGGTTCTCAAACTTTAGCATACACCAGAGTCACCTGGAGAGCTTGTAACAACACACAATACTGGACCCCATCCCCCATTTCTGATTCTGTAAGTCTGGTATGAGGACCAAGAATTGGCGTTTCTAACATGCACCCAAGTGATGCAGTTGCTGTTGGTCTGGGGACCATACGTTGAGTACCACTGCTTTATAGGAAAAAAATCCTGTGAACTTAAAGCACTGTCTCTTCACACCTGGTTATGGGTCTTTCTGTCTTTATTTGCCAGTTTTACTTTTTTGGTGATTGTAAATATGTGCATATTACTTTGTACACTGTTAACTCCCTCCATATTAATTTATATACAGATTTTAATGTAGTCTATACTTGTCATTTTTCCTGGTTACATCATATTCTACCTTATAGGGTCATTCTTTGCTTGGCCATTTCTCAACTGGCCTCAGGGATGTGCAATTTGATCTGTACTAGGAGAGTGCATATTCTTACTTTCTGATATGCAGTCATTTTCTTGTCAGACAAAGGACCTATAAGAATATAGTTGGGGCCGGGCGCGGTGGCTCACGCCTGTAATCCCAGCACTTTGGGAGGCTGAGGTGGGCGAATCACTTGAGGTCAGGAGTTCAATACCAGCCTGGCCAACATGGTGAAACCCCATTTCTACCAAAAATACAAAAAAATTAGCTGGGCGTAGTGGTGTGTGCCTGTAGTCCCAGCTACTTGGGAGGCTGAGGAGGAGAATAGCTTGAACCCGGGAGACGGAGGCTGCAGTGAGCCAAGATCGTGTCACTGCACTCCAGCCTGGGCGACTGAGCAAGACTCCGTCTAAAAAAAAAAAAATTAGTTGGGTCAGCCATCCCTTTCTTCACCAGGGTAGCTCACTAAATATGTCTCCTGGGTTAAGGTTTCCATGTTGCAGGGACTCCAGTGGCCTATTTCAGGGCCCAGCAAGCTGCTTGTTCTTGTGCACTTTTTCCTCTCTTGGTGGGAGCAGTCATATATGGATTCAAGTTCTGCCTCCATCACTTACCAGCTCCTTGGCCAAGTTTTCTACCTTTTCTAAAACACCACTTCCTTATCCATAGATTGAAGCTCCGATAGCATGCACCTCGGAATCTAGTTGTGTGAGTTAATGAGCTAATAAGTGCTTGGCACTGTAGCTCTCCCGTTGGAAGCTCACTCTCTTCTCTTACCTGCTGCTTCCTCTTTGCATCTGGCTTTGCCCTATTCTCCCTCAGTCTGCCTTCCCTAGGATGGACTGAATGGAGAATTTCTATTCCTTGCCTGGGTGAGAATTATTTTTGTTGTCCACTCTGGGACCTTGGCATCAGTCAGGGATTCCTTTTTTCATTTTTTGAGACGGAGTCTCGCTCTGTCACCCAGGCTGGAGTGCAGTGGCACGATCTTGGCTCACTGCAGCCTCTGCGTCTCAGATTCCAGCAATTCTCTTGCTTCAGCCTCCCGGGATTCCTTTATTTAATCAACATTGATTTAAGGACCTTGAGTGCTTGGGCATCAAACACTAGGAAAGGGAGTTTGATTAAAATTTGGTTTCTAGCTGGGCGCGGTGGCTCACGCCTGTAATCCCACCACTTTGGGAAGCCAAGGCTGCCGGATCACGAGGTCAGGAGATCGAGACCATCCTGGCTAACACGGTGAAACACAATCTCTACTAAAAAAATACAAAAAAATTAGCTGGGCTTGGTGCCGGGTGCCTGAAGTCCCAGCTACTTGGGAGGCTGAGGCAGGAGAATGGCGTGAACCCAGGAGGCGGAGCTTGCAGTGAGCCGAGATTGCGCCACTGCACTCCAGCCTGGGCGACAGAGCGAGACTCCGTCTCTAAATAAATAAATAAATAAATAAATAAATAAATAAATAAATAAAATTTGGTTCCTGCACTGGACAACATTACTATCTTAGGGAGGGCAGACTGTAAACCTGCTCAGGCCAACTTCACACAGTCCCTTGCTATTGACTTGGTGTCTTTGGCATCTTTCCAGACTTGAGGCATGATGGTGTCATCCACTTTGTGTGCTTTCTATCCATATCAGGGACCAGGTTCTTCTGAAGACCTGATCACTCTCTCCAAGGGTATTTTTGGGTCTTTTTTCAGTTTTGGGGGCAGACTAGAAGAAATAATGCTCATTGGTCTAATAGTCTCTCTAGGAAATGGGAGGAGGCCATGGTCACTTTTCATGGAACTAGAGACCTAAGTGCCTTTTCTGTGTGGTAATTCTCATTTGTGCACCAAACAGGGAGAGGTGATTCCAGGCCTTTAGTCCTGAAATGTGGCATAGGGAGAGGGCTGCCAATGGATGGAAACTGAAAAGGCCTAGCTAGTCACTGACTCCGATGAGCAGTAAGTGCTTGGTTTCCAATTTAGTTCTGTCGAGGGGATGGACATTTCGTGTGACCATCAGCTTCCCATTTATACGTCCCAGACTCTCCTGTTGCTTCATTTTCATAACACACTGGGGTGTTTCCTATGGTCCAGCGAGATGGATTTCATTCTTGTCATTGATTTGACAATAAAACAGCCATGTCAGCTTTCCAGCTCTCCTAAACATTTGATAGACTGAAATGGCTTGTTTCTAGTGGGAGGCATTGGTTGATCTTGTGATATCCTGTTCATTTTGGGGGCTCCAAACAGTGCCTCCCACATGCCTGGCACTGGGTCAGAAATCATAGTCTCTGCCCACAGCAACAGTTGCATTTACTTGAGAACAGCAGTAAGGACTTTAGTGAACAGGAGTCCAGGTGTTCCTATCAAAGATGTTACCTGTCATAAAGAGAAGGGCTGAATACTTGGAATGAGTGGGAAGGCCCTGCTCAAGCTCTTAGCCATTTTACTAGCTGAGCCACCTGGGACAAATCTCTCACCCTCTCTGCTCCTTGGTTTCCTCATTTATACCTGGGGATGGTAATAATATTTGTCTCTCCTCACTGGGTTGTGTGGAATAGCTAATGAGTTGAGTGTAAAGGGCTCTATTTTAATATAAAGGCTAGTTATTGCTAGTGTTATTATCTAGTGATTAGGTTTAAGGGTTTTGGTGGCCTCAGACCCCCTGTAAGTTATGTACTGTTAGGAGAGGTGACTCAGGTGAAAGTCAAAAAGGCGAGTAAGCAGAACAGGGCAGGTGATTCATTAACAAAGGGTTTAATAAGGAAAGATGTTTTCAATTGACAGACATATTTCACGCCTGACAGAGTCTTTTACAATACCCCGAGGGAAGCAACTCATTTGCATGTTAAAGACTCAGGGACACCTTATGGAAAACTCCAGCTCCAGTCTATTTAGATGCCATTCGGCTCTTGTATCATCTATTTTATGTATTTCAATTTCCATCTCTTTTATTACTGAGGACATTTGCACGAAAACAGGGTTTCGAGAGTTGTGTCTGCTTCTCTGTCACTTCCCACCCAGAGGTGGTCTCAAGGGTAGGGGTGGCCTCGTTGCATACAGGGGACAGGTGTGGAGGTTGGTGTAACAGGAAGAGGAGGTTCAGGGGAGGCAGGGGCTGGGAGGTGGTGTTGGGGTGGGATGGGGTGTTGGTGATGAATTGTCAGCCCAGGGCATGTTGTTTTCACCTGGGTACCTGCATTGTTCCTTGCTCTGCACAAGCCTCAGGCCTCACTGGCTGTAGTTTGTCCATTCATTGATCGATTCGTTCAGTAAATGCTTTTGGAGCGCCCCCTATGTGCTAGGCCAGGGTTTGGCAAATGACAGCCTGAGGGTCAATTCTGGCCATACCTATTACTTTATACATCCTCTGTGGTTGCCTTGTGCCACAATGCAGAGTTGAGTAGATGTGTCAGAGATGTTATAGAATGCAAAGCGAAGGCTGGGCATGGTGGCTCACGCTTGTCATCCCAGCATTTTGGGAGGCTGGGGTAGACGGATCACCTGAGGTCGGGAGTTTGAGACCAGCCTGACCAACATGGAGAAACCCTGTCTTTACTAAAAATACAAAATTAGCCGGACGTGGTGGCACATGCCTGCAATCCCAGCTACTCAGGAGGCTGAGGCAGGAGAATCGCTTGAACCCTGGAGGCGGAGGTTGCGGTGAGCCGAGATCACGCCACTGCACTTCAGCCTGGGCAAGAAGAGTGAAACTGTGTCTCAAAAAAAAAAAAAAAAAAAAAAAAGTCATTTTTGGCTTTGCATTCTTTTTTTTTTTTTTTGAGACAGAGTCTTGCCCTGTTGCCCGGTCTGGAGTGCAGTGGCGCGATCTTGGCTCACCGCAACCTCTGCCTCCCAGGTTCAAGTGATTCTCCTGCCTCAGCCTTCCGAGTAACTGGGATTATAGGCACCTGCCACTATGCTTGGCTAAGTTTTGTATTTTTAGTAGAGACAGGGCTTCACCACGTCAGCCAGGCTGGTTTCAAACTCCTAACCTCAAGTGATCCACCTGCCTCGGCCTCCCAAAGTGTTGGGATTATGGGCGTGAGCTACCGTGCTGGCCCAAAAATTACTCTTATATGGCTCTTTATAGAAAAATATTTGTCAACCTCTGTTCTAGACAGAGAACAGCAAGTGCAAAAGCTCTGGGAGGTCAGAACATGCCTGGCATGTTTGAGGAATGGCACAGAGGCCCGTGTGTTTGGAGTAGAATAAGTGAAGGGGAAAGTGGCAGTGCCTGAGAACCTAGAGGAAATTGAGAGTTAGACCACGTAAGACCTTGTCCAGGGGGCTCAGTCTGAAAAAAATCTCAAAAAACTTCCCAATCTTAGGTTCTACAATAGTGATGTTTATACATTCTATGGGAACAATTAGGAAAGTCACAAATCTTGTGACCTCTGATCACATGACTCCTGAGCAGTAAGGGATTATAGAAACTATGCTACATTTTAACAGAGTTCTGGTTCCTCCCATAATCCTATTCTTATGGCTTTTTTTTTTTTTTTTTTTTTTAAAGCGATGAGGTCTTGTTGCTGGGTGCAGTGGCTCACATCTGTAATCCCAGCACTCTGGGAGGCTGAGGTGGGCGGATTGCTCGAGGTCAGGAGTTTGAGAGATGAGGTCTCACTATGTTGCCCCATCTGGTTTCGACTCCTGAGCTCAAGTGATCTTCCCACCTCAGCCTCCCAAAGTGTTGGGATTACAGGTGTGAGCCACTCGCTGCACCTGGCCTCATTAGTTTTACAAAGGTGGTTTTAGGTCTCTGAGCAAGAGGGATTAGTTTTAGGGAGAGATGGTTATCATCCTTGCTTTCAAATTAAACTATAAACTATATTCCTCCCAAAGTTGGCTTGGTCTACACCCAGGAGTGAGCAAGGACAGGTTGGAGGTCAGAAGCAAGATGGCGTCAACTACGGCAGATTTTCTTACTCTCATAATTTTGTGAAGGTGGTTTCAGTTATCAGTGGTATTGTATTTGCTCTTAATTTGGTCTTGAGGTCTCTCTCCAGAGAGAGCTAGCTCTGCCTTGCCTGGAATCCAAGGGCTTTGGTCGTGGACTTTTTCAGGGTGCCTTTCGTGGAGTACTTCTTTATCCTGCTAGACAGCCTAATGCCTGTGTCTAGCTTGTGCCTAGGTGTCTCTCCCACAGTAGGTTTGTTTAAACTGGCAGACACCCTGTGGCTCATCTGACCTGTGTCCAGGTTATTCCCCCAAGATAGCCACTCTTTTTTTAGACAGAGTATTGCTTTGTCACCCAGGCTGGAGTGCAGTGACATGGTCCCAGCTCACTGCAACCTCCTTCTCCTGGGTTCAAGTGATTCTTGTACCTCAGCCTCCTGAGTAGCTGGGACTACAGGTGCATGCCATCATACCCAGCTAATTTTTGTATTTTTAGGAGAGATGGTGTTTTACCATGTTGCCTGGGCTGGTCTTGAACTCCTGACCTCAAATGATCCACCCGACTCAGCCTCCCAAAGTGTTGGGATTATAGGCATGAGCCACTGTGCCCGGCCTAAGATAGCCACTCTCTCTCTTTTTTTTTTTTTTTGAGACAGAGTCTTACTCTGTTGCCCAGGCTGGTGTGATCTCGGTTCACTGCAACCTCCACCTCCCTGGTTCAAGTGATTCTCCTGCCTCAGCCTCCTGAGTAGCTGGGCTTATAGCCGTGCGCCACCATGCCCAGCTAATTTTCGTTTTTTTTTTGATGTGGAGTTTTGCCCTTGTTGCCCAGGCTGGAGTGCGATGGCATGATCTAGGCTCACCGCAACCTCCGCCTCTGGGGTTCAGGCAGTTCTCCTGCCTCAGCCTCCCGAGTAGCTGGGATTACAGGCATGTGCCACCACGCCCGGCTAATTTTGTATTTTTAGTAGAGACGGGGTTTCTCCATGTTGGTCAGGCTGGTCTTGAACTCCCGACCTCAGGTGATCCACCTACCTCAGCCTCCCAAAGTGCTGGGATTACAGGCGTGAACCACCATGCCCGGCAATTTTTGTATTTTTAGTAGAGACGAGGTTTTCCCATGTTGGCCAGGCTGGTCTTGAACTCCTGACCTCAAGTGATCCACCCGCCTCAGCCTCTCAAAGTGCTGGGATTACAGGCATGAGCCAACACTCCTGGCCTAAGAGTCACTCTCTAAGAGAGACCTGACCAAGACAGAAATTGGCTTCAGGAGTGTTGGTCAAGTGACACACAGACACAGGCAGCGCAACAAAACATACGAAATAACAGAAGCCTTTCCTGACAGATCCACTGGAGAAAAGGGTGCCCGTGAGGGTGGATAGGAAGCCTGGAGACAGCAGGGAGCTCACCCAGCAGGTGAGTGGGAGCGAGGAGAGAGAGATCAAGAGAGGAGACCTGTGCACCAAAGCCTTTTTTGGGGTCCAGAGTGTTAAGCCAGGCAGATTTCTCATGGGGAGTTCTAATTGGTGGGTTTACAATAAGCAGGCATGAGTTCTGTGGAGTCACACAGTGACTGAGGGGTGGTCACTGTGGTATATCTGCACAGTCTATGCTGGGTGTGCAGGTCGGTGGGGTGATTCAAGTAGGTTGTAGGTAGCTGTCCCATAGTGGGGTGGTCACCAAGAGGCATTGTCTAAGGCAGATTTCTGGATCAATCACATTGAGGAACTGGGAGGAGGTAGAGAACTGAAACTGTCAAGGGTTTGACATGCCTCTGGCCTTAGAAAGTTAAAACTATGTTCAAAATGGATGCCAAGGCAACATAAAATTATAGACATTCACTACATTTATTTATTTATTAATTTATTTTGAGACAGGGTTTCATTCTTGTTGCCTAGGCTGGAGTGCAATGGCGCGATCTCAGCTCACTGCAACCTCTGCCTCCTGGGTTCAAACGATTCTCCTGCTTAAGCCTCCCGAGTAGCTGGGATTACAGGCGCCCACCATCACGCCCGATTAATTTTTGTATTTTTAGTAGAGACGGAGTTTCACCATGCTGGCCAGGCTTGTCTTGAACTCCTGACCTCAGGTGATCCACTCGCCTTGGCCTCCCAAAGTGTTGGGATTACAGGCGTGAGCCACTGCACCTGGCCCACTACAGTTATTTATTCATTTATTTGTTAACAGATTCTTCCTTTTGGATCTAGTGGAGAGGGCAGATATAAGACCCAATCATTATCCATAAAAGCAGTATATAATTAGACTAGTGAGGAATGAATGAGGAATTCTGAGTGATTGGCTCACAAGAAGCTTCATGGAAGGATAATGAGGGATTGAGTGTGGAGGTATATTTTGGGAGAAAAAGGCTGGAAAGGTAAGTTGGGGTAAGAATTTGGTGGGCCTTGAGTGTCTTGCAAGGAGTTTGGGCTTTGTGGTAGGTGGAGAGGTGATAGGAATGGTATGAATACACTTGAGGATGACCATGATAACCTGAGTGGCAGAATGAAGATTAGATGGGATATGGAGAAGTCAGTTTGGAATGGAGAATGGTTGAGTAGTTTAGGCAAGATATGATGGCCTACTTCCCCTGTTTATGTTTTATTTTTTAATACAAAACATTTTTTGAAATAGAGTTTGGCTCTTGTTGCCCAGGCTGGAGTGCAATGGCATGACCTTGGCTCACTACAACTACCGCCTCCCGGGTTCAAGCGATTCTCCTGCCTCAGCCTCCTGAGTAGCTAGGATTACAGATGCCCAGCACCACGCCTGGCTAATTTTTGCATTTTTAGTAGAGACAGCGTTTCGCCATGTTGGCCAGGCTGGTCTTGAACTCCTGACCTCAGGTGATCTGCCTGCTGGCCTCCCAAAGTGCTGGGATTACAGGCGTGAGCCACTGTGCCTGGCCTCCCTGTTTATTAATTATTTGAGGTTATGCCAAATCCTGGTTCCTTAGGTGCTAGGAGTTTTTCATAAGCTCTTTGACTTTTCAGAAACAAATAAATGAGGTTTAAAATCACAAGAGAGGCTGGGTGTGGTGGTTCAGGCCTGTAATCCCAGCACTTTGGGAGGCCAAGGTGGGAGTATCACCTGAGGCCAGGAGTTCGAGAACAGCCTGACCAACATGGTGAAACCTCTTCTCTAATAAAAATACAAAAAAAATTAGCCGGGTGTGGTGGCACCTGCCTGTTGTCCCAGCTACTCAGGAGGCTGAGGCAGGAGAATCACTTGAACCCAGGAGGCGGAGGCTGCAGTGAGCCGAGATCACACCAATGCGCTCCAGCCTGGGTGACAGAGTGAGACTCTGTCTCAAAAAAAAAAAAAAAAAATTACAAGAGAGTCTCATTTACTGGGTATGTCAGGCATTGCCTTAAAGTAGTATTCAGTTAATTACTTTTTTTTTTTTTTCCTTGAGTCTTGCTCTGTTGCCTAGGGTAAGTGTGGTGGCACTCACTACTACACTCACTGCAGCCTCGACCTTCCAGGCTTAAGTGATCCTACTACCTCAGCCTCCCGGGTAGCTGGGAGTTCGGGGACACACCACCATGCCCAGCTAACTTTTTTATTGTTTGTAGAGATGACGTCTTGCTGTGTTCTTCAGGCTAGTCTTGAACTCCTGGACTCAAGCAACCTTCCCACCTTGGCCTCCCAAAGTGCTGGGCTTAATGGCATGAGCCACCATGCCTGGCCAGTTAATTCTTACAATGACCCTAGAAGGTGGGTACTCTCAAGAGCTCCCCTTCATAGATAATTATGCAGAAGCTGCAAGGAGTTGTGACTTACTCAAGGTGTTCAGAGGCTGGGTTCTTTTTTTTTTTTTTGAGACGGAGTCTCGCTCTGTCTGTCAGGCTGGAGTGCAGTGGCACGATTTCATCTCACTGCAAGCTATGCCTTCCGGGTTCATGCCATTCTCCTGCCTCAGCCTCCCAAGTAGCTGGGACTACAGGTGCCCCCCATCACGCTGGCTAATTTTTTTGTATTTTTAGTAGAGACAGGGTTTCACCATGTTAGCCAGGATGATCTCGATCTTCTGACCTCGTGATCTGCCTGCCTCGGCTTCCCAAAGTGCTGGGATTACAGGCGTGAGCCACCGTGCCTGGCAAGGCTGGGTTCTTTACCCACGGTCTCTTCATACTGCCTTCCTAATGTGGGCTTCTCTGGATGCCCACCGGAAGGGTCCCTGGATCACTCTCATGATCTTGACTGAAGAAGGAAGCTGTGTAAGGAGCTTAAGTCACTCAGTCTAATTTAAGGTCAGTTTCTGGATCTGATTAGGGACCTGTGTCTCGGTGGAAACAAAGTAGAGGGTGAGCCTATTGCCCGTTTCAGCAGAAAATACTCCAGGCTGAGGGTGTAGAGAGCAAGGAGAAAGGGTAGGGTTAAGTGGGGGCCACCTAGAATGTTGGAAGTAGGGTGTGCAGAATTCCTCTGGGAGCTGATAGGCAGGGGAGCATTTGTTAAAGCCTGGCACTGGGTGAGGAGATAATAATAATGATAATAATACTAATGCTAATAATGGAGGATAATAGCATCTGCCACTCTTGAGTTCTTACTGTGTAGGTGGCACCTTGCTAAGCATTTTACATGATTTATCTCATTTCCCATCACTCCATCAAGCAGGTATTGCTGTTATCCCCATTGTGTATGGACGAGATCACGAGGTTCAGAGAGATTTAGCAGCTTGCCTATGGTCACCCAGTTCATAAGTGGCCATGCCAGGACTCAAACCTGGGCTGATAAGACTCCAGAGTTCATGATCTCAGTCACTACACTCTCCTGTCCAAAAAGAATCCTTGCCTAGGTGCAGTGGCTCAACGCCTGTAATCCCAGCACTTTGGGAGACCGAGGTGGGAAGATTGCTTGAGTCCAGGAGTTCAAGACCAACTTGAGCAACATAGATTGACCCTGTCACTACAAAATTGATACAGAAAAATATTAGCCGGACATGGTGGTTTGTGCCTATGGTACCAGCTACTTGGGGGGCTGAGGTGGGAGGATTGCCTGAGCCCAGGAAGTTGAGGCTGCAGTGAGCTGTGATCGCGCCACTGCGCTCTAGCCTGGGTGGCAGAGTAAACCCCTGTCTCAATAGCAACAACAACAAGAACAACAATGACAACACCCAAAAATAATCCTTGGCTTATTAAAATATTGGCATAATAAAATGGGGACAGGGAAATTTTCATAAAATAAAGAGAAATAGCAAGGAAATAAAGAGCATGCTAGAAAGCAAGGTTTTAATTTATTAATGTATTATTTTCCAGCTTTATTGAGGTGTAATTGACAAATAATTGTATCTATTTAAGGTGTACAACTTGATGATTTGATATATGGGTACTGTGTAATGATTACCACAATCAGTCAACATATCCATCACCTCAGATAGTTACCCTTTTGTGTGTGTGTGGTGAGGACACTTAAGATCTGCTCTCTTAGCAAATTTCAAGTAAACAATACAGTAGTATTAACTAGAGGTTCCATGTTGTACATTAGATTCCCCAGAACTTATTCATCTTGTAACTGAAACTTTGTACCCTTTGACCAATATCGCCTAATTTCCCTCAAACTCCCAGCCCCTGGTAACCACCATTCTAACCTCTGCCTCTAAGAGTTTGACTTCTTTAGATTCCACCTAAGAGTGAGATCATGCAGTATTTGTCTTTCTGTGTCTGGCTTATTTCACTTAGCAAAATGTTCTCTAGGTTCATCCGTGTTGTCACCAATGGCAGGCTTCCTTCCTTTTTATGGCTGGATAATATTCCATAGTGTGTGTGTGTATATATATATTTCACAATTTCTTCATCCATTTGTGGATGGACACTTAGGTTGTTTCTGCATCTTGGCTATTGTGCATACTACTGCATATTCTTTTTTTTGAGACAGAGTTTCATTCTTTCACCCAGGCTGGAGTGCAGTAGCGTGATCTTAGCTCACTGCAACTTCTGCCTCCTGAGTTCAAGCAATTCTCGTGCTTTAGCCACCTGAGTAGCTGGGATTACAGGGGTGAGCCACCATGCCTGGCTAGTTTTTGTATTTTTAGTAGAGATGGGGTTTTGCCATATTGGCCAGGCTAGTCTCGAACTCCTGGGCTCAAGTGATCTGCCTGCCTCGGCCTCCCAAAGTGCTGGGGTTACAGATATGAGTCACCATGCCTGGCTGCATATTCTTTTTATTTACAAAGTCACAATCTCATTCTTGCAGAGATAGGAACTGATCCCAGGAGTTGGGAGAGATTGAGCATTTGTGTTTAGGGAAAGAAATGAGTTTCTTAAAAATTTTTTTTTGAGACGGAGTTTCACTCTTGTTGCCCAGGCTAGAGTGCAAGGGCGTGATCTTAGCTCACTGCAACCTCCACCTCCTGGGTTCAAGCAATTTTCCTGCCTCAGCCTCCTGAGTAGCTGGGATTATAGGCATGCGCCACCACGCCTGGCTAATTTTGTATTTTTACTAGAGACTGGATTTCTCCGTGTTGGTCAGGCTGGTCTTGAACTCCCGACCTCAGGTGATCCACCTGCCTCGGCCTCCCAAAGTACTGGGATTATAGGTGTGAGCCACTGCGCTGGCCTTTTATTTTATTATTATTATTTTTTTGGAGATGGAGTTGTGTTTTTGTTGCCCAGGCTGGAGTGCAATGGCATGGTCTAAGCTCACTGCAACCTCCGTCTCCTGGGTTCAAGCAATTCTCCTGCCTCAGCCTTCCGAGTGGCTGGGACTATAGGCGTGCATCACTATGCCCAGCTAATTTTTGTATTTTTAGTAGAGGTGGAGTTTCACCATGTTGGCCAGGCTGGTCTCGAACTCCTGACCTTGTGATCTGCCAGCCTTGGCCTCCCGAAGTGCTGGGATTACAGGCATGAGCCACGTGCCCAGCCTGAGTTTCTTAAATTATTTCCTTAAAAATCATTGCTTGCAGTTACCCTTGTAGAGTGAATACAGTCATCTGGTGTTGGGGAAGGGGAGGCGTGTTTTTGGGGAATATTCACTGATGAAGTTGAACACTAAATTTCAGCAAAGCCTCTCTTTGTTTTCCCGTTTTTTTTGAGGAGTCTCATGCTGTCACCCAGGCTGGAGTGTGCAGTGATGCGATCTCGGCTCACTGCAACCTCTGCCTCCTGTTCAAGTGATTTTCCTGCCACAGCCTCTTGAGTAGCTGAAACTACAGGTGCATGCCACAACACCCAGCTAACTTTTGTATTTTTAGTAGAGACAAGGTTTTGCCGTGTTGGCCAGGCTGGTCTCAAATTCCTGACCTCAGGTGATTGGCCTGCCTCCGCCTCCCAAAGTGCTGGGATTACAGGTGTGAGCCACCACGCCGAGCCTTATTTTTTTTTTAATTTTATTTTTCTGAGACAGGGTCTTACTCTGTCATTGAGGCTGGGGTGCAGTGGCGCAATCTCAGCTCACTGCAACCTTTGCCTCCCAGGCTCAAGCGATCCTCCCACCTCAGCCTCCCAAGTAGCTAGGACAACAGGTGCATGCCACCACACCCAGCTGATTTTTGTATTTTTTGTAACGATGGGGTTTCGCTATGTTGCTTAGGCTGGTCTTGAACTTCTGGGCTCAAGTGATCCTCACATCTTGGCTTCCCAAAGTGCTGGGATTACAGGTGTGAGCCACTGCACCTGACCCCTTTTTTTTTCTGACCCATTGGTAGACAGTGAAGCCTCTCTTTACTGAAAAAAAAAAAACAAACCAAAAAACAAAAATCCTTTCTGGGCATGGTAGCTCACATCTGTAATCTCAGCACTTTGGGAGGCCAAGGCGGGCAGATCGCTTGAGCTCAGGAGTTGGAGACCAGCCTGAGCAAATGGTGAAACCCCATCTTTACAACAAAAATTAGCCCACTCCGGAGGCTGAGATGGGAGGATTGCTTGAACCCAGGAGGTCAAGGCTGCAGTAAGTTGAGATTGTGCCATTGCATTCCAGCCTGTGACAGAGCAAGACACTCTCAAAAAAAAAAAAAAAAGAAGAAAAAGTATAAGTGTGGCTCTCAAACTTGAGCTTTCAGACAAATCACTTGTTATCTTATTAAAATGCACATTCTTGAATCTTACCCCTAGAGTTGGTAGTTCGGTGGCCCATGGGGTGGACTCTAGGAATCTACATTTCTTTATTTTATTTTACTAAAAAAATTTAAAAAAATTTTTTTTTTTTTTTTTTGAGAAGGAGTCTCTGTCGCCCAGGCTGGAGTGCAGTGGCACCATCTCAGCTCACTGCAACTTCTACCTCCCAGGTTCAAGCAATTCTCTTGCGTCAGCCTCCCGAGTAGCTGGGATTACAGAGGCACGTGACACCACGCCCGGCTAATTTTTTTTTTTTTTTTTTTTTTTTTTTTTAGTAGAGACAGGGTTTCACCATGTTGGTCAGGCTGGTCTGGAATTCTTGACCTTCCTGCCTTGGCCGCCTCCCACCAAGCCTGGCCCAGGAATCTACATTTTAAAAAACGTTTTAAAATTTTGTTTTGTCTTTTTTTTTTTTTTTCTTTAAAACAGGGTTTTACTCTGTTGCCCAGGCTAGAATGCAGTGGCGTGATCATGGCTCATTTCAGCCTCGACCTCCTAGGCTCAAGGGATCCTCTCACTTCAGCATTTTGAGTAGCTGGGACTTATAGGCGTAGGCTATCACTCCAGGCTAATGTTTAAATTTTTTGTAGAGATGGGGTCTCCCTTTTTTCTTCACCAGGCTGGTCTTGAACTCCTAGGCCCAAATAATCCTCCCACTGTGGCCTCCCGAAGTGCTGGGATTGTAGGCATGAGTCACTGCTCCCAGCCAGGCACCTGCATTTTTTTTTTTTTGAGATGGAGTCTCTTTCTGTGGCCCAGACTGGAGTGCAGCAGCATGATCTCAGCTCACTGCAACCTCCACCTCCTGGGTTAAGTGATTCTCCTGCCCCTGCCTCCCGAGTAGCTGGGACTACAGGTGCACACCACCACGCCTGGCTAATTTTTGTATTTTTAGTAGAGACAAGGTTTCAGCATATTGGCCAGGCTGGTCTCGAACTCGTGACCTCGTGATCTGCCTGCCTCGGCCTCCCAAAGTGTTGGATTACAGGTGTGAGCCACTGCACCTGGCTTGTTTTTTTTTTTTGTTTGTTTTTTTTTTGAGATGGAGTCTCGTTCTGCTGCCCAGGCTGGAGTGCAGTGGTGCGATCTCAGCTCACTGCGACCTCCGCCTCCTGGGTTCAAGTGATTCTCAAGTCTTAGCCTCCCAAGTAGCTGGGACTACAGGTGTGTACTACCACACCTAGCTAATGTTAATAGAGATGGGGTTTTACCATGTTGGCCAGGCTGGTCTGGAACTCCTGACCTCAAGAGATCCGCCTGCCTGGGCCTCCCAGAGTGCTGGAATTACAGGCGTGAGCTACCGCTCTTGGCCCAGGAATCTGCATTTTTGAAATGGCATCCAGGCTAATATTTTTTCAGGTGTTCCTCTGATTATACTTTAGAAATACTAGATTAGGAAATGAAGGTGTCAAAGGGAAGAGCAATGTAATTATAAAAAAGGACTATTGTGGTATTGGTTTTTGTCTGCTGTTCCTGGTTCATAACTACCACAGCCCTTGTTACAGTTTTTGTTGGTGTGTGTTAGGCCTCAGGGCCAGGCCTTAGGAATCAGAATCTCTTTCCTGCCCTCCTCTCACCTGCCCCAAGGCAGGACTGTGGTCTTTCCCCACCTTTCTGATTGTGGATCTTAAGCCCCTCCCTAGAGTAGGTTCTGCCCTGTACACTGAGGGAAGGAATGCTGACATCATGAAGCTTCCATAAAAACCCAAGAACCCAAGAGGGCTGATAGCTGAGCACTTGGAGATTTGCGGAGTGTGGTGTGCCTAGGGAAATCCTGGAAGCTTCACGCCCTTTCCCTGTAACTGACCCTGCACATCTGTTCATCGGTATCTTTTGCAGTCTCATTTATAATAAGCCAGCAAACGTAAGTGTGTACCTGAGTTCTGTGAGTTGCTGCAGCAGCTTGATCGAACCCAAAGAAGGGGTTGTGGGAACCCCAACTTGAAGCTGGTTGGTCAGAAGTTCCAGAGACCTGGACTTGTGACTGATGTTGTGGGGGGAAGTGGGGGATGCAGTCTTGGGGACTGGGCCCTCAACCCACGGGATCTGATACCATCTCCAGGTAGTAGATGGTAAATATATATATATGTTTAAAAAATGTGGCTATATTATGAGGCATAAGTCAAAGTAGACTTTAAAGAAAATGAGTCGGGCGTGGTGGCTCACACCTGTAATCCCAGCACTTTGGGAGGCTGAGGCAGGCGGATCGCGTGAGGTCAGGAGTTCGAGACCCGGCTAGGCAACATGGCAAAACCGTGTCTTTACTAAAAATACAAAAATTAGCTGGGCATGGTGGTGGCCACCTGTAATCCCAGCTACTCGGGAGGCTGAGGCAGGAGAAACGCTCGAACCTGGCAGGCGGAGGTTGCAGTGATCCGAGATTGCGGCACTGCACTCCAGCCTGGGCGACAGAGCAAGACCCTGTTTCAAAGACAAATAAAATAAGCTTGTTTGTAATAATAGTTTCCATACAAAGGGGAAACAGGCACAGAGCAGGGAGGTGACAGGCACAGACTCATTCCAGAGCAGAGGGATGAGGGTACAAGGCGTGCAAGGCTGGCGCCTGCAAGTGGCTTGGTGGCATGCTGCTGTTCTCGTGTGGCACCTCTCTCCTGGCAGCTGCAGCTGTGGTCATGGACTTTAGTCTGATATAAATTGCTTGGGAATTGAAGGGGAAGCACTCTGTTGGGTGCACTGGCCGCAAAGAGTGACTGTGCAGCCACCTGGTGGACTGAGCAGGTACAAGTAGGGTGGGGAAAGGTCACATTGACCAGGAGTATGAATTTCAACAGGTCAGATCAGCAGGTAGGCATTAAGCCTCTAACTGTAAAACACTCCACAGGACTGTGAGTGGGCAGGGTAGTGACAGTCATGGTGTCTGCCCTCAAGGAGCCTCCATTCAAGACAAGGGGTAGTCTTTTTTTTTTTTTTTTTGAGACGGAGTCTCGCTCTGTCACCCAGGCTGGAGTGCAGTGGCGCAATCTCGGCTCACTGCAAGCTCCGCCTTCTGGGTTCACGCCATTCTCCTGCCTCAGCCTCCCGAGTAGCTGGGACTACAGGTGCCCGCCACCACATCTGGCTAATTTTTTGTTTTTTTTTTTTTTAGTAGAGACGGGGTTTCATCGTGTTAGCCAGGATGGTCTTGATCTCCTGACCTCGTGATCTGCCCGCCTTGGCCTCCCAAAGTGCTGGCATTACAGGTGTGAGCCACCGTGCCTGGCCTCAAGGGGTAGTCTTCTCTAACCAAAGTAAATGTTTTGAATATCAACCACACACAGAGTGCTCACCTGGCTGCTCCTGAGCAGCTGCCATTTTGGCTATGGCCTGACCACTTTTGACCTGGGCGTAGTGGGCTAGTGATGCGTGTAGGTTTATTGTGGCATCATGATAGACACAGTAGCGATGGTTAACCTGCCCTTCTTTGCTTCTAAAATAACATTCTTCCTCTCTCCTGATCCCTTAGCCCTCTCTGCTTTTTTCTGAGACAGGGTCTGGCTCTGTCACCCGAGCTGGAGTGTGGTGGCACGATCTCAGCTCACTGCAGTCTCCTCCTCCCGAGCTCAAACCATTCTCCCACCTCAGCCTCCTGAGTAGCTGGGACCACAGGCACATGCCATGATGCCTGGCTAATTTTTGTATTTTTCATAGAGACGGGGTTTCATCTTGTTGCCCAGGCTGGTCTGGAACTCCTGGACTCGAGTGATCTGTACACCTTGGCCTCCTAAAGTGTTGGTATTACAGACGTGAGCCACCATGCTCAGCCTCTCTCTGCTTTTCTTGTCAGCATTTATACCAGCTCTGATATTCTATAGTGATCTATCTGTGTAAGCTCCAAGTGGGCAAGAGCTTTGTTTTGTTCACTGTCTGTCCCCATATCTAGAACAGTGCCTGGCACTGTTGAAGGAAGGACTTGGAGGACTGACTTGCCCCAGGTACTATGCTAAGGATTTTATGTACATTATTTCATTTTATCCCAACTACTTTTGAGGTAGGTATTATCCTGTTTTACAAACGAAGAAACTAAGGCTCAGTGAGATTAACGAAATGACCCAAGGTCATATAATCTAAGTGGTAGAGCTGGGATTTGAACTTCAGTTTGACTAACTGTGAAACTCTTAACTGCTATTCTTTCTCAACTTTCCTTTTTTCTGCAGGATCTGGCGACATGGCCAGAAAGGCTTTCAAGCTTGCTTCGTGGACCAGCATGGCTCTTGCTGCCTCTGGCATCTACCTCTACAGTAACAAGTACTTGGACCCTAATGACTTTGGCGCTGTCAGGGTGGGCAGAGCAGTTGCTACGGTAGGTTTTTCCCATTTAGGGGTAGCAGAGAAGCTGCAGGATTGCTTGCAGGTGTTCATACATGTAGCAGCTAGACATGCCTGTTATACATATGTGGAGATACTTGTGTATCCTTACATGTGCAAAAGCTCCATCTGCACAGGTGTACACATATGGATGTGTGTCCTCATATTCCTTTATTCCTGAACACACAACCTCATATTCCTTTATTCCTGTACCTCAGGGGTTCCTGTGATCCCGAGGTAACATAGAATGGGACTGCACTGGGTCTGTGTTCTGAAGCCTTTACATTTTAGGTTCTGTATCTTATTTTAGCAACATACCAAGAGGGGCCGTGCTCTTCAGCAAATGCATGTGCAAGAAGAACTTTAGTTTTGATTAAATTCTACTAGAAAACTTGATCTCTCTCCAGTGAGCTAGGATGAATGGTTCCTGGTGCAGGACTCATACCCAGATGGTCTAGCCCTCAGAGAGCTTTGCGGGATCCCCTTCAGTCTCCAAACTGACAGAGAACCTGAGTTGAATATTTTATGTTTAGAGGTTTTCTCCAGTGGCTCAACAGGAACATCATCCTGGTGTGATCATGTCCTCTTAATTCTGCTGACAGCAACTCTCCCAGACATTCCTATAGAATTGTCCCATTGGTGGGTAGATGGCCACATGCCTAATGCTTGCTTTCCTCCTTTATCTGCTGCAGGATGAGCTTATGCTTTCTTCCCCTTCATGTAGATTCAGTCTGATGCACAGTCTATTGTGGTTGTCATCTCACCATCTCCTTAATACTCAGTGTTGTCAGGTGTCCTTTGAGCCCTGGCTCACGGGGGAGGGCACTGATGTGCTGGTCCTCAAGGCTGAGCGGAGTCATAGAACCAACACCGACAAATAGACTTTGGATAATCAGGCTACGGAATATGAAACAATTTCCAAGTGTTTACCGAGTGCCTTTTTTTGGTCGAGCATTGTCTTACCTGCTTTGAGGGGCAGAAACAGACTGTCCCACCTAGACCCAGCTAAGAAGTAGCTTCTGGTTGAGGAATGCCTACATGAATAGGTTAAAAAACAATCTAAATCCATGCATTGTGCCAAGATGGGTGATTCAGATGCCTGCTACTATGGTCAGACACTAGAGTGAGTGCTGTGGCCTGGGAGTCAGGATTGGTATCCTAGGGGTAGCAGGTTTTATGATATATATATATATATATATGTATTTTTTTAATCTTTATTTTTTTGATACAGGGTCTTGCTCTGTTGTCCAGGCTGGGATGCAGTGGTGTGATACCCACTTACTGCAACCTCCACCTCCTGGGATCAAGAGAGATCCTCCCACCTCAGCTTCTCGAGTAGCTGGGACCACAGATGCCTGACACCACACCAGGCCAATTTCTGTATTTTTCTGTAGAGATAGGGTTTCACTATGTTGCCCGGGATGGTCTTAAACTCCTGGGCTCAAGCAATCTGCCCACCTTGGTCTCCCAAAGTGTTGGGATTATGGGTGTGAGCCATTGTGCCAGGCCAATTTTACGTGTGTGTGTATATACACATATATGGTTGAGTAATGCCTACAGGAATAGGTTAAAAAACAATCCAAATCCATGCATCCAAATCCATATATATATATTTATTATTATTATTTTTTTGAGACAGAGTCTCGCTGTGTCATCCAGGCTGGAGTGCAGTGGTACGATCTCATCTCAGCTCACTGCAGCCTTCACCTCCTGGGTTCAAGTGAGCACATCTGGCTAATTTCTATATTTTTAGTAGAGATGGGGTTATACCATGTTGGCCAGGCTGATCTCGAACTCCTGACCTCAAGTGATCTGCCTGCCTTGGCCTCCCAAAGTGCTGGGATTACAGATGTGAGCCACCACACCCGGCGTGTATATATATATTTTTAGACTAGTCAAGTGCAATAGTGAGAAGGGGAGAAAGAGTAGAGCAAGGAGTTTGATCTGTGATTGACTGTGAACAATCAATTGAGATAACTCAATACCTTCTGGCCAGCCAGAAGCAGGTTTTAAATGGAATCTTAGAGATTTGAATAGTTGGAAAGGAGGGAGGAAGATATGGATCAGGAATGGAATCTTAGAGATTTGAATAGTTGGAAAGGAGGAGGAGGATACGCTTTATAAACCAGCCACAAATCTGTCCATTTTTAAAGGCCAGAGCTCTGGTCTGGATTGTCCTTGAACACTACTCAGTGACCAAGTCTTGCTTGTGGTTGGTGTCCAGCAAGTATATGTCGAATAGGATAAAGCTTTGTAGAGTGCAAAGGAAGAAACTCTTCTTTTTTTTTTTTTAATTAAGTATTTATTGATCATTCTTGGGTGTTTCTCGGAGAGGGGGATATGGCAGGGTCATAGGATAATAGTGGAGAGAAGGTCAGGAGATAAACACATGAACAAAGGTCTCTGGTTTTCCTAGGCAGAGGTCCCTGCGGCCTTCTGCAGTGTTTGTGTCCCTGGGTACTTGAGATTAGGGAGTGATGATGACTCTTAAAGAGCATGCTGCCTTCAAGCATCTGTTTAACAAAGCACATCTTGCACCGCCCTTAATCCATTTAACCCTGAGTTGACACAGCACATGTTTCAGAGAGCAGGGGCTGGGGGAAAGGCCATAGATCAACAGCATCCCAAGGCAGAAGAATTTCTCCTAGTCAGAACAAAATGGAGTCTCCTATGCCCACCTCTTTCTACACAGACACAGCAACAATCTGATCTCTCCTTCCTTTCCCCACACTTCCCCCCTTCTTTTCAACAAAACCGCCATCGTCCTCATGGCCCGCTCCCGATGGTCGCTGTCTCTTTGGAGCTGTTGGGTACACCTCCCAGACAGGGCGGCCGGGCAGAGGCGCTCCTCACCTCCCAGACGGGGCGGCCGGGCAGAGGAGCTCCACATCCCAGACGATGGGCGGCCAGGCAGAGACGCTCCTCACTTCCTAGACTGGGTGGCGGTGGGGCAGAGGCTGTAATCTTAGTACTTTAGGAGGCCAAGGCAGGCGGTTGGGAGGTGGAGATTGTAGCCAGCGGAGATCATGCCACTGCACTACAGCCTGAGCAACATTGAGCATTGAGTGAGCGAGACTCCGTCTGCAATCCCAGCACCTCGGGAGGCCGAGGCGGGCAGATCACTCGAGGCCAGGAGCTGGAGACCAGCCCGGTGAACACGGCGAAACCCCGTCTCCACCAAAAATACAAAAACCAGTCAGGCGTGGCGGCGCGCGCCTGCAATCCCAGGCACTCGGCAGGCGGAGGCAGGAGAATCACAGGAGCCCGAGGCAGGGAGGTTGCAGCGAGCCGAGATCATGGCAGTACAGTCCAGCTTCGGCAACAGAGGGAGACCGAAAAAAGGAGAGGGAGACCGAAGAAAGGGGAGAGGAAAAAAGAAGGAGAGGGAGACCGAAGAAAGGGGAGAGGAAAAAAGAAGGAGAGGGAGACCGAAGAAAGGGGAGAGGAAAAAAGAAGGAGAGGGAGACCGAAGAAAGGGGAGGGGGAGGGGGAGAGGGAGAGGGAGAGGGAGAGATCAACTTTGTAAGTCCCTGAACTTCTAGGGTCCCAGTTACTCAATTCTATAAAGGAAGGTTTGCGGTAGATAATCCCTAAGGCCCTTCCATGCCTAGGATATCGTGGAGATTGGAATTTTCTGATACACTCTGGATAAGGGAACACAGAATCAAGACTTATGATATTAGGGCCAGGCGCCGTGGCTCATGCCTGTAATCCCAGCACTTTGGGAGGCTGAGGTGGAAGGATCACCTGAGGTCAGGAGTTCGAGACCAGCCTGGCCAACATGGCAAAATCCCGTCTCTACTAAAAATACAAAAATTAGCCGGGTGTGGTGGCATGTGCATGTAATCCCAGCTACTTGGGAGACTGAGGCAGGAGAATTGCTTGAACCTGGAAGGCAGAGCCTGCAGTGAGCCAAGATTGCTGAGATCATGCCAGTGCACTCCAGCCTGGGTGACAGAGCAAGACTCTGTCTCAAAAAAAAAAAAAAAAAAAAAAAAGACTTATGCTATTAGAGCAAACATACATATAAAATAATGTTTATTTGTGACGTGGAGAGGTAGACTAAGTTTATGTAACAGCTTTATTCAAGTAGCTTTGATTGAGCATTTACTCAATGTGCCTGGCAGTGTAAAAGGTGCTGTGGTAAGTGATGGACAGGAAGGACAAGCCCCCGTGCTTCTAGAGCTTAGAGTTTAAGCTTATAGGAAGAGACAGTTCATAAACAAGGAAACAAATGAGCAAGGTAATGTTGGATGGTGGTTTGTTATGATAAATAATTGAATGTTTTTGATAAGAGGGGCAATTTTAGAGTGGGCCCCTGCAGAGGTGGCATTTGCACAGTCCTGAATGACAGGAGGAAGCTAGCTAGAATAAGATCCAGGGGCCAGGCATCTTAGGGGTGGGACTGGCCACTCCCCCAGACATAGCAGCTGTGTCAGGGACCTGTACTGCGAGGTTTGGGCAGAGTAGTAGTACTTAATGTCCAGGTGCTAAGCTTTTCTCCACTGCCTTGGTTCACAGACGGCTGTCATCAGTTATGACTACCTCACTTCCCTGAAGAGTGTCCCTTATGGCTCAGAGGAGTACTTGCAGCTGAGATCTAAGGTAAGTAACCCATGGGACCCATCTGAGCCAGGCCAGGACTGGATAACCCTTGAACTGCTATGCTCAAGTGATCCTCCCACCTCAGCAAAGTGTTGGGATTAAAGGCATGAGCCACTGCGCCTGGCCTAGGATTGGATAAATCCTGAAGCAGCTGCCTAGCCACGAAGCTTCCTGTGTACAGCTGGAATTGGGCAGAGGGCAGTGTAGGGGATTGAAGCTGGGGGCATTGGCCACTGAGGGTTTGGAAGGAAGGAGGGGAGGACCACTTCCTCCTTCACATAGAGGTTTCAGTGCTTCTGGGGGGTGCTGTCAGACTGTCATCAAGCTGGATGCCATGGTACTAGGTTATCAATTTGCAAGGTGCTGTGGGAGAGGCCAGTGTGTGTTTCTGGGGAGTACAAGTGTCTGGGATGACTGAGGAGGGATGTAGGCTCTGTCCCGCAGATAACTCAGCTGGCTTCTAAACTGTTTTGTCAGGCAAAACCCAGTTGAAAGAGGTTACTTGCTGTCCTATCCTCTGAGGGCTACTCTGGGGCCTCTTGTAGGCTTCTGAGTCGAGCTGTCAACCCCAAACTCTCTGTCGTCACTTGGAACAGGGTAGTTGATGTTGATATGTGTTTAGATATCCCGGAGACTTGGGAGGTCAAACAAGAGGGCATTTTTTGTGGATGTAGGTTGAGTTTGAGGTGAAGTGTAGATACCTTTGGCTCCTCCAGAGAGAGGTTTGTGATAGATTGGCATGTCTGTGCTCAGGCAGTCCCCTCAGCCAGGAATGCAAAGGAACCCCTTTGCCCCTTAGAAAAGTCCTCGTCATCCTTCTGGACTCAGCTCAAGCTCCCCTCTGTGGTGCTTTTCTTCTCAGTTTTCCTATGTGGATGGAATAATTAATTTCTAAATTTTTCTTTAAACTTTTTATTATGGCAATTTCAACCATCCACAAGAGTAGAGAGAACAGTAGAATGAACTCTGGTGGAACTGTCTGTCATATAGCTTCAGAAACTATCAACATTTTGCCCATCTTGTTAGTCATCTTCCCCCCTTTATTTATTCATTCTTTTATGTATTTATTTATCGAGATGGAGTCTCACTCCATTACCCAGTCTGGGGTGCAGTGGTGCGATCTCGGCTCATTGCAACCTCTGCTTCCTGGATTCAAATGATTCTCCTGCCTCAGCCTCCTGAGTGGCTGGGATTACACATGTACACCATCACACTTGGCTGATTTTTGTATTTTTAGTAGAGATAGGGTTTAGCATGTTGTCCAGGCTGTTCTTGAACTCCTGACTTCAAGGAATCCACCTGTCTTGGCCTCCCAAAGTGCTGGGATTACAGGTGTGAGCCACTGTGCCAGGCCTGTTTCATTTATTTTTTTATTCATTCACTTATTTATTTATTTTTTGAGACAGAGTCTTACTCTGTGGCCCAGGCTGGAGTGAAGTGGTGTGATCTTGGCTCACTGCAACCTCCATGTCCCGGGTTTAAGCGCTTCTCCTGCCTCAGCCTCCCAAGTAGCTGGAATTACAGGTGCAGGCCACCACGCCTGGCTAATTTTTGTGTTTTTAGTAGAGACAGGGTTTCGCCATGACGGCCAGGCTGGTCTTGAACTCCTGGCCTCAAGTGATCCGCCGCCTCAGCCTCCCGAAGTGCTGGGAAAACAGGTGTGAGCTGCCATGCCTGGCTTCATTCACTTAATTTTTTTTTTCCCAAAATATTTAAATGCAAATCTCAGGCATCACATTGTTTTATCTGTAAATACTTTAGTATATATCTCCAATAGATAAGGACCCTTAAAAAAATATAACCAGAAGACCATAATCATACCTAATAAAACTGACAATTCCTTAATAGTCTCTAATAGATAGTCCATATTCAATTTCCCTTGTCCCCAAAATGTCTTTTTCTTTCTTTCTTTCTTTCTTTTTTTTTTTTTGAGATGGAGTCTTGCTCTGTTGCCCAGGCTGGAGTGCAGTGGTGTGATCTTGGCTCACTGCAACCTCCGTCTCCCGGGTTCAAGCAATTCTCCTCCCTCAGCCTCCCTAGTAGCTGGGATTACAGGCATGCACCATCACGCCTGGCTAATTTTTGTGTTTTTAGTAGAGACTGGGTTTCATCTTGTTGGCCAGGCTGGTCTCGAACTCCTGACCTCAAGTGATCCACCCACCTCGGCCTCCCAAAGTGCTGGGATTACAGGCGTGAGCCACCATTCCCAGCCCCAAAATGCCTTTTTACAGTTAGTTTGTTCGAATCTGGATCAAAATGTCCAAATAAGGTAGATATATTAAGGTTGACATTTTCTACATCTTTAAAAATCTGTAACATTTCCTCGCTCTCCCTCTTTTTTGAGTTGTTTGTTGAAGAAACCAGATAATTTATCCTGTAGAATTTTCTACCTTCAGGATTTGGCTGATTGCATCTTTAAAGTGTTATTTAATGGGAAATACATTCAAATAGTACATAAATCAAAATATACAGTATTTGAAACATACAAAATGACCCTCCTACCCTTGTTCCTCAGGTACCCAATTTTCTTGCCTGGAGGCAATTATTTTTTCTTGTGCATTCTTCCAGAGATGTCTTCCTATTTGAATTTAATCATTTTATCTTTATTCTTGCCACAGACGATAGTTGGTTACATGCCTTTCTTTTTAGACTATCTGTTCCTTTAGATCAGGGATTGAGTCTTTGATTTTTTGATCTTGTATCTCCAGCGATGATGCATAGGCCTGTGTTGATTTAATGTCTGTTTCGATGCCAGCCTGTACCCTGCCACCTCCCTACCTTTGGGGAGGTCCCAGACAGAGCACGAGGTTAATAGTTAGAAGACCCGAGTTTGTGGTTTAGCTAAGCCGGCTTTGGGAAATTCATTTAGCCTTTTGGAGATGCCATTTGTCATTAGAGATGGTTATGCCACTTACTCAGGATTATGTAGATAATATCTCAGTGCCTTGTGAAATAGAAAGCTGGTATCAAAAACAAGTCAGATGTCTCCTACAAGGTATGTTCCATGAGGGTAGAGACTTGGTCTGTGCTGTGAATCTCCATGTCTGCAGCATCCGTCACTAGGATGTGACAGGTCCTGAATAAAGGTTTGTTGAACGAACGAATGAATGAAATGTTAGTTTTTTTTTTTTTAGACAGAGTTTTTGCTCTTGTCACCCAGGCTGGAGTGCAGTGGTGCGATCTCGGCTCACTGCAACCTCCACCTCCCGGGTTCAAGTGATTCTTCTGCCTCAGCCTCCTGAGTAGCTGGGACTACAGGCACCGAAATATTAGTTTTTATGGAGGATCTCAAAGTCCCTGCTTCTGAGACATAATTGCCCACTGCGCTTCCCTGCCCCTCTTTCTCCAGTTAACCGGTGCTATGGGCCTTGGCACCCACTGGTGTAACATTCTACGGAGAGCTTGCAGGCTCGGACACAGGGGCAAGGCCTCTGCTTTATGGAATCTGCAGAGGAGGCAGGCGATGGGTGTCAAAAAGACAGTTGCCTGTCACGTGTCACATGTAAGTCATCTGACACTGCAGCTCCTGGAGAAGTTGACAGTTTTAGGGGATGCAGTAAGGAAAGTGCAGCCTGGCATTTGACAAGAGAGCAGCACGTGGCGGCTGGCACCAGATAACAGGGTGTAGGCCCGTCTCTGGGAGTTGTGCCTGGGAAGGGGAAGCTGGCTGGCACTAAGAGCATGAGTAAATACTGCAGGAGTGTTTTCTTCCATTGGAGCACTTATCCCTTCTCATCAGCGTGGCTGATAAAGGAATGAGTGAAGGGTAAAACATAATTATCTCAACTGTCAAGCCAGCATCTCCAGGTCCCAGAGTATGTCAGAGCCAGGAGGCTAGCTCCACAGGCGGTGACTTCGAGCACTTTCAAGGTTGGCGCAGGCAGGCTGGGATCTCAGTGACTCAGATCTGGAACCAGAGGGCTGAGAGCCAACGTGAAGTGTGTTCTAGAGGCATAGTGGCCCTTTGCTAGGCAGCCAAGGTGGTGGGGAAGGGCTCATGTGCTTTGGACAACCAGATCCCTGGTGTTCAGGATGCTTATAAACTGAGATGTGTGTGAGCTAGGCTTATTCATAAAGGATACAGAAGTCACTGCTGGTGTAGACATCCAGGAATGGGGCTGGAGGAGAGAAGATAGAGTTGATTCTGATGAGGGTTTGTGATGTAGTGGATATTTGTTAATTTTTCAGTTTAGAAGCCCTTCTTATTTTGGAGAACAGCATATAAACTTTCCTCTGGGGAGCTGCTGTATTGATGTACACTCTATGAGTTTGGGAAGGGCTCACCCCACCCTTATTAGCTAGGTGATCAGCGGAGTCTATTCTGCCGGCCCTAGAGATTGATTCAGGAAACCTGAGCACCTGAGCCAGTTCTGGCCAGTGCACAGGACTTTTCCGGGAAGAGCAGCTCTCTCTTTTCTGCTGAGTGAGCTGAGAGTGTAAGATGTTGGCTTGGAGCTGTTGGCAGCCATCTTTGCCACCATGAGGGGAAAGCCTGCCTGTGAATGGAGCTAGTATTGCAAAGAAATGCATAATTTGGCTGGGCATGGTGGCTCACGCCTGTAATCCCAGCACTTTGGGAGGCCGAGGTGGGTGGATCACGAGGTCAAGAGATCGAGACCATCCTGGCCAACATGGTGAAACCCTGTCTCTACTAAAAATACAAAAAATTAGCTGGGCGTGGTGGCGGTCGCCTGTAGTCCCAGCTACTTGGGAGGCTGAGGCAGGAGAATTACTTGAACCTGGGAGGTGGAGGTTGCAGTGAGCCGAGATTGTGTCACTGCACTCCAGCCTGGCTACAGAGTGAGACTCTGTCTCAAAAAAAAAAAAAAAAAAAAGAAATGCATAATTTGAGTCCCTAGATCTAGCTGAAATGGAAGCTAGACTACTGCTGGAATTTCAGTTATAGCTACCAGGAAATTCTTTTTTTTTGCCCAAGGTGGTTTGAGTTTCTTGCAGCCGAATGAGTCCTTATATACTGTGTATTCTTGGAGAAGCATATTGGGGTTATTTTTTTTTCTTTTTCTTTTTTTCTATGGCCCTCAGTTTGCCACTTAAACATGCTGGGTCCTTTAAGCATAAATGGAGTTTTGATAGTCACAGGAGGGCCCGTAACTCAAGGGAAGAAATGAAATTCAAAAATTTTAGTGCCTAAAGAGGGTGCAGAGAGGTTTGGATGGTGCTGGGTAGAATTGGAGCCATTTTGGACCTGGAGCCAGGTCCCCTGGCACCTAGTCCTACTCCACTGCCAAGCACCTCTGCTTTTATTTTTTTAGTTTTTAAAAGGCTTTTTTTTTTTGAGCTAGAGCCTTGCTGTGTCTCCCAGGCTGGAGTGCAGTGGCGTGATCTCGGCTCACTGCAACCTCTACCTCCTGGGTTCAAGTGATTCTCCTGCCTCAGCCTCCCACGTAGCTGGGACTACAGGTGTGTGCCACCATGCCCGGCTAATCTTTTGTGTTTTTAGTAGAGACAGGGTTTTACTGTGTTAGCCAGAATGATCTCCATCTCCTGACCTCGTGATCCGCCCGCCTCGGCCTCCCAAAGTGCCGGGATTACAGGCATGAGCCACTGCGCCCAGCCCAATTTTTGTGTTTTTAGTAGAGATGGGGTTTCACCATGTTGGCCAGTCTGGTCTTGAACTCCTGACCTCAGGTGATTCACCTGCCTTGGCTTGCCAGAGTGCTGGAATTACAGACGTGAGCCACCATGTTTGGCAAGCCTCTGCTTTTCTATCCGCAAAATGATGGTGGTAGCCTTTGCCCCTATTCTGTTTATGAGAATGGAAATGAGAAGCTTTGCTTAATTTAACATTGTGGATTATTTAAACCAGCCAGAGAGGAGATCCTGAGCATAGGGTTAGCCTTGGTAGCGCCTTATCATTTTAATGAACATGTTAATGATATTCTATTTTCCTCATTTCTTCTATACATTTATTAATTGGAATTCTTCTGTAAGAAAGATCTTCCCCTTCTCCCCTAGTTATTTAATTATTGTTATTATTATTGAGATGGAGTTTTGCTCTTGTTGCCCAGGATGGAGTGCAGTGGCGTGGTCTCAGCTCACTGCAACCTCTGCCTCCTGGGTTCAAGCGATTCTCCTGCCTCAGCCTCCCTGGGATTACAGGTGCCCACCATCACACCTGGCTAATTTTGTATTTTTAGTAGAGATGGGGTTTCACCATGTTGGACAGGCTGGTCACAAACTCCTGACCTCAGGTGATCTGCCCTCCTTGGCCTCCCAAAGTGTTGGGATTACAGGCGTGAGCCACTGTGCCCAGCCATTTAATTATTTTTATCACTGTAAACTCATGGATATTTATTTTATTCTATGGGGTCTATGTCCCATATATAATCCAGACAATACTTTTCCTTTATATCCGAAACAATCATTATTTTATTGCTCAAATGGTTCCACCTTTGGCCACTGGGAGCTCTTTCAGGTTGGCTCCTGTGTCCTTTTGATATGCCCCCAACGTATTTTGAGCACTGCCTTACATTCTTGTACTGAAAGATACTTCAGGCTTATCCTGTATTTTCCTTGCCCTGGAATCAATTACTTCTCCAAGGAGCCCTGGTTCTTGTTATTGGAGAATGGTATTTAGAAACCAAGATGTAGAGGTTAGGTATTCGTTTTACTACTGGGGTACCATTGCTTCTAGGCCCTCCTAGGAGACAGAGTGAGGATATATATGTGTGTACACTCACTCACACATACACACACTTCTGTCTTTCTACTAAAAAACTAAGGTTTTTTTTTTTTGAGACATGGTCTTGCTCTGTCACGACCCAGGCTAGAGTGTAGTGGTGCAATCATGGTTCACTGCAGCCTCCAACTCCTGGGCTTAAGCTATCCCCCCACTTTAGCCTCCTGAGTAGTTGGGACTACAGGTGTGCACCACCATGCCTGGCTAATTTTTTAAAGTATTATTTGTAGAGTCAGAGTCTTACTATGTTGCTCAAGCTGGTCTTGAACTCCTGGCCTCAAGTGATCCTGATGCCTTGGCCTCCCAAAGTGCTGGGATTATAGGCATGAGCCACCGTATCTGGGCAAAAAAACTATGAAATGATGCTTATATCCAATTTTAGTTCAACACCACAGAGTCCGTGTTAGCATTCTCCCTTTTTAAAATATCATTTCTTTCTCTGACAGTGATAAACCTGCCTCTTATCTACGATATATTTCCTTATTTGTTTGACTCTCTTACACTCTAAAATAGTTAAGACCACTGAAGCATTCATGAGCAGAGACAATGGTCTAAATAGCTGAGGTTGAATGAGTTAAGTTGGTATGGGAGCTGAGTTTGGAAAGGTGGGTTGATTGAAACATGTAGCCTTGGGGACAAGGTGATTTTGGCTGAGCGTGATGGGTGAAATTTTGGGGTTTGTCTATAAGAAAAAGATTAATTCAATGTTACTGGAGACTAGGAGAGTGAAGGCGCATAGTGGCAAATAGGATTAGAGCTAGGTCACAGAGGGACTCAAGGCCAGGTTTTAAGCCATAGACAATAGGGAGCCATGGAAAATTCTCCAGTAAAGTTATTTATTAAGCCTTTGGTGATTGAGAATGCTTAAAATTATTGCATCATTAAATTTTCTTTTTTTTTTTTAGACAAGGTCTCGCTCTGTTGCCCAGGCCGGAGTGCAGTGGTTCAATCTCCGCTCACGGCAACCTCCGTTCACTGCAACCTCTGCTTTGCAGGTTCAAGCGATTCTCCCACCTCAGCCTCCCAAGTAGCTAGGACTACAGGCATGCGCCGCCACCACACCCAACTAATTTTTGTATTTTTTGGTACAGACAGGGTTTCACCATGTTGGCCAGGCTGGTCTCGAACTCTTGACCTCAAATGATCTGCCTGCCTTGGTCTCCCAAATTGCTGGGATTACAGGTGTGAGCCACTGTGCCTGGCCATTTTTTTTTTTTTTAAATTAAATATGAGACAGAGTCTTGTCATGTTGCCCATGCTGGTCTCAAACTCCTGGGCACAAGTGATCCTCCCACTGCGGCCTCCTAAAGTGCTGGGATTACAGGCATGAGCTACTGTACTCAGCCAGTTATTGAATATTTTTTTTTTTTTTAACACCAGTGCCACTTGCCAAAAATATTTTTTGAGCTTCTGTGTTGGACAGTGGGTAGAAGTGTGTGAACCTGCATGTTTATATGTGTCTGTGTGCGTATGAGAGAGAACAAGAACAGGAACCTTTTCTTTTTTAAATCAGAGTTAAATGTCGGAGGTGACCTTGATTGCTACTTTGAGTGTGAAGTTTTTTTTAGCTAAGCTCAAATTCTTGTTACCAGGTAGGTCCCTGGGCTTCTGTGGTATCAGATGATTCAGGTCAGTAGTCTGTGTTTGGTTAGTTACTATAGCGCCTAATATTTGGACTAAAAGTAATGATTAATATCTTCTTCCTTGCCTGAGAAGCAGAGTCAGGGAGATGCAGGACGCTGCCAGGTGGTGATCAAAATTCATCAGCTTCATTACTGATAGACACACGGCTGAGCATATAGTTTGGGGTCTGAGGGAGGTGGGCTTGCTGAACTTCACCCCTGAATTTGAGAGGCTTACCTACACAGGCACAGACATGGCTGGACAAGCCTCTCAGTTGGGGGACTGCCTCTTATAGGAGGAAGGAGCTGAAAATCAATGCTCTGCAGATAAGCAGATCCCAAACAGAGAGGGGAGAGGAAGGGGTGAGCTGAGCAAACTCTGTTTCTTCTCCTATATTCCTTAATCTGATTGGTGATTATCTCTCCCACAAGGAGTGAAGGAGTGGGAGAGAGAGGTCAGGAGTGTTATGCATACTAGGTCTCCCTCCGCATTGTTGCGGGAAACAGAGGGATAGAATGTTCTCCTGTAGTACTGATTGTGGGAGGGGAGGTAGCTGTAAATTTGCTATAAGAACCATTTGTTTCTATCAAATTCTGCTGATCTTTACATCTGACTTTGTTTAGGAACATAGGGTGTTTTGGCTTGGAGTATGGGACAGCTATTTTGGCATTACTAAAATCTGCACTTAGAGGCAAGAGTCAGACACTGTGAACTTTTATTTTATTTATTTATTTTTTGAGACAGGGTCTTGCTTTGTTGCCCAGGCTGAAGTGCAGTGGCGTGATCTCGGCTCACTGCAGCCTCGACCTCCTGGGCTCAAGCAGTCCTCCTGCCTTGGCCTCCAAAGTGTTAGGATGGGATTACAGGTGTGAGCCACAATGCCCAGCTGCCTTCAACCTTTAGAACCATGGGATATGGTAGAGTGTTTTGGAGAAAAAGGGGCTCAAATTTCTGGCCTGTGGATATTGGTTGGAGGGGCAGAGTAAGGGGCTAAGGTCGGGTGACAACTCTATAACTGTTCCACTGCACTTGAGAAAGACATCTTGGGCATCAGCCAGCTCAGTCCTCTAATGTACACATGTGGAAGTGGAGTTCTGTAGAGGTGATGTGATTTCTTTTTTTTTTTTTTTTTGAGACGGAGTCTCACTCTATCACCCAGGCTGGAGTGCAGTGGCGTGATCTCGGCTTACTGCAGCCTCTGTCTTCCGAGTTCAAGCAATTCTTCTGCCTCAGCCTCCTGAGTAGCTGGGACTGCTGGCGCACGCCACCACACCTGGCTAATTTTTGTATTTTTAGTAGAGACAGGATTTTACCATATTGGCCAGGCTGGTCTCGAACTCCTGACCTCATATGATCCACCCGCCTCAGCTGTAATCCCCAAAGTGCTGGGATTATAGGTGTGAGCCACCGCACCTGGCCAGTGATGTGATTTCTTACATCCCCAGCAGGTGTGTAGCACATCATGAACTCTTTTTTTTTTTTTTTTTGAGATGGAGTCTCGCTCTGTCGCCCAGGCTGGAGTGCAGTGGTGTGATCTCCGCTCACTGCAAGCTCCGCCTCCCGGGTTCACGCCATTCTCCGAGTAGCTGGGACTACAGGCACCCGCCACAATGCCCAGCTAATTTTTTGTATTTTTTAGTAGAGACGGGGTTTCACCGTGTTCTCGATCTCTTGACCTCGTGATCCGCCTGCCTCGGCCTCCCAGAGTGCTGGGATTACTAGCGTGAGCCACCGCGCCTGGCAGCACATCATGAACTTGATCTTGATGTTCAGATACTGCCCAATCTCATGTTCTTTGCACTTTATACTCTGTCGTCTCCCTGTATATCTGCTTTCAGTCTGGGGAAAAGCACCAAGTTGGACAGAAAGTAGACACAAAGAAGCCTGTGCAGCAGCTCTTGCCAACTGGCTGCTGCTGCTGGAGTTGCCCCTCCTGCCTCTTCACCCTCCCTCCTCTGAGCCTGAGGCTCTGCTGCTGCCTGGGATGGATTTGGGAAACACCAGAGGAGGAAGAAGGGCAATAGAGCCACCTCCCTGAAGTTCCTTTACTCATTTAATCAATGGAACAGTTAACTCAACAAATATTTAGCATTCTCCTATGGAGGGGAGGGTAGACCCTTCAAAAGGAATGGATAGGTGCTGGCTCTTTGCTTCAGGAAAGAGTTTCAACTCTGAAGCTATTGAACAACTGCCAGTTTTGAGGATAACCATCCTACCAGTCTAGTGAAGGTATAATTCACTAAGCATTTTAAAGATCCTGTTTGTCTGCAAAGGGAACTGTAGCAATGTCTGGTTCTTCAGGAATATTCCCTGAAACCTGGGATCTGGTCTGGCCAAACCAGGACATTTCTTCACCATCCTTCCATTCCATCTATTACTTTAGCTGACTTTAACTGAGCCTGCTCTGTGTCAGGTACAGGATGATGCTCAGAGGAGAAAATGGGAAGTAAGACTCGACCTCTGCCCTCAAGTTGTCATAGTTGAGGGTAGGGGGGCAGAAGGCATGAAATCACCAGCTACAGGACTGATTTGTCTATTACAACTCTGGCCCCTGGTCTGGAATTACTTCTCCTGATCCCTGACAGCAGCTAACTTCCAGGCAAAGAGGGTGTGTTGTGGGGTAGCTTTTCTTGGGAGATGGGGCTGGGGTGCATTCCTCCTGGAGTAGCGGTCTGGGTCTCATTGTGCCACAGCTCCTTTGCACGTGCAGCACCTGTCGACCTGGCATGGAATCTTTTCAGGGAGTTTTCTCTAGACCCACTTTTGCTGCTTTTGTTTGTCATCATGGAATGTTTGCCTGAGAGTGTTCTGCATAGAGGAGGAGAGAAATTGAATCCTTGCTATCTTGGTGACTGGCTTTCTCGGAGTTTGTGATAATTTCTGCAGGAGCATGAGCTGCATTTAATTCTCTCTGGTTGGGTCATCTAAGGACCAGTTCTTTGGAATTAGGGAGACAGAGTCTGTGAGTCTAGCACCTCCTTTTTAGCTTTCTGAATACTGCATCGAAATCTGTGCAGTTTTCCGCAGTGGCCCTGACCTCAAAACCATTCTGATTCTGGAGAATTCTGTAGGGGTAGGTTCTTGAGCCTTGAAGTGGCCTGGGGAGAAACTTGGTAGGGTCCATGGCCATCAGTGAGAGTCCTGGGGGTAAATGTGGTGGGCCTGGGAGAAAATGTGATTCTCCCTGGAGATTTGGGCTCACTGTGTGGTGGCTTCTCTGTAGGTCCTAGGCAATCAGGGAAATGCCAGCTACCCTCTCAATTGGTCTAGACTTGTTAGTTACCTAGGGACTATGGCCAACACCAGCGTTTTATTTTTCCATATCTAAATACAGCTTGTCTTTTAAAAAATGTCTGATATTTAAGACCTAAGACAAAGTGTAAAAAATAATTCAGTGATCACCCTCATGCTCATTGCCCAATTTCAGAAATAGTACACTTTACCCATGCAGTTATAGCCCGTGGGTACTTCTTCCCTGACTCCAGCTTTCTTCCTGCATATCCAGAATTAAGCAGTATTTTCAATTCATTGTTTATTATTCCCATACACTTCTTTATAACCAACTATTCAGGTATTTCTGTGATATTTTTCATCCTGTCAACACTTTTTCCTTTACTTGGCTTTGTTCTAAGCAAAAATGTCTGTGAAATTACAGGTTTGATTTTCTCTCTCTGTCTATCTAATGCATATGCAAATAAATATTCTGGGTACCAGCTGAAATTGCCTCTTGTACCACCTTTTGCATACCATCACTGCTGCAAGGTCGTACTTTGAGAAACAAGGCTGCAGCATCTGTAGCAGATGCTGCTGGGCTATGCCCTGGCTTGCACCCACTCTTGCCTCGATCTTTACCCCGCTGTTTTTGGTGACTGTCTTTCCGGCTCTTCTCTTTTCCTAGCTCACACTGTTCATCTCCTGGGGCTGCTTTAGGATTGGAAATGCCTGATATGATGGTATTTGCTGCTGTGGTTCTAAAGCAGTGATCTTTTCCAAAGGCCACAGCTATAAGGAAACAAAACAACCCCCTGGGTTTTTGGTGGTATGAGCCCGTTGCTGTGTGCTGGGCATCTCTCCATTCTGATCAGCACACAGTTCCTCTCGTGTGCATGTCTGCAGGCTCTCTCACCTATGTGGGCTGCCTGGACACATGGTTGGGCTTCCTGCTACTTCAGAGGTGCCCTCCAGTTGCCCCTACCACCTGGTTCTACAGGGTAAGCGGAGCAGGCACAACACCCAGCTCCGCAGAGAAGGTCCTGCATTGTGAGGACCTACACTTCTAACAAGGCCCTCTATGGGGCAGGAACTGGAGTAACCCTGGTTTCAGCCTGCCTTTGCCCATCTCAGACCCTATCCCAGACCAACTCAGGCTGGGCTTTTCATTGCTGATTGCTTTTCCCACTGAAAACCTCCAGCAGTTTTCTGACCTGCCCTGGACTGGGTGCTTCGGAGCTGTTTCCACCTCTGCTGGAAATGGATGTGGCAACATGATGAGAGATGCGGGGTAGGCATAGGCTAGGACTTCCCTGTGGCTGAGGCAATTTAGTACTGGAGTGCATAGAAGTATCCTTGATCTGGACTTATTAGTTACCTAGGGACCATGGCCAATACCAGCCTTTTATTTTTCCATATCTGCATACAGCTTGTATTTTAAAAAACGCGAAATATTTAAGACCTAAGACAAATTGTAAAAAATAATTCAGCGATCACCCTCATGCTTACTGCCCAATTTCAAAAATAATACCTTACCCATGCAGTTGTAGCCTATGCGTACTTCTTTCCTGACTCCAGCCTTCTTCCTGCATAACCAGAATTAAGCAGTATTTTGGATTCATTGTTTATCATTCCCATGCAAAAAAGCCAAGTGTCCTTCACCCAGAACAGCTGTAAAGTCTGTATCTGGAGGGCAGCTTTCCAGAAACAGAAGAGATTTTATGTCTGTCATCAAGGTGGGAATGGGACAGCACCCAGGTGGTTCACAACCTGCCAGACAATCAGTCACCTGGGGAGCCTTATAAAGCACACATTCCTTGGTCCTGTACACTAAAGATTTATTGTCAGTGATTCTGAGGTAAGGCCTGGAAAGCCTCACTCTGGTGTCCAGGCTGGAGTATAGTGGTGTGATCATGGCTCACTGCATCACTGCAGCCTCTACCTCTTGAGCTCAATTGATCCTCCCATCTTAGCCTCTCGAATAGCTGGGACTGCAGGCTTGCACCACCATGCCTGGCTAATTTTTGTATTTTTTTGTAGAGACAAGGTTTTGCTATGTTACCCAGGCTGGTTTAGAACTTCTGAGCTCAAAAAATCCCCCTGCTTCGGCCTCCCAAAGTGCTGGGATTACAAGCATGAGCCCTGCCAAAAGCCATATTTTTAATGAGTTCATCAGGTAGGCTTCTACTAAGGTTTGAATGGGTCTCTCCAAGTTCATGTTTTAGAAACTTAATCTGCAAAGCAAGAGTGTTGAGAAGTAGGACCTTCAAGAGAAAATAAGGTCATAAGGGCTCTGCCCTCATGAATGGATTAATGCTGTTACCATGGGAATGGGTTCATTTTGGGTACCTTCCCTCTCTGTCTCCATCCGCAATCCCCACCCTTTCATGGGCTGTCTTAGTCTCCTACCTTCCACTATGGGATGACCCAGCAAGACGGCCCTTGCCAGATGCGGGTCTCTTGGTCATGGGCTTCCCAGCCTCTAGAACTGTTTTTTTTTTTTTTTTTTTTTTTTTTCTTAAGTGATCCAGTCTCAAGGATTTTGTTATAGCAGCACAAATGGATGAAGATGGCTTCTGCTGCACTGTACTTAGGGGGTCTCTATTATCTCATTTAATTTTTACAGTAGCCCGCCAGGTGCGGTGGCTCACGCCTGTAATCCCAGCACTTTGGGAGGCCGAGGCGGGCGGATCACGAGGTCAGGAGATCGAGACCATCCTGGCTAACATGGTGAAACCCTGTCTCTACTAAAAATACAACAAAAATTAGCCGAGCGTGGTGGCAGGCACCTGTAGTCCCAGCTACTGGGGAGGCTGAGGCAGGAGAATGGCGTGAACCCAGGAGGCGGGGCTTGTAGTGAGCCGAGATCGTGCCACTGCACTCCAGCCTGGGCAACAGAGCAAGACTCTGTCTCAAAAAAAAAAAAAAAATTTTTTTTACAGTAGCCCTATGAGGTAAATACCGTTGTTATCACCCCTATTTTACAGATGGAGAAACTGATGAACAGACAGATGGAGTGACTTGTTCAAGGGTCCACAGCTAGCAAGCAGGTGTACTAATTTCCTGTGATTGCCATAACAAATTACCACAAATTGGGTGGTTTAAGGCAATAGAAGTTTATTCTCCTACATTTTTTAAGGCCAAAGGCCCAAAATCAAAGAGCCCCCAGGACCATGCTGCTGGTGGGAAGCATTCTAGGGAAGAACCCTTCCTTGCCTTTTCTGGTGGCAGCAGGCATTCCTGTGGCTGCATCACTGCAATCTCTGCCTCCACCTCCTCTACCTTCTCTCTCTCTTTTTTTTGAGACAGAGTCTTGCTCTGTCATCTAGACTGGAGTGCAATGGTGCGATCTTGGCTCACTGCAGCCTCTGACCCCTGGGTTTAAGCGATTCCCCTGCCTCAGCCTTCCGAGTAGCTGGGATTACAGGTGCCTGCCACCTTGTCCGGCTACAGGGGAATCAACTAATTTTTTGTATTTTTAGTAGAGACAGGGTTTCACCATGTTGGTCAGGGTGGTCTCGAGCTCCTGACCTTGTGATCTGCATGCCTCGGCCTCCCAAAGTGAGCCCCCGCGCCTGGCCTACTTCTTGTTTTTAATAAGGACAACTGTCATTGGATTTAGGGTCCACCTGGGCAATCCAGGATGATCTCATCTTAAAAATTCTTTTTTTTTTTTTTTTTTTGAGATAGTCTGGCTCTGTTGCCTAGGCTGGAGTAGAGTGGTACAATCTCTTCTGCCTCCGGGGTTCAAGTGATTCTCCTGCCTCAGCCTGCTGAGTAGCTGGGATTACAGGCATGCATTACCATGCCTGGCTAATTTTTGTATTTTTTGGTAGAGACAGGGTTTCGCTGTGTTGGCCAGCTGGTCTTCAACTCCTGGGCTCAAGTGATCTGCCTGCCTGGGCCTACCAAAGTGCTGAGATTGTAGGCGTGAGCCACCATGCCCAGCTCCATCTTAAAAATTCTTAATTATATCTGCAAAGACCCTTTTTTCTGAATAAGGTTACAGTCACAGATTCCAGGGGTTAGGACATGGACATATGATGTTTTGGGGGCCAGCATTCAACCCACTACAGGAACTTAGAATTATTGCCAAATGGTGCAGCTCCTCAGGCTGTGCCTATAACCACTGTACTCCCTGGCTTACTAATCTGGACTGGATGAGCTCCCAGGGTTCCTCCAGGTCAGTGGTCCATACAGCATGGGGTTCCGTGTTGTATCAGGGCATCCGGCCATCTGTCAAGCCTCGAGACATCAGTGTTTTTTTCTCCACCTCTCTCCCATCCCCTCAGCCCTCTGCAATTTTTCCTGAAACCCTTTGGGCTGTTCATCTTGGACTCAGAAAATTCCCATGCATTAACCTGTTGACAAAGTTAGGCTGCAGGTGCTGTGAGGACAGACTCATACTGGCTTGGATGAGATGTGTTTCTCTTGCCTCAGTGGCCACAGCTCCAAAATGGGAATTGCTGGAATAGCAGGGCTAGATGGAAGGCCGTAATATAACTAACAAAATTGACGGAAGGCACTCCGTAGCTGTAAGGGTGGTCGAGATGCTTGTTAACAGCAGTAATAATCTAATAGCCTGTTCTTGATTTCCCACTTCTCACTGTCTTGGCCCCAAGCAGCTATTTTCTACCAAATTAAAATCCACTCAGCTCTCTTCCTGTCCCTGAATAAAACTACCCTCAAAGCTCTTGCCTGTTGCAGCAAGACTTTTTAATAGACTTTTCCTTGTAGAACCGTGAGACATATGTCCAATTAGCCGAATAACTTCACTTAAATATACAAATAAACTGTTGACTGATAACAGCAAGACATATGTGAAGCTAATTTAAGGCAAGGTGGTTCAGGAACTGGGGTGCTGTCCCTCCCACAGCCCCAATCTGTCTTTAAGCTGCTCTTCCCTCCAATCTATTATTATTATTTTTGAGACAGGGTGTCACTCTTGTCGCTCAGGGTGGAGTGCAGTGGTGCAATCATGGCTCACTGCAGCCTGGACTTCCCAGGCTCAGGTGATTCTCCCACTTCAGCCTCCCAGGTACCTGGGAATACAGGCACGTGCTGCCATGCCCGGCTGATTTTTTGTATTTGTAGTAAAGATGGGGTTTCACCATGTTGCCTAGGCTGGTCTCGAACTCCTGGGCTCAAGCTATCCACCTGCCTTGGCCTACCAAAGTGCTGGGATTACACTCGTGAGCCACTGCACCTGCCCCCACTCCAGTTTTTTGCTTATGGAAAAGTTCTTTACCCCCTAACCCCCAACATGTTATAGGATGAAGGGGGACGTCTCTCTGCTGTGCCTGGTCACAGTGCAGAGTATCTAAGCCACTATTCATTCAGCCAATTGTTCAGTGATATTTATTGAATGCCTACTATGTTCCAGGCACTGTTTGGGGTGCTGGGTGTACAATGGTCTGTTCTTGGGAGGACAAGAGGTAATTCACAATGATGGGACTCAAAAGCACATCCGCTCCAGGAGGATAGGGGACTTGTTTGTATTGCTTGCTGCTGTGTCTGCAGCACTAACAACAGTGCTTGCCACACACACAGTGGTCTCAGTGTACACTTTTCAGGAAATCAATGTGGGGCTAAGTAAACAAGGTCATTTCAGCTCTTGCTGAGTGCCCTAAAGGAGATAAAATGTAGTCATGGGATGAAGAGGGGCTGAGGGAGAGGCTGGGAAGGGCTCTCTCGCATGATGTTTTTCAGCTGAAACTGAAGAATGATCAAAGGACTAGCAAGTGAAGGGCTGCGGGGAGACTGTTAGAGGAAGAGGCAGGGCCGGCCATGTGATTACGAGGCCTAGTGCAAAATGAAAATGCTGGGCTCTGGCTGGGCGTGGGGAAGCCTCCATTCCCATGGCCCTGCTGCCCCAACCTTCAAAGGATGGGCAGGTCCCGGGAAATGGCAAGCTGTGTGCTGGGGCGTGCTCAGGATCTGGATGGGGGTGGGTGAGAGGTGCCTGCCAAGCTGTGTGCTCAGCTTGCTGTGGCTGTTCTAGTCTAGGATGGGGCTGGATAACATGTGGCACCTGTGTGACCCCAACCCTCCCCATGCCTGTGTCCAGGCCACCTGCAGGGATGGAGAGCAGTGCACAATGCAGGCCTCCCCTTCCCGGTGCACTGGTTGCAGAGAGCAGCAGTGGTGGCAGGTAGAAGTAGGGAGGTGGGGCCCGATGTGGTGGCTGGCCTGTAATCCCAGCACTTTGGGAGGCCAATGCAGGTGGATGACCTGAGATCAGGAGTTTGAGACCAGCTTGGGCAACATGGTGAAACTAAAAATACAAAAATTAGCCAGGTGTGGTAGTGCGCGCCTCCTCAGCTACTCGGGAGGCTGAGGCAGGAGAATCGCTTGAACCCGGGAAGTCGAGGCTGCAGCGAGCTGAGATTGCACCACTGCACTCCAGCCTGGGGGACAGAGTGAGACCCTGTCTCAAAAAAAAAAAAAAAAAAAAAAGGAAAAAAGAAGTAGGGAGGCGGGGAGGAGCTGGGGTACTGGGGGCAGGGAATGGTCAGCCAAGGAGGTGGGACTGTGTGGAGCTGAATCTCCCGGCACACCTTCCTTTGTCCCATCAGACTTCACTTCCAAAACACAAATTCAAAAATTTCAAATTCAAGAATAGCTTGAACCAAGGAGGTGGAGGTGGCAGCTACTAATACAGTAGCTTCCTATGACTGTATTAGTTTCCTGTGACTGCTCTAACAAATGTTCACAAACATCGTGGCTTCAAACAATACATTCATTCTCTTATAGTTCTGGAGGTCAGAAGTCTGGAACGGTTCTCACTGGGAGAAAATTAAGGTGTCAGCAGAGCTGCGATTCTTCTGGATGCTCTAGGGGAGAATTCTTTTCCTTTTTTCTTTTTTCCATCTTGTAAAGGCTGTCCACATTCCTTGGCTCGTGGTCCCACTCCCCCATCTTCAAAGCCTGCGACATCTGGCTAAGTCCTTCTCCCCATCCCATCTCCCTGGCTCCCTTCTGCTTTTCTCTGCCACTTATAAAAGCCATGATGATTACACTGGGCCAATCTGAGTAATTCTGGATAATCTCACTGTCGAGGTCAGCAGATTAAGAAATTAAACTGGCTGTGTGTGGTGGCTCACACCTGTAATCCCAGCACTTTGGGAGGCTGAGGGGAGTGGTTCACTTGAGGCCAGGTGTTCAAAACCAGCCTGGACAACATGGTGAAACCCCGTTTCTACTAAAAATACAAAAATTAGCCAAGCATGGTGGTGTGCGCCTGAAGTCCCAGCTACTTGGGAGGCTGAAGCACGAGAATAGCTTGAATCAGGGAGGTGGAGGTGGCAGTGAGCTGAGATGGTGCCATTGCAGTCCAACCAGGGCGACAGAGTGAGACTCAATCTGAAAGAAAGAAGGGCGGCAGGGACGGAGGGAGGGAAGGGAAGGGGAGGGGAGGGGAGGGGAGAGGGAGGGAAGAAGGAAGGAAGGAAGGAAGGGGAAAGAAAGAAGCCTTCATTTCTTCTGCAATCTCCATTCCCTGTGCCACGTAAGGTAACACATTCATAGATTTCCAGGGAGCTGGATGTGTACATCTCAGGTGGCAGGGGCATTATTCCGACTTCCACAGTGACTGCAGGGCATTAAACCACACACGCAGGCCTTCCCAAGTGCAGGGCAGCTGCATGCCCTTGAAGCCAGCCCTGGAGAGGGAAACTGCAAGCCTAAAAGCCCCGATGTGGCAATGAGCTTGGCTCACTGAAGGACATAGAGGGAGGCCCGAGTGATAGACTAGAGTGAACGATAGGGCACATGGTACAAAATGAGATGAGAGAGACTGGCACAGGTCAACGGAACAACACGGAACCCCATGCTGTATGGACCACTGGCCTGGAGGAACCCTGGGAGCTCAGGTCAAGAACACAGGGCCTCTTAGGCCACAGTGAAGAGTTAGGAACAGCAGGCTGGAATCTGCTATTGGATCTTTAGGGGGAAAAAAACTCTATATAAAAAATTTCAAATGTAATTAAAAAGTGTGCAGAATAATAGGCTGAACCCCTATACCTGGCACCTAGATCTAAAATTTGCCAGGCCAGACTTAGTGGTTCAGGCCTGTAATCCCAGCACTTTGGTTGGGAGGCTGAGGTGGGTGTGTCACTTGAGGTCAGGAGTTCAAGACCAACCTGGACAACATGGTAAAACCCCATCTCTACTAATAATGCAAAAAAAAAAAAAAAAAAAAAAATTAGCCAGGCGTGGGTGTGTGCCTATAATCCCAGTTACTTGGGAGGCTGAGGCAGGAGAATAGCTTGAACTTGGGAGACAGAGGTTGCACTGAGCTGAGATCACACCACTGCACTCCAGCCTGAGTGACAGAGTGACACTCTCTTAAAAAAAAAAAAAAAAAAAAAAAAAATTTGCCAGGCCAGGCATGGTGGCTCATGCCTGTAATCCCAGCACTTTAGGAGGCTGAGACAGGAGTGTTACTTGAGGCCTGGAGTTCTAGACCAGCTGTAGTCCCAGCTACTTGGGAGTCTGAAGCAGGAAGATCACCTAAGCCCAGGAGTTCGAGGCTGCAGAGAGCTATGATGGCACCATTGTACCCCAGCGTGGGCGACTGAGTGAGATCCTGTCTCTGTAAAACAATCAAACACGACACATAAACAAACAAAACATTTGCCATAATTCTTTCATCATTATTATTTTTTTTGCTGACAAATTTAAGCAAATTATAGAAATCATGGCATGTCACCTGTAATTTCAGTGTGCATCTCTAAAAACTGGTATTTTTCTAAGTTATCATGTGATTGTCTCAGCTAATGATATTAACAGGAGTTCTTTAATTTCATCTAATTTCTGTGTGTATTCACTTGTCCCCCAAATGTGCTGCCTGTTGGTCTTCACATTGTCCCTGAGCTTTGTGCCTATTTTAGCTGTTTCTCTGAGGTTAGAGTGAGGCCTTCTTCCCTGTATCTTTCAGGGTATTTTTTTTTCCTTCCTTCCTTCCTTCCTTCCTTCATTATTTCCTCCCTCCCTTCCTTCCTTCCTTATTTCCTCCCTCCCTCCCTCCCTTCCTTCCTTTCTATTTTTTGTTTGTTTGTGATGGAGTCTCACTCTGTCACCCAGGCTGGAGTGCAGTGGCACGATCTTGCAATCTCCGTCTCCTGGGTTCAAGCAAATCTCCTGCCTCAGCCTCCAGAGCAGCTGGGATTACAGGCATGCACCACCACGCCCAGCTAATTTTTGTATTTTTAGTAGAGACAGGTTTCACCATGTTGGCCAGGCTTGTCTTGAACTGCTGACCTCAAGTGATCCACCTGCCTTGGCCTCCCAAAGTGCTGGGATTACAGGTGTGAGCCACTGTGCCTGGCCGAGGGTATTTTTTCTTTTTCTTTTCTTCTCTTTCTTTCTTTCTTTTTTTTTTTAAGACTAGGTCTTTTTCTGTCATCCAGGCTGGAATGCCGTGGCTGAAACATGGCTCACTGCAGCCTCCACCTCCTGGGTTCAAGTGATTCTCCTGCCTCAGCCTCCTGAGTAGCTGGGATCACAGGTGTGTGCCACTACTCCTAACTAATTAAAAATTCTTTTTTTGTAGACATGGGGTCTTACTAAGTTGCCCAGGCTGGTCTCAAACTCCTGGCTTCAAATGATTCTCCCATCTCAGAATCTCAAAATGCTGGGATCACAGGGGTGAGGAACCTTGTCTGGCCAGAGTTTTGTTTTCTATTCTTTCCCACCAGCCCCCAAGAGCCCCGGGCTGTGAGGAAATGAAAAAGACACCTGTCCCACATTCAGGCCTGTGGCCCAAGCAAGCATGGTGGGGAAGGGAAGCAGGCTGGCTGCTGCATTCTGCTCGCGGCCTAACACTTGTTTTTCTTGACTGTAATTGCCATTCCAGAGATGCCCTCACTCTTCTAGCCGCTGAACAACTGTTGAGAACAAATTAATTATGCATCTTCTCAGTGTGTGTGATTAAGGGGCAGATGGAGGGAAGGGTTCTCTTCAGCTTTTCTGGCAACTGGGTTCTCAAATGGATGCTTTCCAGACCAAAGAGTACATGTCCTGGGCTCCTGTGGGCATCTGAGTTTGTCTGTGTGGTGGCAGGCTTGCTCACTGGCAGGCGGAGTCACAAGTTGCCAGTAATAATATTATTAATACCTTAAATTTGCAGCTCATTTGCTGTTTGCTGAGGGCTTGCACAGTCACATCAGCTCATTTTTTGGGATTTCAGGGATGCTGGAACAACTTTCTTTGCTTAATTCTTCCCTAAATCATTATTGATGCTTGTAATTCTACCATTAGAAAGTAATTCCTTTGGCTTAAACTCTGTTCTTTATTAAAATGCAAGTATCCTTGGCAGCTGCGTTGTATGTTTTATTCATTAAGCTTTCTTAGCCACTAGCAACTGCCCTCTCCAGATACCCCCATCTGCCACCTTCCTTTTAGCATGGGCTTCTCTGAAACAGAGCTTACATTTGGAAACTCTCCCATTTCATAGAAATCTGCTCTAGATTAGTTGCTCTGGCTGGAAAGAGACAGGTAAAGAAACTCCTGCCAGGATGTCAATGATTGATCATAATTTCTTTCTTTCTTTCTTTTTTTTTTTTTTTGGAGACAGAGTCTCACTCTGTTGCTCAGGCTGGAGTGCAGTGGTGTGATCTTGGCTTACTGCAACCTCTGCCTGGAGGTTCAAGCAATTGGGTTCAAGCAATTCTTGTGCTTCAACCTCCCAAATGGCTGGGACTACAGGCGCACACCACCATGCCCAGCTAATTATTTTTGTATTTTACTAGAGACAGGGTTTCACCATGTTGGCCAGGATGATCTTGATCTCCTGACCACGTGTTCCACCCACCTCGACCTCCCAAAGTGCTGGGATTACAGACATGAGCCACCGCGCCTGGCCTGATCATAATTTCTTATGTTACCACCTCTAGGGAATATTCTTATTTTACTGGAAACTTCTGGAAACAGTGCTTAATGCAAAGGAACCGGTGTCCCTTCATCCTATCATGTCAATGGCATTGGTCTTAGCTCTCCCCTCTGTTGGACTCCCTTAGAGAGGCAGCGTGGGGAGCAGGCCCTGTCAGGTCCACCAAGAGCAGACTCAGTCTGTGTAACTCAGATTGGGCGTTGGCCTGGAGTGTAGTTCATTGGGACAGGGGAGAAAGTGGAGCTGACCACATAGATGATGGTGTGACAGACTGTCCATCTTGCAGAAGGAAGACGGAGGCATAGAGACTACAATCTACTTGGAGTTGGGGCTAGAATTAAAATTTTGTCTTTAGAACCCCAGTAACAGTTGTAGGTTTTTAAGAGTCAGAAGACACCTTAGAAACATCTAGCTCTGGGAAAGCAAAGACATTTCATTTGCAAACTCCAGTTGATTAGTAGTGGTTGTCTGAGTGCAGGTTGGAAAATAGGCAAGTCATCACCTGGACTCACTGAGTGTGTGCTGTGGTTGATTAGTGATGTCTGATGTGTGCCACGGGCACAGTAACAGAGGAGAGGCACATATGCACTCACTTGCTATTCCTGACTCTGCTCAACTTTTCAATTTACAGATGAGCTGAGGCCCAAGAAGCTGAGATGATTTGTTCAGGATTGCATAAGTAGGGGCAGTAATTGGCAGAACTGTCCCAGAATCCAGGTCCCTTGGGTCTTGATTCAAAACTTTTTCTTCTGAATTATACTGGTATTCTAAGAGGTATTTCATTATGGTCTTGGAGTTGACTGCCGGGATTCAGATCCCAGCTCTGCCACTAATAAGTTGTGTGGCTTTAGCCAAGCCATTTAACCTTTCTGAGCCTTAACTTCATCTTTAAAAGAGAGGATAATAATTGTGCCTACCATATAGGATGGTTATGGAATTAAATGAGAAAATACATGTATAAAGGGTTCAGAGTAGGGCCTAACACATAGTAAATACTTAATCCATGATAGTAGCTCAATTAAAATGTTCCTTTTTTTTCTTCCTTTTTGTTGAGACTGGGTCTTGCTCTGTCACCTAGGCTGGCATGCAGTAGCGCAATCTCAGCTCCCTGCAACCTCCATCTCCCGGGTTCAAGCAGTTTTCCTGCCCCAGCCTCCTGAGTAGCTGGGACTACAGGCACATGCATCGCCACACCCAGCTAATTTTTGTATTTTTAGTAGAGATGGGGTTTCACCATGTTGGCCAGGTTGGTCTCGAACTCCTGGCCTCAAGCGATCTGCCCACCTTGGCCTCTCAAAGTGCTAGGATTACAAGCATGAGCCACCGTGCCCGGCCAAAATGTTCCTTTTTAAATTGCATTGTCTTTCTAGATTCTTGGTGGACACAAACACAGAATCGTACCCTGCTCACTCCCTCTGCAGTATCCCTCAGAGTTGCCCCTCAGAAATACCTGCTTTTCTTTCTTTTCCATGGTATGCTCTGGAATCATTTGGGTTTGAAGTGCTCCTGGAATTTGTAATTTCATAATGAAAAGTCCCACAGTACCAATAACCAGGTGTGAGATGGTGCTGGATCTGTAACTACCTGCGGCTCTGGGGCAGCTTTTGCTGTTGTACTTCACACTCTCCAGAAGTTCATTTTAGTTTGGGCATGTGATGCAGCCCTGGAGGCTTGGCTGTGGTTCCTCAAGGACCAGCTGCCACATGGGGCCTCTCTTGGCCATTTTGCTTAGTTGCTCCTCTGACGGGAACATCACTATAACATCTCCTTCCAACCATCTCTGCTTCTCTAAGCCAGTGTATCTTCTCCCACCCACCCTGAACCTCCTTCTTAGACTGGACCTCAATAGCCAGCTGGTACCACCCCCCTCTTCTCACAGCTGCCTCTCCTATAGGCTTAGAAACAGGGACTAGTCAGAGCCTAGACCTAAAGCTATGCTATGGTCCTCTCCCCATCTTAATCCAGCCATGCATGACCCTGGGGAGGACCCAGGGAAGCCTTGAGAAGTAGGAGGAGTCCATGACTGTCCTGGAAGCCAGGCCTGGCGTGATGGGGCTTTGAGCTGACCCCTGCATTCAGGACAGGAGTGTGGAGGGCTCTCTGGGTGTCTTGTGATGGGCAGGTGGCTCTTGTTGAGTGAATCATCTGTGATTCCACATCCTGACTGGTATTTGGGAAAAACCCCTGTTCTGGATCCTCCAACAGAGACCCTCTTGTGGTCTGCCCAGCTGATCCCTGCTGAGAAAGGGCGGAGTGGGGGCTGGTGGGAAGGAGGCCTTCCCACAGGGGAACGGTCAAGTCATTGTCCCTGACATTGGAAAGCTGTGTTGCTCTGGGTCTCTCATTGGGTCCCAGACTCGTTTCGTTGCAACCTGGTGATATCTAGGGTTGCTCCCCTGCTTTTTCTTCTGTGGACCCGAAGCGGAGAAGCTCATCATATCCATGGAGCTGCCTCATGGGCAGAAGCCCCGTCTTCTCCAAGAGAGGCTCAGACAAAAGGAGGATTTTGAGCCACGCTGGGGGAAAGAAACTCCTTGCTCTGCCCTTCATCCTGGGATTGTGGAAGGCAGTAACATCACTTGTGAGAGGGGAGAGGCGTGGCACGGAGAATGGGTCAGGTCAGGACTAGGAAGAGGTGAAGGGAGGCAGGCTTGGGTCCAGGCTGAGAGGATTTTTCGCAGGTGAAAAGGAGAGTGGTGTGGTGAGATTATGGAGATGCTATGCAAAGGCCTGGGGGCAGGGGATGGCACAGGAGAGAGCTGATAACTGTGGTTGGAGGGTAGAGAGCGAGGTGGGGAGTGTAAGAGATGAGGCCGCAGGACAGCTGGGCTGCATTGTATGGGCCTGTCAGGAGTTTAAACTTCATACCAGGCCGGGTGCTGTGGCCCACACCTGTAATCCCAGCACTTTGGGAGGCTGAGGTGGGTGGATCACTTGAGGTCAGGCATTCGAGATCAGCCTGGCCAACATGGCGAAACCCCATCTTTACTAAAAATACAAAAATTAGCTGGACGTGGTGGCAGGCGCCTGTAGTCCCAGCTACGCAGAAGACTGAGGCAAGAGAATTGCTTGAACCCAGGAGGTGGAGGTTGCAGTGAGCTGAGATCCTGCTACTGCCCTCCAGCCTGGGTGATGGAGTGGGACTGTCTCAAACAAACAAAAAACCCCACAAAAAACCCACTTCATACCAGGGCCAGTGAGGCGGTGAGGACCTTTGAAGGGTTATCGTTGAAGATTGTTTCCCTTTTCCCACTGTGGCCAGTGTGGTGCCCTTCCTGGCCCTGCCTTGTTGGGCTGCACAGTCCTCTAGTGTGGCCCAGTTGCTGTTGTCAGAGACCTCATGCTTCTGGGGCTTCCCTGGCTTCCTTCTCACAATGATTCCCAATCTGTTTCTATAACGAGGGCTTCCAGATCCTCCTGTGTGTTCATGAATTTGTTCCTAATCTCAGAGTTTGTTTTCTGGCTTACTGGAACAGCTCCTGGGAGCCCAGACGTGGCCAGAGCCATGGTGGCCGTGTGGCCTAACCCTGAGTCTTAGCTGGGGCTCAGCTGGGGACCAGGGTGGGTGGGTGTTGTGAGGAACCGGAGAGGGCAACAGTGAGGGCCCCATAGCGGATAGTGGCCACCTGGATGTTTTTCTTCTCTTTTAAAAATTTTTTAAAATAAATAGAGATGGGGTCTCATTATGCTGACCAGGCTGGTCTCGAACTCCTGGCCTCAAGCAGTCCTCCTATCTTGGCCTCCCAAAGTGCTCGGATTACAGGCATGAGCCACCGCACCCGCCCTGGATGTTTTTCTTCTAACTTACGAGGAACGTGTAATGGTGTGGATGGGCAGCAGAGTGTAGAGAAAGACAGATGTTTTGCAATTAGAGGGCAATGTTTCAAACCCTGAATCTACTATTTACTGGCTGAGTAAGCTTGGTAAAACCTCTAACTTTTTGGAGCCCAAGTTCTTGCATCTGTGCAATGAGGAGAATGATAGTACCTATCTCAAGGGCTCTTGCCTGGGTCAGGTGAGATAATATGTGTGAAAGACTTCATGCATTTTATTTTATTTATTTAATTATTTAAGATGGAGTTTTGCTGTGTGGCCCAGACTGGAGTACAGTGGTGCGATCTCGGGTCACTGCAGCCTCCACCTCCTGGGTTCAAATAATTCACCTATCTCAGCCTCCTTAGTAGCTGGGATTATTGGCACGTGCCACCATGCCTGGCTAATATTTTTATTTTTAATAGAGATAAGGTTTCGCCATGTTGGCCAGGGTGATCTCAAACTCCTGACCTCAGGTGATCCTCTCACCTCGGCCTCCAAAAGTGCTGGGATTACAAAGGCATGAGTCACCGTACCCGGCCTATTTACTTTTTTTGAGACAGTATCTTACTCTGTTGCCCAGGCTGGGGTGCAGTGGCGTAATTTTTTTTTTTTTGAGACGGAGTCTCACTCTGTCGCCCAGGCTGGAGTGCAGTGGCATGATCTCGGCTTACTGCAAGCTCCGCCTCCCAGATTCACGTCATTCTCCTGCCTCAGCTTCCTGAATAGCTGGGACTACAGGCGCCCGCTACCACGCCCGGCTAATTTCTTTTTGTATTTTTAGTAGAGACGGGGTTTCACCTTGTTAGCCAGGATGGTCTCCATCTCCTGACCTCGTCATCTGCCCGCCTCGGCCTCCCAAAGTGCTGGGATTACAGGCGTGAGCCACCGCGCCTGGCCACAGTGGCGTAATTATGGCTCACTGCAGCCTCAAACTCCTTGGCTCAGGGGATACTCTCATCTCTGGCTCCTGAGTAACTGGGACCAAAGGCATATGCCACCACGCCCAGCAATTTTTACATTTTTTGCAGAGACAGGGTCTCTCTATGTTGCTTAGGCTAGTCTTGAACTCTCAGCTTCAAGCAATCCTCCCGCCTTGGTCTTCCAATATGTTGGGATTATAGACATGAGCCACCTTGCCTGGCCAACTGGTACTCTCTAATTTACCTTTGATTCTTCTTTGCCCTATGAGTTCTTTAGAGCTGTGTTGTTTAGTTTTCTTTCTTTTTTTTGAGATAGGGCCTCGCTTTGTTGCCCAGGCTGGAGTGCAGTGACATGATGATGACTCACTACACCCTTGACCTCCTGGGCTCAAGCAGTACTCCCACCTTTCAGCCACTCAAGTAGCTGGGACTACAGGCATATGCCACCATGCCTGGCTAATTTGTCTTCATTTTTATTTTTTGTAAAGATGGGCTCTCATTATGTTGCCCAGGCTGGTCTCGAACTCCTGGCCTCAAGTGATCCTTCCACCTCAGCCTCCCTAAGTGCTAGGATTACAGGCATGAGCCACTGAGCCCGGCCTTGGTTTTCAAATATTTGGGAATTTTCCAGAGATTTTGTGGTTATTGATTTATACTTTGGTTCCATTGTGGTCAGTGAAAATATTTTATATATTTTGATCCTTTTAAATTTACTGAGATCTGCTTTATGACTCAGAATGTGGTCCGTCAGCTGCATGTGGTGGCTCATGCCCGTAATCCCAGTGCTTTGGAAGGCTGAGGCAGAAGGATCATTTGAGGCCAGGAGATTGAGACCAGCCTGGGCAACATAGTGAGATCCTGACTCAACAAAAAATTTTAAAAAATTACCTGGGTGTGGTGGTGTGTGCCTGTAGTCTCAGCTACTGGGGAGGCCAAAACAGAAAAGTCCCTTGAGGCCAAGAGTTCAAGGCTGCAGTAAACAATGATGGTGTCACTATACTTCAGCCTAGGAGACACAGTAAAACCTTGTCTCAAAAAACAAGCAGAAAGAATATGGTCTCTCTTGGCAAATGTTCCTCTTATACTTGAAAATAATGTATATTCTGCTGTTGTTGGACAGTGTTCTATAAATGCCAGTTCAGATTGGTTGATAGTGTTCAAGTCTTTTATATCCTTACTCATTTTCTATCTATTTGTTATATCATGTATTGAGAAGATATTGAAATCTCTGCCTATAATGTGGATTTTTCTGTTTCTCTTTGCAGTTCTATTAGTTTTTTTACTTCATGTATTTCGAAGCTGTGTTATTGGGTGCATAAATGTTTAGGATGGTATATCCTCTTGATGGATTGATCCCTTTATTGTTATGAAATGATTTTCTTTATCCCTGATAATATTCTTTTCTCTGAAATCAATTTTGTCTGCTATAAATATAGCTGTTTCAGCTTTCTTTTGATTAGCATTGGCATGATATGTCTTTTTTTTTTTTTTTTTTTTTTGAGACGGAGTCTTGCTCTGTTACCCAGGCTGGAGTGCAGTGGCGCGATATCTGCTCACTGCAAACTCCACCTCCTGGGTTCACGCCGTTCTCCTGCCTCAGCCTCCCGAGTGGCTGGGACTACAGGCGCCTGCCACCACGTCTGGCTAATTTTTTTTTTGTATTTTTAGTAGAGACGTGGTTTCACTGTGTTAGCCAGGATGGTCTCGATCTCCTGACCTTGTGATCCGCCTGCCTTGGCCTCCCAAAGTGCTGGGATTACAGGTGTGAGCCACCACACCCTGCCCGATATATCTTTTTTTATCCTTCTATTGGGTTGGTGCAAAAGTAATCAGTTTTTGCCATTACTTTTAATGAAGACAGCTATTACTTTTGCACCAACTCAGTACATTTAACCTATTTGTGTTTTTATATTTGAAGAGCATTTCTTTTGGGCAGCATACATTTGGGTCTTTTTTTTTTTTTTGAGACGGAGTCTTGCTGTGTCGCCCAGGCTGGAGTGCAGTGGCGCGATCTTGGCTCACTACAACTTCCGCCTCTTGGGTTCAAGCGATTCTTCTGCCTCAGCTTCCCGAGTAGCTGGGACTACAGGTGTGTGCCACCACGCCTGGCTAATTTTTGTATTTTCAGTAGAGACAGGGTTTCACCATATTGGCCAGGCTGGTCTCGAATTCCTGACCTCATGATCTGTCCACTTTGGCCTCCCAAAGTGCTGGGATTACAGGTGTGAGCCACTGTGCCCAGCCATATTTGGGTCTTTTTAAGAGTAGTTTGACAATCTCTTACTTTTAATTAGGGTGTTTAGGGATAATTGATAAAGTTGGATTTATGTCTTTGTTCTAGCTATTTGTTTTCTGTTTGTCCTATTTGTTCTTCATTCCTGTTTCCTTTATCACGCCTTCTTTTGGATCGGGTATTTTTCATGGTTGTATTTTACCTCCTTTGTTGGCTTATGAGTTATAATTCTTTTTGTTACTTTAATGATTGCTTTAGTTTATAGTATACATCTTGTCAGTCTATATTTATGGGATATTATAGTACTTCAAAGAGTATAAGAATCTTAAAATCGTATACTTTCATTTCTTCTGAAGTTTTATGCTATTGATGTAATACATGCTTTTATGTTATAAACACCATATTACATTGTTAATAATTTGGTTAAGCAATCATTTGTCTTTTAAAGAGATATAAGATATAAAAAAGTTCTTGTATATTTACTCATAAAGTTGCTATTTCTGGTCTCTCTGTTCCCTTATATAGATTCATATTTTTATCTGGTTTCATTTTTCTTCTGCCTGATGAAGGTTCTTTATTATTTATGTATTTATTTATTTAATTTTTTTTTTTTTGAGACAGAGTCTCGCTCTGTTTCCCAGGCTGGAGTGCAGTGGTGCAATCTCAGCTCACTGCAACCTCTGCCTCCCGGGTTCAAGTGATTCTTCTGCCTCAGCCTCCCGAGTAGCTGGGACTACGGGTGTGCGCCACCACGCCTGGCTAATTTTTGTATTCTTAGTAGAGGCGGGGTGTCCCCATATTGTTTAGGCTGGTCTCAAACTCCTGACCTCGTGATCCACCTGCCTTGGCCTCCCAAAGTGCTGGGATTACAGGCATGAGCCACCAAGCCTGGCCGGTTCTTTAACATCTCTTTTAGTGCAGGGACATGAAATCTATCAGTTTTCCTACATCTGCAAGAACTTTTATACCTTTACTTTTGAAAAATTTTCTTTGCTGGGTTTAGAATTCTTTGTTTTCAGAGATGTTGCTATACTAACTTCTGCTCATATTTCCAGTGAAAAATCTGCCATCATTCGTATCTTTATTCTTCTGTCTGTATCTTTTTTCTCTGTATAAATTGTTTTAAAATATTATGTAGCTTTCTTCATGTTTCTTGTGCTTAGGGCTTGTTGAGGTCCTTGAATTTATTAGTTTATACATTTAAAAAAATCAAATTTGAAAAATTTCAGCCATTATTAAAAAAAAAAAATATATATATATATTTCACTCCTCATCTCTTCTCCTTTGGGGACTTCAACTACATATTTACTAGGCTGCTTGAATTTGTTCCACAGTTCACTGATGTTCTTTTCAGTAAAAAAAAATTATTTTTACTTCTATGTGTTTCATTCTGAATAGTTTCTATTGCCAGGTTTTCAAGTTCACTAATCTTTTTTATATATATATATATTTTTTAGAGACAGGGTCTTGCTGTGTTGCCCAGGCTGGTCTCAAAATCTCTGGCTCAGGCAATCCATCGTCCACCTTGGCCTCCCAAAGTGCTGGGATTACAGGTGTGAGCCACCATGCCTGGCCTGATATTTTTTTCCCCCTGCAATGTCTAATCTGCCATTAATTGCATCTTGTGTGCTTTTCATCTCATGTATTAAATTTTTCATCTCTAAAAGTTTGATAGGGTTCTCTTTCTGTCTCTTTTATGTCATCCATGCCTCGGCTCACTGCAACCTCTGCCTCCTGGGCTCAAGCAATTGTCCTGCCTCTGCCTCCCAAGTAGCTGGGATTTCAGGTGCATGCCACCGTGTCTAGCTAATTGTTGTATTTTATGTAGAGATGGAGTTTTGCCATATTGCCCAGGCTGGTTTTGAACTCCCGAGCTCAGGTGATCTGCCTGTCTCGGCCTCTTAAAGTGCTGGGATTACAGGTGTGAGCCACCGTGCCTGGCATTGTGCTTTTATTTTTAGGGTGGTAGATATTTTTGTATTCTTATAAATATTGAGCTTTGTTCTGGGACATAGTTAAGTTACTTGAAGTAGTTTGCTTTTTTCAGATCTTGCTTTTAATATTTGTTAGATGGGAATGGAACAGTATTTGTTTTGGGATATATGCCATTGCTGATGCAAGGCCCTTCTGGGTATTGCCACAAATGTCCCATGAATTATGAGATTTTTTTCAGCTTGGCTGGTGGAAATAGGTCCTGTGTGAATGCTGGGTACTGTTAACCCTAAGCTTTTTGGGTTGTTCTTTTCCTGGACTGAGACAATTTTTGGATATGCATGTGCTGATCGGTACTCAGCCGTGTATGCGGTGGGGTCTCTGCAGGTCTTTAGTGTTCTTTCTTTGTACAGCTCTCTCCTCCTCACTGCTCTGTCCTTTGAACTCTTTCTGGACTCTCAGCTCTATCTCCTCAATTGAGGAGTCTTCTGGTCACTGCCTGGCTTCCCCGCCCTGCCACTTCAGCCTGGAAACTCCCAGTGCAGTGAACTGGGCTATTCATCGTGTTCACCTTGTCACCTTGTTTCTTTCTCATCTTTCAGGAATCACTGTTCTTCCTTGCCTAATGTCAAGTGTCTTGAACACCATTGTTTTATATATGCTGTCCAGTTTTTTCAGATGGGAAGATAATTTTAGCTCCTGTTTTGGAAGAAATGTCAAGGTTGACATCATGATTTATGGCCTGAAAAAGTCCAAGTTTAGCCTTGCCATTTCCTAAGATGGAGAAGACTGGGAATAACAGGTTTGGTGGTGGTGGGAGTGGTGGGAAAGTCAGGCTAAGTTTGAAGAGCCTGTTGGATATTGGAGTAATTGATGTTAGAGAGGCAGTTGTAATCAGCAAGCTCCAGTCAGAGGAGAGGTCTGGGAAGGAGATACACGTTTGTGTGTATCAATGTGCAGATGGTATTTACAGCCATGATACTGGATGAGATCCCCAAGGGAGTATAGTTAGAGTATTGGATTAATCCTGTTTTTTATTTTCTATATTTTCTGGTGCTTTGACATCTTGAAGTTTTGCTGGCATTGGAGGGACCGCTCCTCCCAGGGTTAACTAATTCTTAGAGATAGGTAGCAGCTCTCTTTGGAGTATGCTTTTTTTTTTTTTTTTTTTTTGAGATGGAGTCTCACTCTGTCATCCAGGCTGGAGTGTAGTGGTGTGATCTTGGTTCACTACAACCTCCGCCTCCTGGATTCAAGCGATTCTTGTGCCTCAGGCTCCTGAGTAGCTGAGATTGCAGGTGCCCTCCTCCACGCCCAGCTAATTTTTTAATATTTTTAGTAGAGGCGGGGTTTCACCGTGTTGGCCAAGCTGGTCTTGGACTCCTGACCTCAGGTGATCCACCTGCATTGGCTTCCCAAAGTGCTGGGATTACAGGCGTGAGCCACCCACTCACAGGAGTGTGCTTTTCATATGCAAATCAAAAAATTCAGAGCCCATACCTCACAACCACCTACTTTATTAGGCTCTTGAACTCTGGACTACTATTCTCCTGCCTTAATTGCCCCATCATTAGGTAGTAGACAAGTAGGGACAGCTCCCATGCCAACTAACCAGTCCTAATCCTGTTTACCCTGCCTTGACCTTTCCTTCGCATGGAATAGCAGCAAAGGCTCTTGTCCACATTTTCCTGCTTTCCCCCTCTGCCTTTGACTTTGGTGCTTCTTTCCCCACGTGGCCTGGCATGGCATGCCATCATGCTGTCTATTTCTAGAGACTTGTGAGTAAAGGCTTCTGCTTTCATGGTAATCATTTCTGTGTTTGTGTGTCTTACCACACGTGATTGAAACAAATGCCAATCCCCTTGTAGTAAGTATAGAAACACCAGCCCTGGCTAAATGGATACCTCATTTAATCTTCATAGCAGCCCTATGAGGTGTAAGTACTATTATTATCTTACTTTTATAGATGAGAAGACTGAAGTAGGGAAAGGTTATGTAACTTGCCCAAGTCCACCAGCTTCTATGTGGTGAAATTGGGATGTAGCCTGAGACACTCTGAAGTCCTGTGTTCTTAACTACAGAACTATCCCATGTGTGGTCAGGGTGGGGTTCAGTCTGAGGTTAAACTCTTTTAATATGTTTACAAACTGCAACTCGTTTTTTCCCCTAAGACATGATGAGCTTTACTTTGCTGACTAAATGACAACATAAAGATTAGCATCTAGAAAAGAGACCTTGTGGACAGTGTGGGCCTGATTTCTTGGGGATGAGGGGTTACAATTTCATTTTTCTGATGGACAGTACACATGTGTGCCATGAGACCCTGCCAAATTAGGAAAGAGATGCTGGAGTCTCTCTCATCAAAGCTGGTCCAGCCTGTGTGGCAGAATCTTGTCCATTTAGAGCTGAAAAACATAATCAGCTGGACTTTCCATTTTCAGAAGATGCTGAAAAGGGATGATAAAAAAATTTCCCCCATTATCATAATATTTATTATTCATAAGAAATTTGGGAAATACAGGTCAGGTGTAGTGGCTCATGCCTGTAATCCCAACACTTTGGGAGGCCAGGGCGGGTGGATCACTTGAGCTCAGGAGTTCGATACCAGCCTGGGAAACATGGTGAAATCCCTTCTCTACTAAAAATACAAAAATTAGCCGGGCGTGGTGGCGGGCCCCTGTAATCCCAGCTACTCAGGAGGCTGAGGCAGGAGAATCACTTGAACCCGGGAAGCAGAGGCTACAGTGAGCCGAGATCACGCCATTGCACTCCAGCCTGGGTGACAGAGCGAGATTCTGTGTCCAGAAAAAAGAAATTTGGGAAACACAGAAAAACCTATATAGAAGAAAAAAATACTCTTATAATTTCACAGCCCAGAGATACCACTGTTAATGTTTCATTCCTTTAGGGCTTAAGTTTCTGACTAGAAGAATTAATCAAAGGTCAGTTTGGGGTCTGTCACCTTCTCTTTCCATGTCTGCCTGTCTTTCTGTGTGTGGGGTGTGTATGTATGACTGTCTGATGGTCTCTTTCCACTCCGTCACTTACACACCCCTAAGCCCCATTGGAGATATTGCCCAGTTCTGAAGGGGAGTCCCATGGATTCATTCTGACATTGATACCTTTCTGCCTAGCTTGGGGACTAGGGCCCCTGCTCTTGGGGCTTTAGATGTGGGTAAAGGATTGCCCTCCTTGGGCTTTGACTCCATCTGGCCTAATCAATAACTAATCAACACTGAGTTGATCTTATTAGCTCTTCACTGCCTCCCTCCCAAACCCCAAACCAAGCTGGCTATGACAATGCTTTTAATTAATATAAGGCAGATTAAAACTCATTACATAATCCTAGCACTTCGGGAGGCCACGGTGAGTGGATTACTTGAGGTCAGGGGTTCAAGACCAGCCTGGCCATCATGGTGAAACCTCATCTCTGCTAAAAATACAAAAATTATCCGGCATGGTGGTATGCGCCTGTAATTAGTTACTCAGGAGGCTGAGGTAGGAGAATCGCTTGTATCTGGGAGATGGAGGTTGCAGTGAGCTGAGACTGCACCATTGCACTCCAGCCTGGGTGTCTCAAAAGAAAAAAAAAGTCTAGCAAAGCTTGAAGTGGACAGGCCCCTGTGGGCCTAAGGATGGCCTGCTAGTGCCTGGAGTCTGAGGCAGCCCCTCTGCTGTGTCAGGAGGTGGGCGGATGGGCTCTCTGGCTGCTGGGTTGAGGGTGTTCAGGGCTGCAGCAGTCTCTTCTGAGCAGCAGCGATCTGGGCGTGGTGGCTCATGATGGTAATCCCAGCACTTTGGGAGGCCGAGGCGGGTGGATTGCTTGAGCCTGGGAGATGGAGACTCCTGTCTCCATGGTTATGTGAAATACAGAGCTATGATTATGCCACTGTACTTCACTCTGGGAGACACAGTGAGACCCTTTCTCAAAAAAAGTTGTGCAAATTTATGGGGTACATGGGAAATTCTTACACATTTATAATGTGTGGTGATTAAGTCAGGGTATTTAGGGTAGCTATCACCTGAGTACAATACAGTTTTCTAAATGTAGTCATTCTCCTCCGCTATCAAACATTGAATTTATCTCTTCAGGTTTACTTTATGTTTGTACCCTTTAATCCACTTCTCTTCCTCCTCCGCCTCCCCACCACCCATACTGCCTGGTTTGTTATCTGTTTTTCCACTCTCTACCTCCAATATCACATGTTCTCTCCTATATGTGGGAGCTAAAACAAAAACAAAAAAACCTCTTCTTAATTTCTAAATTTCCTGTGTGGTTCACTTGGCAACGAATTATACAGGATCTTTGAACGCTTCTTCCATCTTTGTTGTCAACTGTTATTTAACTCCTCGCATGATTTTATGGCCCCCAATATGTGTTAATTACATCAGCGTCCTACGTGGCACTGAAGAGTATAAGTCCATCCTCATGGTTCACTCTCTTGGTTGACTGAGTTGGGAGAAGGCAGGTACTAGGTCCCCACAGGGTACTGGGGTCCCTTGTCTTCTGCATGTGCCCATGGCCCCATCCTGCCTCAGAGGCTTTAGCTCCTAGAAGGTAGGACCTTCATAGTACCAAGGCCCTCAGCTGGGCAGGGGGGATGACTGTGGATATGCAACCTGGGGGCAGATGGGGCCACCTCCCAACTCTGGAAGGACCGGTGAGCATCCGGATGTGAATTAAGGCTACTCTGTCCTAGACAACCTGCCCAGATGCCTTCTCCATGTGCCTCATCCCCCCACTACAGTGACTCCTCCAGTTAATAGGAGACCCCTGCTAAAGTTTGCTGCACCAAAGAGCCCTAGATTTTGGGGTGTTTTCTAGACCTTCCTTTGATATTTATTAGTGATTTCTTTCTTTCTTTTTTTTTTTTTTGAGACAGAGTCTCGCTCTGTTGCCCAGGCTAGAGTGCAGTGGTATGATCTCGGCTCACTGCAACCTCTGCCTCCTGGGTCCAAGCAATTCTCTGCCTCAGCCTCCCAAGTAGCTGGGATTACAGGTGCCCGCCACCATGCCTGGATAATTTTTTTTTGTATTTTTTGTAGAGATGGGGTTTCACCATCTTGGCCAGGCTGGTCTTGAACTCCTGACCTCATGATCCACCTGCCTCGGCCTCCCAAAGTGTTGGGATTACAGGCGTGAGCCGCCGCACCCGGCCTAGTGATTTCTTTAGCAACAAAATGACTGAGTTTGTCTTCTTTAAAGATACCAAAACTTGCTTCCCTGAGGTGCTGTGAAGATTAAAAGATACCATACATTTGACCATGTTTTATAAAACGTAGCAATCCAAACAAACAAAGCATAATTGGTATGTCTGAGGGGTGGGTGGCAAATACTTTAACTCTGTGTTCCTTGAATGAATCATTAGTAGGTTAGACTTGGTTAAAAGCCTTGAATGCTTATTTCTAGGGAGTGGGACCCAGACTAGGCAAGTTTTGATGAAGAGGAGGAGATAGGAAGCACTGGGCCATGTTTGAAGGGCGGCCTCTGTATGAGGTTGGAGTTGACTGCCCCATGTACCAGGAAGGTGGACATCAAGGGAGAAGGGGTGTGTGTGTGTGTGTGTGTGTGTGTGTGCGCGCGCGTGCACGTGTGCGCGCATGTGCCTGTACCTGCCCTGGGCATTGTGGGTTAATGAGGGTTTTCAAGCAGAGCAGGAAGGTGAAGGGAACAAGGTGTAGGGAACGGTCTGCACTCACACCTCTCTGGCCCTGGCCCGTCTTCCTGCAGGTGCACCTTCGCTCTGCCAGGCGTCTCTGTGAGCTCTGCTGTGCCAACCGGGGCACCTTCATCAAGGTGGGCCAGCACCTGGGGGCTCTGGACTACCTGTTGCCAGAGGAGTACACCAGCACGCTGAAGGTACTGCACAGCCAGGCTCCACAGAGCAGCATGCAAGAGATCCGCCAGGTCATCCGAGAAGATCTGGGCAAGGAGGTACCCACCTTTGCAGGCGGGATGGGCCTGGGTTGGGATGCTTCAGAAAAGGCCCCGGCCGAATTCTTGCAGCCTCGGCCAGGGTGCTGGGGATCCACCAGTGACACAAAATCAAATGTCAGAGCCACTCTCAGTGCTGAAATCAAAGAGGTTAGAAGGAATCTCAGTGGCCCTCAGTGAAACATACCAGTTCAACCATATGAAATAGTTCATATGAGACTGTTATTGACCTGAAACCTATATATGATTCATATGGTTCAACCTAATAATATCTGTCACTTACTGAAGGTTTAAGGCCTTATTGAAGCTTTATCCTCAGCAGGGCTTTGAAGCCCCATCCCATCTGGTTTCAACTTACCTGTCGATAAGTTGGTGGGGCAGAGTGACACTGTGGTTTAGACTCCAGAGCCAAGAGCTTGGACCTTGCACAAATGATTGATCTTGGCACCTCACTTTCCTTATCTGTAGCCCACCACATAAGGTTGCTGTGCAGATTACATGGGATAATCAATAGAAGGTGCTTAGTATAGTGCCTGATGTAGAGCAAGTGCTCAACAAATATTAGCTATTATTTGTATAGTAATGGTGTTCTATACTATTATGGTTGTTATTTCCCCACGCTCTGGTCCCATTGTGCTACCTGTCTCAAACTCGCTGTGTTCTCTTAGTCCTCAGTGCTTGTGCCGTGGTCTACCATCTGCCTAGTGTCTTTGCTTCATTCTCTACTTGTCAAGTGACTTCAGGCCATCTGCCTCTCTGTTCACCCAGCTAGCAAATCCCAGGCAGGGTGCTAGGTGCTGGGTTTCCCATCCAAACCCCAGCTCTTCTAGGAAGTCTTCTGTGACCCTCCCTTGACCGATCTTATCCCTCCTTTGGGCTCTGCAGAACTTTGCTCCCTGCACTTGTGCAACTTGTGGCTTGATTAGTTGTGTCTAAGGATTTCCCTGCAAGTCATAGTCTTTGAGGATGAAGACTACGACAGTCCTTTTACTCTGTATTTACAGCTCTGGAACAGTACCTAGCAGGTGCCCTGGGTCTGCTTAAAGAGCCAATGGATGAACTAGAAATAGCGTCGTTAGGCTACTTGGCACAGGGCCAGGAGAGTAGGGCAGAGGTTTGGTAAAGACCAGTGGTTCCCTTTTTACAGGGAGCTGGCACTGACTATTGGTCCCTTAATGTGGAGCTGGCCCCAGGTACGCAGCATCCATCCAAAGGTGTCCCACTTCTCAGTGATATCCTGGCCTGGAGCAGGGGTTGGATCACATAGGAGGTGAACATAGAAACGTCTCTGACTCCTCTGCCTCTGAGGAACATGTCCTCCAAAGGAAGAGACATTGAGTGAAAGGTAAACCCGAACTGTGGCTGGAGTCAGGGAGCAGGCTGCAAGATGGGAGGAGCAGGGTCAGGAGAGAGGGACCCCAGGCAGGGGGAACTGAATTGGCATAGTGCCGACCCACACATGGCTTTGCCTCTTGCCAAGACTCTTGGCCCCCAGCTTCTAACAGCACAAGATTCACCCCCAAATTAAAACTTAAATAAATCACGGTAATAACAGTGTGAAGTGCATCATTGCTGGCGTGTGGCAGCTCTCTGGGGGTGGAAACAAGGAGCAAGAGGCAGCAGGTTAACCCTTGGAGGCCGACTTGTCTGGAGAGCTGGGGAGGGAGGTGGGACAAGGGCAGGTCAGTGGCTGTCCCCAAGCCAGGGTGGAGTGAGGGAAGTTAGGAGTGTCAGCAGTCATGGTGGCCCACCCAGCTGGCTAAAGAATGTTTGGGGTTGGAGGACGTCGCCTGCTCTTCAGGGCCCCTTCTCCAGTCCCCTCCACCCACTGCCGATTAGCCCTGAGCACAGTGGCTGTGTGGCTCCTGCCCCACAATGCTTCTTTAGCCCCCTGAGGAAATGGGCTACTGTCCATGTCATGGTTCTGAGGGGTGTCCCTCACAGCTGGGGAGCTTCTTCAGAGCCCTCTGGGTTCTTACCAGGGCCCCACAGGCACACACTCCGTCTTCCCAGCCCTATTCCTCCTCCTCCCCCGGGGAAGATGGCATTTGTTCCCTGGTGACACACTTTCCCAGTGTGTGGGTGGAGGGAGGGGAGCGGGACCGTGTGGGAAGAAGGGTGGATGCGTGTGGGGGTGTGAGGGCGGAGGAATGTCACTCACTTGGCATTTCCAGCCTCCTCCAGCCCCTCCCATGACACTTCTCGGGGAGCAGTCTCGCCCCCAGGATGCTTGAGTGGGCCCCACTCATCCTCAGCTCCATGCCAGCCCCAAGACCTTCTGCAGAAAGCTCCATTTCATCCCTGGCTTAAAAGAGGCTGTCAGTCATGCCTCACCACCTTCCTAGGTCCCAGTCCTTGGATAGGCTTGAGGTTACCTTGAGCTCAGAGATTCTATAAGTGCTCCTAAAGCTCAGACTGTAGAGAGTGGTGGTGTGGTGAGGGAGGCGCTTGGATGGTCAACAGCAGTGTTAGAGGTCACTATGTCCTCAGACCCATCCCTGTTGCAGGCAGGTGGGGCCCAGCCCTGTGGGGCGTTCCCAGCATAGATGTGGGGGTAAGATTGAGGGTGCAGTACTTCTGGACCCCACGGTTCATATTCATTTCTGAACCAGTCAGAATTTCTTCATATCAGCTGGCACCATCAGTGCAGAGATGAGGGCACTTAAAGGGGCACCATCCTTGCATAGCATTGGCCCAGGCAGGGAGTGTGCTGGGGGCCACATTGCTAAGGGAGGGCCGGTGACAAGCAATGGGATGAGACCTCACGTCCTCTAATTCCCAGGCTGGCAATTCGTCCCCTACATAACAGCTTCTGTTTGGCAGGAAAAAAAGCAGTTGTGTATGTCTGTGTGTGTATCTTGGAAGTTTCTCAGCTAGTATTACCAGAAAGAAGCTTACTTTTTTTTCCTTTATTTGGATGTTAGGCTTATATCCTGAAAGACAGGTTCCAGGAAGCAATCAGGAGCCCAGCCTCTGGGAGGTGGGGTTGTTTCTGCCTCCTCAAAAGTGACCTGGTTCTGGACTGGGTCAGGGGTGGTCCCAGCCTTGGTCCCCTTGACTGCCCTTGGGGCTGTGGGTCCAGATGCAGTGCTGACCTTGGCCAGCAGATGGCGCCTGAGCTTGCAAGTCAGGGATGGTTGTAAAGACCTGGCCCTTCCCTTTGGTGGGGGATCCCTGACCAGGTGGATGAGACTGGGGCTCTTTCTGCTCTTGGGCATGGTTCATGCTGTTGAAGGAACGCAGGCTGACATCTCTACACCCTGAATGGGCGTGCACAGCCTCAGCCACGAGGCTGTTGACCACCCTGGGTGCCTCAGCCCTTGACTCCGTGTTGGAGGACGTGGCATTGGAGTTAGGAGTTCTCTGATGCTCTGCAGTCTCTGATGGCCGGTGATTCTGTGCTTCAGCACCTTTTCCTTCATTCCTTCTCTCTCCTGCTGGTCTACGCGGTTGGCATTTAGTGAAAAAGGACAGTGCCGGACACTTGGGTGTAGCCAGGGATGGGTACGACCTCATTCCAGTCCTCACAGTCCAGGGTCTTGGGAGGTTCACTCATCATGGTAATACCTGGCCACATAGTGCCCAATGAGCTTGCAGAGGAGAGAGAGGTTGCCTTGGGCAGACGGAGGCTTTCTGAAGCAGGTGGCCTCTGACCCAGCCCCTTAGAGATGGATGGAATTGGAGGAGGTGGATGTTGGAGGAAGTGATTACTGATTAATAAGCTGGGCTCAGCCGAGGTTCAGGGACAGGAAAGCATAAAGCACGGAGGTGAACAGTGAAGTCTTGTTGATTACAATGTGGCATTCAGCCGGTGAATAGTGGAGCAGAGGTTGTAGGATTGGGGCTGAGGTCACATTATGAAGGGCCTAGAATGTTCTTTTCAGACTGTAAGCCTGAGGGAGAGGAGGACTTGGGGAGGGACCTGATCAAAAGAAGGATGAAGAGACTGAGATATATGGAGTGGGGTGGGGCATGTGGTCAGGTGGTTGAAGGAATTTGCCTAATAGGCTGAATTTTTAGTAATGTATGAGATGAGGTCATCTTTGAAAGGTGGAGGAAGATATAGATGGGGAGGTTTGAAGTGGGTGGGAAGCTTGGGGATAGAGTTATCGTGGGAATTAAGGGATGATCTTTGAATTGTCAGCCACACTGTGCTGTTATCTTTGGTCATGCACACACATACACATATGCACACACACACACACACACACACATATCTATACCTGCCCCCATGACATACAGACAAGTCAGATCGTGTTACAGACTATTTCAAGAAATGGTCCAAGCCGTGCGTGGTGGCTCATGCCTGTAATCCCAGCACTTTGGGAGGCTGAGGTGGGCAGATCACTTGAGGTTAGGAGTTCGAGACCAGCCTGGCCAACATGGGGAAACCCTGTCTCTACTAAAAATAGAAAAATTAGCTGGGTGTGGTGGTGGGTGCCTGTCATCCAAGCTACTTGGAAGGTTGAGGCAGGAGAATCACTTGAACCCGGGAGGTGGAGGTTGCAGTGAGCCGAGATCAGGCTACTGGACTCCAGCCTGGGCAAGAGAGTGACACTCTTGTCTCAAAAAAAAAAAAAAAAAAAAAGGAAATGGTCCAGTTCTGTCCTAGAATATAGTTATATCAGTTAAGATTCTGTCTGCCTCTGAAATCCCATGAGAAACTGAAGGAAATGAGGCCAGCTGCTGGCATGGAGCACAGAAATACCTCTGTTAGGGGCAATGATTATATTGGTGTCTGGGTGGTGTGGTTTGGCTTTTGTACTCTGAAATTTGTTTTTATCAGTTTTTCACCCCTTGGTCTTTCCTCCCAGGGGACCTTATTTTACAGCTCCCCATAGTACGTAGGGACAAGTGTATGTTGCAAGTGCTCTGTGTTCTTGATGCACCATCTGACTGGAGTTTCAATGGGAATGAAGGAGAGAGAAGGTGCAGGGGTACCGTTGTGCAACAGGTAGAATAATTCATATCCAGTTGTTTTGTAAGAGCCTGTGGGTGCAGTGGGAGGGCGGCTTGTCTTGTTTGCTCAAGGTTTAAGCAAATGTTCAGAAAAGAGATAAAGAAGCCTTTCCTCCAAGAATATAAACTGTTTATCCAGCTTGGTGGTGGTGGCGGCAGAGAGAAGGCACTGTAGGCGCAAGGACCAGCATGAACAAGGCAGAAGTGGAGAGATGAGGCAGGAGAAGGCCTGCCTGGGCAAGGGGCACACAGCACCTCTGCTGTCCCATGGAGAACTTGATGGGAGGGGGTAAAAGGCGTCCTCTTTTTACATCTCTTCCTCCAGGCTATGGCACGTTGGCCAGGGCTGGGCTGGATTTCATTCCTGTGTAACTCAGGGCTCTCTAGAGAAACAGAACCAATAGGATATGAATGTGTGTGTGTGTGTGTATGTGTGTTTGTGCGTGCATGTGTGCTTGTGTGTGTGTATGTAGAGCTAGAGAGAGAGAGAGAGAGAGAGACCGACTGATGTTAAGGAATTGGCTGATGTGGGTTATAGAGGCTGGGAAGTCCAAAATCTGCAGAGTGGCCCAGCAGGCTGGAGACCCAGGAAGAACCGATGGTGCAGTTCAAGTCTGAAGGCTGTTTGAAGGTTACCTGCTGGCAGAATTCCTTCTTGCTTGGGGAAGGTCAGTCTATGTTCTATTCAGGCCCTTATCTGACTGCATGAGGCCCACCCATGCTATGGAGAGTAATCTGTTTTATTCAAAGTCCACTAATATAACTGTAAATCTTGGCTGGGCACAGTGGCTCATGCCTGTAATCCCAGCACTTTGGGAGGCTGAGATGGGAGGATTGCTTTCATACAGGAGTTCGAGACAAACCTGGGCAATATAGGGAGACCCCATGTCTGTTAAAAAAAAAAAAGTTAAAAAAATTGAATTAAAAAAACAAACAAACTGTAAATGTCACCTAAAAATACCCTCACACAGCTGAGTGCGATGGCTTATGCCTGTAATCCCAGCACTTTGGGAGGCTGAGGCAGGAAGATCACGTGAGGTCAGGAGTTCGAGACCAGCCTGGGCAACATGGTGAAACCTCTGTCTCTACTAAAAAAAATACAAAATTTAGCCAAGTGTGGTGGTGCACACCTGTAATCCCAGCTACTCAGGAGAGTGAAGCAGGAGAATCCCTTGAACCCGGGAGGTGGAGGTTGCAGTGAGGCAAGATCACTCCACTGCACTCCAGCCTGGGTGACAGAGTGACACCCTGTATCAAAACAAAAACAAAACCCCTCACAGAAACATCCAGAGTAATGCTTGGCCCAGTATCTGGGTGCCGTGGCCCAGCCAGGTTGACATGTAAAATTAGCCATCATAATTCCCTATGTGGCCCTCAGCCAGGATTGTACATGTGTGCCCTCGGTCTGCTTTCACTCGGCCTGGAGCTTCATAGCGAGCCTTGGCGGTAGGCAGGAGCCAAACTGCCTGTTGGTATATTGGCTTTGTGGCCTTGGGCATGTTACTTACCATCTCTGTCCTGTCCCTCCATTTCCCGATCTCTAAAATTGGAATCATAACACTACCTGCCACCTAGGCTTGCTGTAGGGATGGATTGAGTTAATGATTGTGGAGCACCTAGCGCAAGCTTGCTGCAGGGCGAGGGGCAGTAAACGTTAATAATTATTTCTGTGTATTGTGCTGTGTGCTTTATATGAGCAGGTACTGGGGTTCTGAGAGACTCGTAAATGGCAGAGTTCCGTCTTTACCTGGGCTTTCTGATAACTGGTACAGCTCTCTGTTCCATATTCAGTCATATGTTGCTTAATGATGGTGATATGTTCTGAGAAATGCATCATTAGGCGATTTTGTTGCTGTGTGAACATCATAGAGTACTTACACAAACCTAGATGGGATAGCCTACAATATACTTTGGGTATATGGTATAGCCTGTTCTTTTCAGAATGTGAGACTGAGGGAGGCTTGAATCTAGGCAACTGTAACACAATGGTGAGTATTTATCTATCTAAACATAGAAAAGGTTCAGTAAAAATATGGTATTACTAATATAATGGATCACTTTTGTATATGTGGTCCGTTGTTGACCGAAATGTTGTTATGCGGCACATGACTGTACTGTTTTGCTAGAATAATCCTCCTTTCTTTTCCTCTTCCTGATCAGTACCCAGCACTCCATCTGGTCAGCCTCTTCCCTGCTACTTTTAGAAATCCCCACAGGCTCCCTAAGGAGCAGCCCGGGTTTCCAGGGCTCTGTCTCCCACTTTGGGGGGTTACCTGGGGGCAGCTCAGCTGGTTAGGGTTAATTGCTGCAGTTTCCCAAGGCCCTTTGGCAGCTCTCCTCTGGATTAGGGACTCTGACGTATGTGCTCTTGGTCTCCAGGCAGGGCTAATTCCATGGATGAGGGGTGAGAGGAGATGGAAGTCTGGCCAGATTGCCAACGAGGAGTCACAGGTGCCCGCAGTCATGGAGTTGGTGGCTGTGCTGTATTTAGGACCCACTCACCTAACCCTCTTTACTTGTAAGGTGGCAGCCAGATTCAGCTTCCCTTACAGTGTCCTGGTGGGGCCGGGTGTGGGCTATATCCAGGGCTGAGCATGCCCTGAGCTGGACTAGGAGTAGAGAAGTGGTTAGAGCAGAAGCAGGGCAGGAGAGCCCCTCCTACCCTGGGGTCTGACTCCACCTGTGCCTGTAGCCCCCGCAGGGGAGAGATGCCTCCAGGCTCTCATATTATTTGCTTCTTTCCAGCACTGATCCAACTTCTCCCTATCCTCCTCTTATTTACTCATGTGCATTTATTGAGCACCTCCTCTGTGCCAGGTACTGCACCAGCCCCTGGGGTTCCTGCCCCCTGGAGTGCCCTGACTGTGCCCCTTGGAGTGGCATTCTCCCATGCTGGCAGGGTCCAGCTGAGGTCAGCTCACCCTCCACCAGCACAGGCTGCATCACGGGCCCAAAGCTACCTGGAAACCTTCGGCGGTCTGTAGACTTGCTTCTCCCGGTCCTGAGCACCACCTTTGTTTGTTCAGGCATCTGGTTTGTCTCCCCAGACTGTCCCCAAGAAGGCTACCAAATGAATATTCTGGGAATGGAACAGAAGGATCTGGTGGCCATGAAGCCATGTACAGGAGGACTGGGGGCCAGGGAGTGGGATCGCCTCCTCCTGGCTGGGCCTCATCCTGCCTTCCCAGCAGCTCTCAATAAAAAATACATTTGTATTAAAAACATAATGAAGAAGAAAAAAACCCATTTCCCCCCAGTAATGCTGACATCAAAAGAAGATTTTTATCAATTATGAGAGAGAGATTTCGGCCATAAAATTGCAATTTAACTAGTGGGAGATGGATGGCAGGAAGCATTGCTGTCAGCGCGGACGGATGGCCTGCCGTTAGTCACTGCGGGAGAGGCAAGGCAATGGTTGAGGTAGCCCTGGCTTGTGCTTCCTGCTGATGCCCCATCTGGCCCGACCTTCTCCCTGTGACCACTGCCTCCTGCAGGCCTGTCCCCTGTCTGTGCCCTGCTCCCGGCCTGTGTCCTGCACCTTGAATCCTGGTGTCACCATGTTCTATGTCATCCTGGGTAAGTTTTGTGATTTTGCTGAGCCTTGGTTTCCTCATGTTTAAACAGGGATGATAAGAGAGCCTTCACATGAATAGGGCTGTGGTGAGGATTGAATGCTATAACCCAGCCAAAGTGCACCGCCTGGTGAATGGTAAATGCCAGTTCACTGTCAGCTGTGCTTGTTACATGTAGAGTTGTTGCGAGAGCGAAATTTGGCAGTTAAGACCAGCACCCTCATCTTGTATCCAGCACCTTGCCTGGTGCCTCGATCTTCCTGAGGTTTAATAAATACTGGCTCTGTTTGTTCACCTGCGTTGTTCAGTGGCAAGTGCTTTGGACAAAAGTCATCTGGGAGAATCGCTCACGGGTTGTGAGGGCTTATAAATCATTTAGTGTGACCCCCACATTTCACAGGTGAGGAAACTGAGGCTCAGAGAGGGGCAGTCACTTGCTTAATGACACAACTGGTTGGTGGTAGAAACAGGACTAGAACCCAGGTCTCCTGATTCCTTATCCAGTGCTCTTTCTCCTGGACTATTCCGTTTCAGATGGAAGCTCAGTGCCCAGAAGAGAAGGCAGCACTCAATTGAGCAATCGGGCTGGCCTTGCTGTCAGAGCCACCCACTGGGCCTCCGCAGCTTTCATCGTCCTTGGGACCTTGTGGTTTCCTGTGAACTTTGAGGAAGCCGTATTTTCCTAAGTCCAGGATCCTATGGTTCTTTCTGTCCTTCTGCCAGTCTTTTGTCTTGCCAGTGGTTTGGGGTGATTAGACTAATGTGCTCACCAGTTCACTCTCGGTCCACAGGCTGCACGTGGGGTGCCTCCCCTTTGTTGGGATCTAGTGCGCAGGGTCTTGCCCAAGCCCTCTGATCAGCTGGTGTGTCTGGACTGTTCCATACCCACTTCCTGCAGATAAAAGGCCTCAGCCCATGGTGGCCCCATTCACTAACCCTGGGAAGGTTGGGACTCACCACTTGTTGGTTTGCTTACCTAGAGAATACAGATTTGTAGAGCAACTGCTATTCTCTTACCCATGTGCCACTGCGGTGGGGGATATACAGAATGTTAAAGCTGTGCCCCTCCCTCCAAAGCCAAGCAGGCAGAACTGTGCACAGAGGGAGTAATTAAAGAACAATTAAGCCCTCAGCTGTGGGGCTGATGGATGGGAAGTTCAGGGGAAGTTCAGAGGCGGGTTCCTGGTGGTGGGGGTTTGGGCTTTGAACTGGTCCTTGAAGGATGAGTAAGATTTGAGGAGAGGAATTCTGAGGGCACACAGGGTTGGCAGTTGGTGGTGAGTGATGACCACAGGTAATTCAGTGCCCAGAGAGCCGACAAGCTGGCCTGGAGTGGCAGGGAGCTTGTTGGACGGCGTATTGGTTTTCTGGGGCTAGCCACAAACCTGTGGCTTAAACAACAAATGTATTGTCTCACAGTTCTGGAGACCAGAGGTCTGAGATCAAGGTATCAGCAGGGTGGGTTCCTTCTGAGGCCACGAGGGAGGATCTGTTCCAGGCCTCAGCCCTAGCTTCCAGGGGGTTTGCTGGCAATCCCTGCTGTTCCTTGGTTTGGAGATGCATCTCCCCAATCTCTGCCTGCATCTTCACATGGTATCCTCTTTATGTGGGTGTCTGGCTCTGTGTCCAAATTTCCCCTTTTTATAAGGACACAGTCATGTTGGATTACGATTGTGCTATTCCAGTATGACCTCATCTTAACTAATTATTAATATATATGCAATGACCTCATTTCCAAATAAGGTCACATTCTAGGCTGGGGTTAGGACTTCCACATATGAATATTTGTGGGGCACAGTTCAACCCACAACAGATGGGTGCATTAGGTCTTCTGTGGTTGTAAGGATCTTAACTCCAACTTGAACTAGCCAAGGCAAAAAAGGAGATGTGTCACATTGTAGTTAGGGTTGGGCTAGAGTTGGGCCTTGGGGTGCCCTTCTGGGACTCTTGTATCTCTCCCGGCAACTTCTGTCTGTGGGTCAGCCTCATTCACAGCTGCTTCCCTCCATGACCAGCTGCCATTGACAGCTTTTAGCCTCACCTCTTCTCAGCTTCACACCTAAGAGGGCCTGACCCTGCTCCCCAATTTCAGGACTCTGATTGACTTAGCCTAAGTCAGATGTTGTACAAGGTTACATAGTGTCCGCTCCACGCAGCCCCACTTTTCTTTATAAATTACCCAGCCTCAGGTATTTATAGAAACGTGAGAATGGACCAACACAGATGGGTAAAGGCAGACAAGATGGTAGGTATTAGTGTTGGTGGGTAATAACATATGGTTGTGTTTATTTGGTATTGTTATGTAGTGTACATTGGCTGGATGTGTTACAGATATTGTTTGTAACCTTTACAATAACTCTGTAAGGCTGGTAGATTACCATTCTGGTTTTCCATATGAGGAGGCAGAGGCCCTGAGAGGGTAACAGCTATGTTCACATAGCCAGTAAGAAGCAGAACCAGGATTTGAGCTCTGATGACATCTCCACTCTTCCTGCTATGCAGCTCCTAGCCCTGCAGAAGGGCTGGTTTCTGGGGGACATTAAAGAGAGCCATAGGCATTGGGTCTTGCTGTGGCAAGTTTTAGGGTATCTTCTTAGGCCCCAGGTCTTAGAAGTAAAGTCAAATCAGCTAATAGTGTGTGTGTTCTTGTGTGTGCCCAAGACTGATAAAGAGACATTTTAGGCAAAGTGAGCTAATGGTGTAGGATGGATGGAGGGCACCAAAGGAGGGGCCCTGCGAGGAGGCTCTTTCCATCATCCATATCTGGCAAAGGTGAGCTCTCCCTCTGGAGCCTTTTTAGCTGTCTCCCTAAGCTGGGGCAGGTGCCATTTTTTTCTCCCCTCAACGTCCCCCTGGAGCTCAGAGCGTGAGTGTCCCAGGTTGGGCAGTGAGTCAGGAGGCCATAGCCTGGAGGACAAATGCCATGGTTATGGCTCTTGAAGGACTTGCCCTGGCAGTTGGCCCCATGCCTTCTAGGACTGCCACAGGGGTCACAGGGTTGTCATTTCCTCCCTGACTGGAACTCGTGGCCTTCCCTCTCTTCTCCAGGGAGAAGGGGAACGGGTCTCCCCTGCAGGCCACTCAGGGCTGGGGCTGTCAGTATGGGCGGGGTGGATGTGATTGCAGTGGCTTCTGATGCCTCTCCCTGTCTCCTTGTGACCCAGAGGTCTGTTCTTCCTGGTGGCAGTCCTGGGAGAAGGGTGGCTTGTTGGAGGAGCCTCAGGCCTGCCCAGATGTACAATGAACATACTGGCCAACATGGCCAAATGAGTGAGGGATACGTGCTTGTCTTAGTTTGGGCTTTCCTAAAAACAAACAATAATTTGAGTAAAAGTGATGTTGTGGGATGCTCAGATGTTGCCAGTAGGGAAGTGGGGACGTGGTTCAGGAAGGGGGAGGCAGCTGGTAACTCTCTGCTCTTAAACCAGTGGCTACTGTGGGCGAAATCAGGTCAGTCCTGTGGGCAGACTGGGAAATGGTGTCAAATACGTACCTTTCACTCATCCCACCCAAGGGCCAAGGTAGGATATTCATTCATACACCAACTTCCTAACTTCTTCTTCTTCTTCTTCTTTTTTTTTTTTTTTTTTTTGAGACAGAGTCTCACTTGGTTGCCCAGGCTGGAGTGCAGTGGCATGATCTCTGCTCATGGCAACCTTCGCCTCCCGGGTTCAAGCGATTGTCCCGCCTCAGCCTCCCAAGTAGCTGGGATTACAGGCATGCACCACCAAGCCAGGCTAATTTTTGTATTTTTAGTAGAGACAGGGTTTCTCCATGTTGGCCAGGCTGGTCTCAACCTCCTGGCCTCAGGTGATCTGCCCATCTTGACCTCCCAAAGTGCCCGGCCCTAACTTCTTTAACTGACAGCTGCTCCTGGGAGCTGATACTTCCTGAGACTTGGAAGTCCCAGGGAGTCTCTGGCACAGATGCAAATCCTGGGGGTCATGCAGGAGCTGAAGGGGAGGTCTGAGGGGAGCAGGTGGAGCACTGTCAGGGCTAGGCCAGCATCATCTCAAAGAAGCCTCACAACTGCTCAGTGAGAGTAAGTACTGTTTTTATTATTCCTATTTCACAGACGTGCAAACTGAGGCCAGAGATGTTAGGTCTCATGCCTAAGTCACTCAGAGAGTGTGAGCAGAGTCAGGTCTGGCTTTGGAACCCAGGCTTCTAACCCCGGCATTCCATGGCTGTTTGCAAAGGGTCCTGTGCTTTTCATAAAGGTTTCTCATCCTAGCAGCTTACGCCTTCTGTCAGCATTCCCAAGCGAGAGGCAGGGCAGGCAGATGAGGAAACCTCACAGGTCAAGGAACTGAATATTTAGCATTTCCTCTGTCCTGGGCATGAATTAGATGTTTTCAAACACATGGTCTCATCTAGTCCTCACAATAGCTCAGAGAGATTGGCATCCCTTTCCCATCACTTCCAGACGTAGAAACTGAGACTCCGAGACGTTAAGTAACTTCCTCAGGGTCACAGCAGGATGGTGGCTGAGCCAGGAACTGAGCTTGAGTGTCACTGGACTCCAGAGACACACACTTCAGTTACACAAGCTGCTTCTAGGAGGCGAGTGACCCGAGAGATCTGCCTGCGAGGTTGGGCGGGGCCAGCACCTTTCCTCTGACCCCACATCTTGCCTTCCGCTCCGGGCTGGCCTCTGACCTGTGTTCCTTAAAAGCCAATCATAAGGTGGCTGAGGAGGTTCTCGAAGAAGGGGGAAGTGGGGTGTTAGGTTCTTCCCTGTCTTACCCCTGGGAAAGGTGCTGCCCCTCTGTGCTCTCAGATGGGGGCTGGCCTTGGGGGGAGAGCAGGGGTGCCCTCTTGCTCTCCCGCCTGCCTCCTTAGAGCTGGGTCTTCTTGCTCTGCCGCCCCCAGGTCCCCTTTCCCCTCTCCTTTTTTTTTTTTTTTTTTGAGGTGGAGTTTCACTCTTGTTGCTTAGGCTGGAGTGCAGTGGCTGGTCTTGGCTCACTGCAACCTCCACTTCCCGGGTTCAAGTCATTCTCCTGCCTCAGCCTCTTGAGTAGCTGGGATTACAGGCGTCTGCCACCACGCCCAGCTAATTTTTTGTATTTTTAGTAGAGACGGGATTTTGTCATGTTGGCCAGCTTGGTCTCGATCTCCTGACCTCAGGTGACCTGCCAGCCTTGACCTCCAAAAGTGCTGGGATTACAGTAGTGAGCCACTGTGCCCGGCCTCCCCACTGCTTTTAAAAAAGTTTTAATGTTTATTTTAATAGTTTTTAGGGTACAGGTGGTTTTTGGTTACATGGGTAAGTTCTTTGGTGGTGATTCTGAGATTTAGTGCACCTGTCGCCTGGGCAGTGTACACTGTAACTAATAAGTAGTCTCTTATTCCTCACCTCCCTCCCCACCGCTTTCTACCTGCTGCTGCCACTTGGCAGCAGAGGGAGCCGAGCCCTCCATGTCTAGCTGATTTATGTTCACTGTTAAAACAATAATGTTTAATCTGGAAAGGGCTAATCAATTTTTTATGCTGATTATGAATAGGCCAGCTGTGCCTGCTTCTTTATTCATGGAGCTTCAGAAACAAGCCCATTTCCCAGGCCAGGCCTCCTTGGTGATTTATGCCATGGGAGGCCCTGTTCAAGGGGAGCTCATCAGTGGCTTTACCTGTGCCACTTTGGAAGGGAAGCCTCGGCAACTGCTGGCATGTGCATAAGTGTGTGTGTGTGTGTGTGCATGTGTGTGCCTGCATGTAACCAGGCAGTGTAGCCTGACCCCAGGTGGAGAACTGGACTTGAGTATGTACTTGTGTTTGAATGTGTGCACTTGTGTGTGTGTGTAGGTTGGCTGGGATGAGGCTGGGTGATATGCTTTGGCTGTGTCCCCACGCAAATCTCATCTTGAATTGTAGCTCCCTCATCCCATTCTTGTGATAGTGAGTTAGTTCTTACATAATCTGATGGTTTTATAAGGGGCTTCCCCCTTCACTGGGCACTCATTCTTCTCCTTCCTGCCGCCATGTGAAGAAGGAAGTGTTTGCTTCCCCTTCTGCCACAACTGTAAGTTTTCTGAGGCCTCCCCAGCCACACCGAACTGTAAGTCAATTAAACCTGTTTTCTTTATAAATTCCCCAGCCTTGGGTATAGCAGTGCGAGAACAGAATAATACACTGGGCTACCATTAGGATGGAAGGTAGAAGTTACAGGATCATGGCATTAGAAAGGCTAATCAGGATCAAGTACTCTAATACTCTGCTTTTACAAGTGAGGAACTAAGACCCCAGGTGAGGTGACTTCGCTGAGGTCCCACAGCTGGGTGGTGGCAGAGGGGAGACTGTGGGACTAGACTGCCCCCCATCCCCATACTCTTACTGAGAGTGCAGAACTCTTTCCACAGTGGTACAAATGGGGCAAGAGGGTTGGAGGAAGGAACTGCATGGGCTACTTTGCTTGAGTTCTCTTGATTCATCACAACCACCCTGATGCCTCTGAGGAGCTTAGATTTTATGGTACAGAAAGAGCTATTGACTTAACTTTGAAAGAGGTCAGCACAAGAAGAGAGAAAGTTATCTGAGGTTTGGGTTACAGCATTTGGGTGTTCTTGGAATCCACAAATAGGGTTGTAGGAGGGGTGGATGGGGCTTTCTGGAGGAGGTGAGACGTGAGCAGGACTTTAGTGTGGTCAAGAGGAGAATGTACAGAAAGGCATGAAGAAGGCCTTTGGGGCAGGACTGAAGAAGTCCTTTATGGTGTCACCTGAGGGTGGGGTCTGAACCTTGAGGCCAGACTAGGGAGGCCTGTGTCTCCCAGGCTGGGGTGGGGCAGGTGCTGGGCCTGGATGGCTTGGGTGTCCACAGGCAGGGGCTACTGTATGTGGACTCTGCGTGTCCCCTCTCCCTGCTGGGGCTTCACCAATCATTTGTGTATTCATTGTTTGACTTTGCAGGTATTTAGTGCGCTTCTACGTACTGGCCCCAGGGGTTATGAGGGTGAACAAGCTACCATCAGGGCACTATGATCTATTTATAGGGGAATAGCAGCTGTTAAATGTGTGAGGAGAAAAATAAAGCTTTAATAACACCTGTGATAAGTGCCCTAGACTTTTCCTCTTGGCATTTGAGTGACTGCAGGGAGGTTGCAGTATTGAAGCTGAGACCAGAGGATGGTTAAGGGACAGGTGGAAGGGACAGTGAGAACAAGAATGCAGAGACCTCAGGATGGGAAAGAGCCTGGGTCTGTCCAGGGACAGGAGGGGCTTGGTGGCAGCAGGGCAGACAGAGACCCTGAAAGATGAGGCTGGAGAGCTGAGCTGGGTGTGCTGAGGGGGTCTGAGGCTGGTGTGGGGAACAAGAGTAGAACTCACTGGAAGACCAGTTATGGGGCAGTTATGGTCATCCAGGCAAAAGGGGACGGTGGCTTGGACATAGGGAAGTAGAGAGGTGAGGACTGACATATTTGCAGATGGAAACCACAGGACTCAAGGATGGGTTACATGAAGAGGTGTAGAGGAGGTGGAGGTGCCACAGTCACCTCCCTGGGTTCTGGCATGGATGGTGGCGGGTGTTAGCAGGTCATCCTGCTGGCAGTTGGGGAAGGAATTTTCTATAATGCTGGAATTTGCGTAGTTGCCCCCTCTTTCCTCAGGGTGGGAGCGAGTAGGTTGTGGTCAGAATGCCAGCAGATGGCACCGAGCAATGTGGGGTTCAGCATTGAGAGACTGACCAGCCTACGGTCCCTGGTTTCTAGATACTAAAAAAAAAAAGAAAACTCCTCAGCACCCTGATCTAATGAGAGCTCTGGGGTGTGAGTGTTTCCCTGTCACCGGGTTTGTGGATGGAGAGGCTGTTATTTCAACAGCTGGAGCTGCTCCTGCACGTCAGCCACAAAGTCCTCATAGTGATGAGAGTCTGGCCTGGCCCCACTGCTGTGTGTGAACTAAGGACTGTTGCCTGCGTGTGAGCGGCAGAGGAAATTGGGCTCCTTGGGAAGAGAGGAAGATGTCGCTTCAACTGAGCAGGGCTGAGCATTTGGCCCTGGTGCTGGGAAGGAATGACATTGAGGAGGAAGCCCGGGAAGGAAACAGGGACTGGTTTCAGGTGTCCTCGCCTGGCGTGGCAGAACTAGGAAGCTGTGATATTCCCCTTCCTGGTCTCGCATCTTGGGGTTCACACTTGACCTATGTTCCCCTCGTCTCATTCCCCAGCTTTCCAGCCCCACCACGACCCTGGAAGATAGTGCCAAAGACTGAAAATGGACTTCCACTGAGAGCGTGACACTAGTGCTCTAATCACCGGTCTGTAAAATTTGTAAAGGGCCTGTATGAGGCTCCTATTGGCTGCTGTCACAAATTACCACACATTGCATGGTTTCAGTCAACGCACATTTATTATTTTATCCTGCAGGCCAGCAGTCTGAAAATTAAGGTGTTGACTGGGCTGTATTCCTTCTAGAGGCTCTAGGGGAGACTCCCTTTTCTTGCCTTTTCCAGCTTCTAGAAGCCACCTGCTTCCCTTGGCTTGTGGCCCCTTCCTTCATCTTTACAGCCAGCGGTATAGCATCTTCCAGTCTCCCTCTGCCTTTTTTATCCTGTCACCTCTGCATCTGTCATGTCATCTCTTTCTCTAATTCTGGCCTTCCTACTTCCCTCTTGTAAGGATTCTTGGGTTGATATTGGGCCCACCTGGATAATCCAGGTTCATCTTTCCACCTCGAAAGCCTTGCCTTTGGCGCACCTGCAAAGTATCTTTTGCCACATAAGGTGAACATCTTTGGGGGGCTCATTTTCTGCCTACCACAGGGTCAGATAATAAATGTTTTAGGTGTTGCAAGCCATACCATCTCTGTCACAACTGATTACCTCTGTAGTGGTGGCACAAGTGCAGCCATAGGCAACATGTCAACGAATGAGCATGCGCCCCAGTAAACCACAGGTCTACCAAGGCAGAGAGAGTTGGGTTGCTGACCCCTGTGCTAGTGTTCTTAATCACTGCTCTGCTTGCTGAACTGAGCCAGTAGAGTTATGTTGACTGCCACCCCCTCACCTCCCAAGTGTGGACTTTGTCTCCCCGGTAGATCCATGGAGCCTGGGTTTACCTCCCTTTAAAATTCCTGGGCACTGCTGGTATCATATGCCAAGTGAATCCAGAAGGCTTTTTACTGGGTACAACATCCTTGCGTGTACAAAGAGCTTTGGGGCTGGGTACAGTGGCTCATGCCTGTAATCCCAGTACTTTGGGAGGTCGAGGCAGGTGGATCACCTGACGTCAGGAGTTCGAGACCATCCTGGTCAACACAGTGAAGCCCTGTCTTTACTAAAAGTATAAAAATTAGCTGGGTGTGGTGGTGCGCACCTGTAGTCCCGGCTACTTGGGAGGCTGAGGCAAGAGAATCGCTTGAACCTGGGAGGTGGAGGCTGCAGTGAGCTGAGATCATGCCACTGCACTCCAGCCTGGGCAACAGGGTGAGACTCTGTCTCAAAAACAAACAGAAACACAAAGGGCTTTGGTATTCACTTGCTTTTGGCTCTGAGGCAAGCAGCATAGCTTAGACACATTTGCTGTGTGGCATTTTACTACCTCCTGAAGCCCAGGACATCTGTCCTGATAGCAAATGGAGCTGCTGTAAGTGAAGGATGCTGTGCTTTGTGGATGTGGGAACAACTGAGGGTTGTTGGAAAAGGCCTTTGGGGTTTTGTGAGGGTGAGCCTGTCAGGTTTTAGAATTCATGGCCCTCATCAGAAATGAATGTGAGCCTTTGTGGCTGGGCGTTCACCTCAGTGGGCAGGAGCTGTGGTTGGGGACCCCTTCCCAAGGGGGAAATGGGGAAACCAAGTCGGGATTCCTAGTTTGGGAGTTGCTGGCCTTTGTATTTCTGGCTCTCTCCAGTCTCTGTATCTCATTCTCCTTATTCATGGTTCACACATGCTGTTCCCTTTGCCTGGAAGGCTTCTCCACCTCCTGGGTTCAAACGATTCTCCCGCCTCAGCCTCCCAAATAGCTGGGACTACAGATGTGTGCCACCATGCCCGATTAGTTTTTTATTTTTTTGTAGAGATGGAGTCTCGTTATGTTGTCCAGGCTGGTTTTGAACTGCTGACCTCAAGTGATCTTCCTGTCTTGGCCTTCCAAAGTGCTGGGATTACAGATGTTGAGACTCTGCACCTGGCCAGCTTCTCCTTCCTTTCTTCAGCTAGTTAACTGGCTCCTCAGCCTTCAGATCTCTGCTCTTTGTCATCTTCTCAGAGAAGCTCTCTCTGCCCTCCCTGAGCAGGTTCAGCCCCTGAGCATAGGCTCTTATGGTGCCAGCTCTCCCTTCATCGCACTTGTCAGAGTTGGCCATTTTACTTTTATTTGTGATTATGTGGTTACTTTCTATCTCCTTCCCTTGACTTTTAAGTTCTAGCCGTAACTCCGGAGGCTGTTGGCTGTACCCACTTTGGATTTACTCCTTAAATGCCCAGTGATTAGCATCGTGCCCTGCACATATTAGTCACTTAGTAAACATATGTTGGATAGATATATGAATGACCTGTAGCGAATATATTCTCCTGTATAAAATGTAGGCAATAATATCTCCTCTAACCCCAAGAGAGGGTTGAGAATTACATATGAGCATTTTGAAGGGACCAGACCTTACCCAGGTATAAGGAGCTACCCGTGGTTGAGCATTCAGTCCGTGAAGGGCAAAGATATCCTGACATTCCCTTGTATTGACCCAAGCTCAAATTCAAGGGGGGAGGTGGTGGGTTCTCACGTGGGCAGGCTTGCAGTGGTGGGTGCAGGGCCCGTCTTGCCTGGGTCTAATCTCCTGGTACCACCTCTCTCAACTGTGATGGGGCATAAGCACTTGGCCTCTGGGGCTCAAGGCTGGCTCATTGCCTCAGTACTCAGATCATGCAGGGGTTACCTGCCTGGCCTGGGCCCTGGCTCTGGGGGTCTCTGGCTTCATACTGTACTCTGTCCAGTACCTGTGGTCTCTTTTACCTTAGAGATCTCTGTTACAGGCAGGGACATAGATATGTCACCCTGTGAGGCTATAGAAGTTATTAAGATGGGGAATGCTGAAAGATTAGATTTATGATAGCCAACGGTGGATTATGAAGAATAATTTATCAAATGTCAGTGCCTGTGGCCTACAATTTACAGAAGGTTTGCTTAAACTGGGAGGTCTGATTGCACTGTCCCCTCCCCCACCACGAATGAATGACAGCTCTAATGGATGGCTTCCCAGGCTGGCCAGCCACACTGGGTGTTTATCTGCTTTTTATTAATCATTATTATCACAACATTTCCATAGAGTCCCTTCATCCACAGCTCTCAAGGTACCCAGCACCCAGGAGGCTCCCTCAGCCACCGTGAAGGAACTGTAGCCGCTTCTGGGAGGTGTTTCAGCTCCCCTGGATCAGCTGGAGGGCCCAAAGTCCCCTCTCCCTGATGAGGACAGGGAAAATCTAACCTGAATTCCATTCATCCATTAGGAAATACCGAGTACCATCAGGTGTAAGGTGCTTTTGATGCAGTGCTGAGCAAAAGCAGATGTCTATAGTCTAGAAGAGAAGAGGGAGATTAAGCAAATATAAAGAGGTAAATGTGCAGCTGTGGCGCTTGCTCTCAAGGAAGGTGCATGAACCCTGAGAATGTACACAGGGGAGACTTCTCTTAGGAGGTGATGGTTCAGCTGTGATTGGAAGAATGAGTGTGGAAAGGGAGCCTTTTGGCCAGAGGGGACAGTGTGTGCAAAGGGCCCATGGTGCGTGCAGAGAGCATGCTGGTGGCTGAACGAGGTCATATGTTTCTAGCAGAGGGAGGAGGGTGGGGCAGGAGAGGTAGGCCGGGTCAGACCCCATGGGTCATGTTCAAGATTTTGGCTCTGGGAAGATGGTGTAGTGACTTATGCAGAGAGAAGTGACATGATCAGCTTATGTTTGGGAAACTCACCCTAGCTGCATGTGGAGGCTGGATAGGAAGAGATAGGGCAGGCCGGTGAGGAGGTCATTGCAGTCTCTGGGGAAATGGTGGTGGCTTACACTCACTGATGGAACCAGACTGAGAGGCCGAAACTGCTGACTCTGTGCCCAGCACTCTTCATTGTAGCACTCTGCCCTCATAACTGGAGGCATCATGTGAGGCACCCACTACTATGGCGGTTATTGGGGGGCTACTATAGGCTCTATTCTAGACCTTTTATGTATGTGGTTTCATATGACCCTATGAGGTCAATATTAAAATAACCATTTTACAGATAAGGAAACTGAGGTACAGTGGATTTGAGCCTTGGCAGTTCGACCTAGAGCCTGCACTGGAATCACCAAGCCTTACAGGTTCTCAGGCTAGACTGTCCTGATGAGCTGATGGGCGTGTCTCAGAGTGCGCACACAGCCATCCTAGAGTATGGGTGCCCCTGGCTTCTTTTCTTCCCTGTCAGCTGCTGGTCATCATCTTGAGGGAAGAAAGAAGCTTGGTCTGACCTGTGATGCCCTTGCCAGAGCCAGGTGGGTGATGGCCTTGTGCCAGAAGGCCGTTCAGCAATTGGCAAGCATTGTGCCAGCCTCAGTGCAGGAACAGTTTTGTAATTTCTGGGGTTGGCCCTTGTCAGGAGGGCCTCAGGTTCTGCTGCTGGCCCTTCATTTTCTTTTCGGCTTGGCAACAGCAATAGCTAATGGCTCTGCAGAACCAATAGTTTGATCTTTTGGAACCCCAGAAAGAACACAAACTCCGTGGAAGACAAGGTCGGCGTGTCCTTGAGCTGTTATTGCCATTATTATTTTTATTATAATAAATTGCTCTGAGTGGGAAGCTGGTGGTGAGGGTATTCCCACCTTGGGGCAGAGCAGCTGTTGAGTGGGGCGGAGGCCCAGACAAGGAGTGAGGAGGGAGAGAGACACTTGATGCCTGTTCTCCCCTCTGATCACCGTGGGTCACATCAGAGGTCTCCTCTTCTTACCTTGCCGGACGTTTCTTTCAGGATTGGAGGAAGCAGCAATGTGCAGGAAGCACTGTCTCCAGCAGGCCCTGCTAAAATACAAGTGTGTTTTTCTGAGAGGCTGTTGCCTTTGGACGTCTCCTCATGGCCAGAGACTGTGTTAAGTACACCCTATGTAATTAACATGATTCCTGTCATATGATGGTCCTGCAGTAAATATGTGTTGACTGATTGGCTTAGGCTAAGGAATAGCAAATTGGTTTCATTTCCATATGAACTCTGGTCAATTTGTAGTGGCTGCCTGAAGCGCTGTGTTGAGATTCCAAGACACCATCTGGGCTCATCAGGAATGGACTAGTGATGTCTGGCATGGGTGTGCTTGGGGTGTGTTAGTTAGCTATTTCCACATAACAAATTACCCACGTCCCACCTCCAAAACTTAGTGACTTAAATCAATAAACATTTGTTATTTTACAGTTTCTGTGGGTCAGGAATTTGGGAGGCTCTGGGTGAGTCTCTCATGAGGTTGCAGTCCTATGGAGGCCTGGCAGCGGCCGGAGGATTGTTTCCAAGACGGCTCACTGTTGTTAGGAGGCCTCGGTTTCTTGCCACATGGACCCCTCTGCAGGCTGCACGAGTGTCACCATGCCATGGCAGCTCACTTCTCCCAGAGCAAGCAGTCCAAGGGCGAGTGAGAGGCTCGTCACAGCCTTTATGACTTAGTCTTGGAAGTCCCATGCTATCGCTTCTTCCATGTGTTCTTTGTTGGGAGTGGATCATTAATTCCAGCTCACACTCAAGGTAGGGGAATAGGTGCCCCCTCTCTAAGGGAGGAGTATTATTTAAAAATTTGTGGACATGTTTTATTTAGTTAATTAATTAATTTTTAACATCTAGTTGGTACTAAAAAGATTCTGTTAACACCCATCAGGACATGTCACTTCCATGCTTAGGACACTCCAGTGGTTTCTCACCCTTTTCCCCCCTAATAATTAATTAATTGTAGAGACAGAATCTTGCTATGTTGCCCAGGCTGGTCTTGAACTCCTAGCCTCAAGCAGTCCTCTTGCTCCAGCCTTCCAAAGTGCTGGGATTACAGGCATCAGCCTCCATACCTGGCCATTGTGAACATATTTTAAAACTATCATGGGGAAATGAGTGTGCTTGTGCCACTTGCTGTTACCGTCAGGTCACCTTGGAAGATACAGGAATAATTCTGAAGAGGTGGGTTACAAATCAGACGTGTTTAAAGGTGAGGGGCAGGAATTGCAGCAAAAGCGGGTATTGGCTGATAGGGCAATGACAAGATATAGGGGTATCTGGGGAAGGTCCCTGGGAAGTGGTACAGAGAGAACTGGATGGGTTCCAAACAGAGGTGTTGGCGAGGTGGTGGTGGGTTTTCTGCCCAAGGCAGACATCTGAGTTTTGCAGAGTCCTAGATAGCTGGAGTTATTGTGTCTGCCTTAGGCTGGGGGTGGGAAAGGGTGGGTGAAACTCTCTCCAACCACTTCCATTAGTGCGGACAGAGACTTGTCTCTCTGCTCACCGGGCTCCAGTGGATGGCAGCTGGCACCCAGCCAGGTGTAGGGAGGGCCAGCTCGAGACTGCAGGAGCCAGATGTTGTTTGCTGCTGATGCCATGGTAACCTGCCCTGAGTTGGTTCTGCCCCAGGTGCCCTAAGTGGGAACTGCTTGGTCTTGGCATCTAGGCCTGGGCTTGCCTGCTTTGAGGCAGGCTTCCGTCTGCATCTGGAGCCAGGCATTTCGGTGTTTGTGAGATGCATTATTGATATGGTGATGTAGTTTCTAAAACCAAAATCGGCCTGACGTGACCGAGTATGGGAACAACAGGCTGGAATATTTGAAAGTGGGCCATCTTGGAAGAATTCAGCCATCCCCCATCCTGTGATTGGGGAGCCCCTTCCCTGAGGGCCCTGAGGCTGGCCACACTGTGGCATCTGGAGGGGCTGTTTAAGGTACTCCAAGCAAAACTCCTCAGGAGGCGTCATGTAGTTTCTCCAGAAGATCCTGACTTCCTATCACCTATTTTGGTCTTGGCCAGTGCTTGGCTGCTCAGTGTGGCAGTTTGGAAACATTGTCTAGTACCCTGGCTTCATGGGACTCTGCAGGGTGAAGTTTCTGGATAGTCTCTTACTCTGCCCTTTGACTTGGGTATGATGTCACTTGGTCTCCTGATTCCCAGGCTCATGAAGCCAGACTGCTGAGGACTTAACTGCCCCAGATTTGTCAAGCCCCTAGGGGATGACACATTTTTTCTTACTCCCCCGGTGCTTTTTTGCTCATTAAATGACAAACATTCCCCCCTTCACACATGTGTGCACACACACACAGAGAAAGAAACCAAATGATAAAAAGCCAGAGAAATTATTTTTCTTATTGTTTGTCCTTTTCCAGACAGGGACATCGATATATTTGAATCACGTGCCGACAGTAATTAAAAAGCATGTAACTAGTCGTATTAAAATGCAGTTGTTTTACTTAACTGATTTTGCTGCTAGACCCAGAGCGGGGAAAAAAAAGAAATGGGGAAAGAAAGTCTTAGAAAAGGAGGCAAGTTTCTGTGAGTGACTGGAGGCAGCTGAGGGCCCTGCTTGAATCTAATTGCTGCAAATGCTGCAGTTTGTTTCTGGTAATGGTTTTCTGCTGAAAGGGCTGGGGGACGAGGCCTGATTGGAGGGGGGTGGCGTTTGTTTCAGCTGCATGGGGGGTATAATTCTGCTTTCGGGACAGGGTCTATTTTTCCTTACCATCTATCAGCATAAAGTACTTCCACTGAACACTTTGAATCAAGGTTCCATTTAGAGATACTTTATTCATATTTAATTACAGGCTGCAGCACCAATCTTTAATTACCTTTTTTATAAGCCAGCTAGGAACATCCACTAGCAATCAATTATCATGTGTGTGTATGTGTGTGTGCTTGCTTAAGCACAGGAGGGTGTGGGTGTGTGACTTGCTGCCTGATAGAGAAGGAAAAGATGGCTGCAGGGACGCTGGGGAGGTAGGTGGGGTGGGGTGTCTGTGTGACAGGTTTCTGGTGCCCAGTGGGGGTGCATCCTCATTCCCCATGCCTGTCTTTGCTTCTGCTGGTGGAACTGGGGATGTGGGCAAGTCCTCACAGCTGGGTCTTGTTCAGGATGCTGAGTTGGCCACTGGGCTTGGGTGGTATCTTGGGGCCCCCTTGACTCCCCTGGTGGGGATGGGGAATTGTGGGAGTCCTCCTTCATGTCCTCTGGGGATGTGGTGGACCAGGCTTCCTCTCACCCTGGAGATTAGGATCTGCTCGCCTCAGCTCTTTCTTTCCCTCACCTCCCTGTGGGGTGCTGTTGGCAGCTGTTCCTGCTACACAGCCCTAGTGATGCCATGTCACTCTTCAGTTGCAATGACTCTGCAGTGTCCCTGCAATGACACTGGCTTGAAGACTGGTTGTCGTTCTCAGACAATGAGCACATGTTCCTGGGAGTCAGGCGGAGGCTTGGGGTAAGGATTGAGGTCAGATGACCCCCAAATCCCTTTTGGGGCCATTTTAGCTGCCTGAGAGATAAGGATGTGAGTTCACAGCTCTGCTCCAGAAAACCCTCTGCTTGGTGCTCCTTCAGGAACTCCAGAGGGCTTGCAAAGGGACTTGGTGTTGATCTCATTATGTAACAGCTGGGGACATTGCTGAGGCTCTACCTTCCCTTCCATTCCTGGGTCCCTGTCCCAGCAAGGGGATGGGGAGGGGATGGAACTCACATTTACTGGGTCTTGTGGGGGTGCTGGGCACCATGTCTGTGTTTTTTTCACTTATCCCTGCTGGGGCCTGAGAACACTATATCCATCAGAGCCCCTTCAGTTGTGTGTGGCAGATAACTGAAACTGACCTAAGCAGGAAAAGGAATCATAGGGTGGGTACTCAGGCATGGCTGGATCAAGAGGCTCAAACACCGTGGCCTGGGTTCACTCCCTCTGTCTCTTGGTACTCTGCTTTCTTCTTTGTTGCTACTATGTGACCCTCAGCAGTTCTACCCCAGGCTTATATTTTTATGTTCAAGTTCAACTGAGAAAAACATTGATATCAAACAAAAGTAAAATGATTGAGTCTGATTGGACCAGCTGAGTTACTTGTACATCTCTGAACTAATGCATGTGGCCAGAGATATTCAGGGTCCTGATTGGCCAGGCCGGGGCCTCACACCTGCCTTGGAGGAACAGGTGTGCTTTTTCTATTTTGGAAAGCTCCATGTTTGAGGTCTTTGGATTCATAGGAATGTGGGAACAGGAAGGTCTAGCCATTTCAAAGGGAAGAAAAAGTTGATTCAATTCTTCTCCAGTGGAATAGTGGATTCAGTCATTCAACAAATTTGTTTTGGCACCAACTAGTTCCAGCCCTGTTCTAGGGAGTTGTAGGGAATTCAGCAGTGAACAGAACAGACAAAAATCTTTGCCCACTTGGAGCTGATGTCCTAATGGAATTTATAAGGATGATGATCCCATTGTTTCCCCATCCCAAACCCAGGCCCAAGATAAAGGGTTCTTAAGCTGAGAAACTCAGGGTGATTGGGTGGATGACAAGGGAAGAATTTTGCCATTGGGAGTCTAGAACTCACGAAGGAGGAGAAAAGACAAGTGTGTTTTTGGGGGAGCAGGGAGAACCAGACACTGGGAGAGACACAAGTAACAAACCAACCAGGATGAAGGGGGCCAGGGAAGCGAATCCCATATGCATCTCTCCTGACAGAGAAGCGCAGGCCTTTCCTCATGTGGCCTGGGCCTTTCGTCTGGGCAGGATGTTGATAAATGGGGATGGAGTTTAGTGAAAGCTACAACAATGATGACAGGGCTGGAGGGAGTGATTTATGAGACGAGATTAGGAAAGTGATGGTGTAGCCTAGCAGATGGGGTAGGATGGTGGCTGTGGGTCATGTGACATCTGAAGTCCAAGGAGAGGAGTGGAGGGGCAGGGCAGAGTGGCTGCTGCAGTAGCGGGGACAGAGGGAGGGAGGGCTGTGCAGACTGAATAGACTTCAAAGCATGAGGGCCTAGGAGGGTGGGCCAGGAGAGCAGGCATCTATATATGCTTGTGCATGTGTGTGCACATGTCTGGACTTTCCAGGATTGTGAGGCTGTACAGAGGCTTAAAGAAATGAAGAGGATTAGGATTTCAGCCTTGGCCAATCTTGGAAAAGACCTTTAGGGGCCTCTTTCCTAGTTGGCAGAATATTTGGATCTGGACCATGTAGGTGTGACCACTCAAGTCAGGGAATTTTATTTCCTTCAGGAATATTGGTAGGGCATTTCTAAGAGGGAAGGAGGGAAGGAAGAAAGAAGAAAGAAGAGTGAGGAGTATATTTTCCACTTCATAGAAAAAGAAAATGAGGCACAGAAAAAGCAAGGGGCTTTGTCCAGGCCTACCGTCGAGTGGCATTGCAGGTGATGACCTAGAGCAAAGTTCTGGTTTGCAGCCCTGGGATCTCTGTTGGAGTGGCCAGGCTGGGAGTGGACTTGGTGACCCATGTTGAGGCTGCTGCTCAGGCCGGAACAAAAGGTGGTTGTTGGTCTGGGGCCTCTGCCCAGGATTCTTTGAGCTCCCCTGGTTGCTAGAATGGAAACATCCTCTGTCTGATCCCTGAGATACTGGGGCTGCCCTGGGCCCACGTTCCGTTAATGCTGGATTGTCCATATGTAAGAGCTCAGGAGGCACAGTGGTGGATAGTTCAATGGGCAGATAAAGTTCAGTTCTGAAGAGCACTTCTTTGGCCTTTGATGGAGGTGCTTAGGGGCCCGTGTACAGGTATGAGGACGTGCCTTCCATGCACGTCTTCTGTCCCCTCCCTCTTTATGCCTACCGTGAATGTCCAGCAGCGGAGGACCAGGCAAGACTCTGGGCTGGTACACAACTGATAAAGCAAAAAAATTTGTCCTGGGGGCTGGGTGCAGTGGCTCACGCCTGTAATCCTAGCACTTTGGGAGGCTGAGGTGGGCGGGTCACTTGAGGTCAGGAATTTGAGACCCCCATCTCTATTAAAAAATACAAAGATTAGCTGGGTGTGGTGTCACACGCCTGTAATCCCAGCTACTCAGGAGACTGAGGCGTGAGAATTGCTTGAATCTGGGGGGCGGAGGCTGCAGTGAGCCAAGATCATGCCACTGCACTCCAGCCTGGTCGACAGCACGGGACTCTGTCTCAACACACACACAACACACACAACACACACACACACTCTCTCTCTCTTTCTCTCTCAGATCTGTCCTGGGGTCACTAGGCAGCCCTGACTCTGGCCCATCTTCCTGGCTCCCTCTCACTGAACTGGGTCATCTTTTTAATTGCTCTGTTCTCTCCACTCCCGACAGATCCATGATTTGTTCCAGAGCTTCGATGACACCCCTCTGGGGACTGCCTCCCTGGCCCAGGTCCACAAGGCAGTGCTGCATGATGGGCGGACGGTGGCTGTGAAGGTCCAGCACCCAAAGGTGCGGGCTCAGAGCTCGAAGGATATTCTCCTGATGGAGGTGAGAGCCCTGCCTTTCTCCTTCCTGTGTCCTCAGTCTACATTTCCCTGGGATCCAGGCAGCCTAGGTGGAACTGGTTCAAGCTGGTGAGTGGAATGTGGCCCTTCAAGCAGCAGAGTGGGAGAGGAGAGCTGAGATCACGGCAGAGGAGGTGTTATGACAGCTCCGTGACCACGAAACCCTATGGCAGCATGGGTTAGTTCTTGATTTGTCCCTGGGAACTGCCTGTGATGGTCTCAAAACACACTAAGTGGCTGCTAGGGGCCAAGGGGACCTCAGGGAAGGGATGTTGTAGAAATGAGCTGAACCAAAGATGTGTTTTTTGTCTACCAAAGGGATAGACAAAATTACATCTTAATTTGTTAAATTGTAACAAAAGGGAGCATGTGGTCAACAGGGATATAAAAATGACATACAGATCACATAGAAATATCTATGCAGGTTGCAGGTTTGCTTCTCTGGTATTTATTTGGAATGAACAAATTCACCTGTCTGAATGGTCCTAGGAAAACCTGTAGTGGACTTTTCTAGCTCTGTGCTCAGAGTAAGGGCAGAAGAGGCTGAGCCGCCACTGCTTGAGTCAGTAGCCATCACCCCCTACAGGGAGGTCAGCAATCTGTTTAATTTGTCAGTATGTCCCTTTTCTTCCTTTTCTTGTTTCCCTTCCTTTGCTCCCCTTCCTCACTCTGGACTCTTAGTTTATTCTTTCAACTCTAACCAAACTTGATGCATATATTGAGGGTCTTCTGCACCCTGTGCTAGGTGGGTGCTGGGGACACGAGAGTGAGTGAGCCCCATCTTCATCTTGGGGCAATCCGCATTTAGTGGAGACAGGCGTGTAAATAGTCACAGCATGTTTGCACAGTGCCATGTAGCACTGTGCCTGGATGGATGGGGCACCAAGGGGGCTGCAGCAAGATGGTGACTCTTGCGATAGCCAGGCAGCGGAAGGACAGCCCTGCGGGTGTGAGGGCCTGACTGCTTGGAGGACAGAGTGTACTTGGATAACTTCAACCTGTTCAGATGGTATGAGCTCGAAGTGGAGATGAGGCTGGGAAGGTAGATAGAACAGAACACGGGGGGTTTGTATTCCAGGCTAAGGCATAGAATGGTATGTATGGTCAATACTCACTACATATTTGTGGATCTGAGCAGATCTGATTTTTTTCCTGTAGTCAGTGGGGAACCATTTAAGAATTTTAATCAAGGGACTGTCATGATCAGATTTGCATTAGAATTAAAAATCTGTTGGGAGTCTGGAGAATGGATCGGAAGGCAGAAAGACTGTAGCCAGGAGACGAATTGAGGAGCTGCTGCATGGGTCTGAGAGAGAAATAATGATGTGAAGTGAGGAGTGTAATGGGGGTAAGGGAGATGGATGGGTTCAAGGGGCAGAATCATCAGGATTTGTGACCAGCTTTATACATGGGGTGGGGGCAAGGACTGGTATGAATGAGAAGGAGACAAGTATCTTAGGTTTCTGGCTTAAGTGATTATGTTCAGGTATATTTAACTATATACAGTAGTTCCCCCTTATCTGTGAAGATACATTCCAAGACTCCCAGTGGATGCCTGAATCCTCAGATAGTGTCCAACCCTATATACGCTGTTTTTTCTTATACACACTGATATGGTTTGGCTATGTCCCCACCCAAATCTCATCTTGAATTGTAGCCCCCATAAGCCCCACGTGTTGTGGGGGGGACCCGGTGGGAGGTAATTGATTCATGGAGGCATGTCTTTCCCATGCTGTTTTCGTGATAGTGACTAAGTCTCACAAGATCTGATGGTTTTATAAAAGGGCAGTCCCCCTGCAAAAGCTCTCTTGCCTGCCACCATGTAAGATGTGCCTTTGCTTCTCCTTGGCCTTCTGCCATGATTGTGAGGCCTCCCCAGCCATGTGGAACTGTGCGTCCATTAAACGTCTTTCTTTTATAAATTGTCCAGTCTCAGGTATGTCTTTTTAGCAGCGTGAGAACAGACTAATACACATACATACCTATGATAAAGTTTAATTTATAAATTATGCATAGTAAGAGACTAACAATAAAATATAATTATAACATATAATTAGAGTGAGGTGAATGTGGTCTCTTTCTCAAAATATCTTGTTGTATTGTACTCACCTATTTTCAGGACACAGTTGACCTTGGATAACTGAAACCTTGGAAAGCTAAACTATAGAGAAGGGGGACAACTATTTATCAGTCAGGGTACAGTTGGGGAAAATAACTTGCTCTATGTATTTCAAACAGGGAATTTAACACAGAAAATGGAGTTTACAAATGATGTAATTGCCAAAAAGCCAAATGGCATGGAGAGACAATTGCCAACAGCAGGAAGCCAAGGCCACCCTCAAGGCAGAGGGACAAAGAGAAGATGTAGTTCTCTAGAGCCCAGGGGCAGGGACCACTGGGTAGTAGCTGAGACTGTGGTGAGCTTGTTCCCTGGGAGCCAGATCACAGACATAGGGCCTGTCACTTGGGAGTGGGAGCCGCAGATGCTGTTTGAGGCAGAAGAGTTTCCATCTCCTCTTGCCCCCCAGTATGCCAGTATCGCTCAGTGTTGCCTCCGGGCAAAACCTAGCTGGCAGCAAGTTGGCAAGGGAGCCTGGGAAATGGAAGTTCTTATGAGAGTAAGGGGATCGGGATGCATCTTAGAACAAAGTGAAATGGTCAATGCAGCAACCACGCAGGGTAAAATAGTGCTCTTGGCAGTTTTGGATAGGGATATCCCTGTTGGTCTGGAGTCCAGGCTGGAATACAAATGCAGCATTTATGAGTAAAGATACTCTTAATAGATGAATCTGGTGGAGTAGTTAAGATCACTCAGAGAAGGTATATAGAGTTAAAAAAAAAAAAAAAAAAAACAGAAGAAGAAGAAGAAAGAAGCCAAGGAAAAAAACTGTGTGAAACACGGGGGTGAGCCCAAGAGGATAAGTTCATGAATGGGACTAAGAAAGCATGGTCAGAGAGACTGGAGGAAAACCAGGATTGAGCAATGCTGCTATATTCAGTGGAGAAAAGTTAAAGATGAAAGCACTATATTAGTTATCTAATGCTGCATAATGAGTTACCTCAAAACACAGTGAGCTTAAAACAACAGTCATGTGTTTTGCTCATGAATTCGCAGTTTGGCCGGGGCTTGGTAGAGAAACTCATCTGTTTATGCAGCACTAGCTGGAGTAGCTTGACTGGGGGCTGGAGTGGCTCATTTCCTGGCTGGCAAGTTGGTGCTAGCTGTTGTCTGGGAGCTTAACTGGGGCTGTGGGCCAGGGCCTTAGTTGTTCTCCATATCAGCCTCTACATGGCTGCTTGGTCTTCCTCACAGCATGGCAGCTGGGTTCTAAGAGCAAGTGGCCCAAGAGAAGAAGGCTGAAAGTACATCACAGTTTTATGACTCAGCCTTGGAAACTACATAGGATTACTTCTTTCTTACTCTTTTGGATGAAGCAGTCACAAAGGCCCCCTTAGTTAAGTTCAGGGTTGGGGAAATAGACTCTACCTCTTAATGGGAGAATGGGAGGTACTGTTGCAGCCATTTTGGAAAATATAGTCTGCCAGAGGTCCTCAACGTTGTCAAATGGGAGATCAAATCAGTAAAGCACTGGAAAGGGTATTTTGGATTTGGCGATTTAGGGTGATTAGCAAGAGCAGCTGCAGTGGCCTGATCAGGGTGAAAAAGAATTGAGACTCAAGGAAGTGGAGACTCTTCATGGAGAATGTACTCTTTTCAAATATTTAGCTGTGGAAGGTTTGGGAGAGCTAGGGTAGTGGTCAGAGCAGAGCATAGGATTAAATACTGAGCAGACTTGAGTGGAATCGTAGCTAATGGGGAAGGGGGCAGATTGGGGATTCAGCAGAGAGAAGTAATTGCTAGATCAAGTCCTAAGGGAGATTGAAGTGACTGGGAATGAAGAACACAGGTGGAAAACTTAGCCTTTGTTTCGAGCCCAGTGGAAGGTGGGAAGACTGGGTACAGATGAGTGTGTGGGGCAGAGGAGAGGGGGAAGGAAAGTGGGCAGCAGAGTGTGTAGCAGCCTGATAGCCTCTATTTTTTCTCTGAAGTGGGAGGCAAGACCATCTGCTGAGAATGAGGGGGTAGAAGGTAGCATTGGAGACTCGAGGTGGGTGAAGGTTTGGAACAGCTACTGTGTGCAGTGGGAAGGGAGCTGACCAGGGCAGGAGAGCAGGATTGCCGGGTGGCCCTGAGCATCCGCCTACAAACCTGATTTTTCTAGCACACCTGTCAGCAGCTGTGGAGCAGCCATAGCTGGGAGAGACCTGGGAGACTTGGAGGATCCCAGGGTTTCCTGAATCCCAGAAGCCACTCCTGAGTCAGGCAGGAAGCTGCCTCTGCGTAGTAAAGCCATCAGGGCCCACTTGGACAGGGAGGACAGCTGTCGCTTTTTCTCTGCGTTTTCTTGCTGGCTCCCTAAGTAATAGTTGCTGTAAGGTCAGAGCAATAATAGCAGTAATAAAGATTTGGCATTTTCCTCCCTGAGATAAGCATCACATGCTTTTCTTGGGAAGCACAGCCTGGCAGGCTGTGTGCAGAGTACAGAGTGGCTCCTTAGTAGTGGCTCCTTAGTAGTGGCTGAGGCAGTTCTGGAGCTGGGACCACAAGGCAAACCTGAGACCCACACTCATACCCTTCAGGAGAACAGCTGGAATGGAGGCCTGAGGCCACCACCCCATGGACCGTCAGGATTAGCAGCAGCACTGGGTAACACTGCCATCTCACTGGGCTTCGTCTCTGATGGGAAAAGTCCTGCCTGGGTCTTTCTCTGGTACAAAACCAAGAAGAGCCCAACTGGAAAGCTGGTACTTGAAGTGAATATTTTGTTTTTCTGTGTTGAGACCTAAATGGTGTCTTATATTTAGGAATGACAATCCCAGAAAGGTATTAAGCATTCTTGGCCTGAAGAATGATTTCTAGGGGACATTTAGGGCTACCAGAAACTTAGGGACAGAGAGGAGGCAAGCTACTTTTCTGCATAGCCTCTACGTCTCCTTTCATGCCAACTCCAGGTGTGGTGTGCCCTTATGCATCTCTCCAACTGTTGTGCACTCTCCTCTGCCCCGTATTTGATCACAGCCTGGTCTTAAGAGGAAAGCAATCTGATGAAAGCAATTCACAGTAAAGAGAGTGACTGATAGGCTTAACCTCTTTATATTTGCATCTTAAGAGGTGACCTTCTATATCCAAACTCATAACTACTGTGCATTTACAGGGTGATAGAGGTCTACAGGGGTGAGACTTTTGAGAGCAAGGGGGTGGTGACTACTGGTTGTATCAGTTGGGATGCTTTCAGTTGGCTCTAAGAATCAGAAAATCCAACTGAAAGTGGTATAGCTAATACTAACCCATATTATCTCACATGTGAAGATGTCTGGAACTTGGGTCAGCTGTTCCAGGGCTGACAGCCCAGCACCTCATTGTTTGTAATGACTCAGACTCTTTCCGTGTTTCACTCTGCTATCTCAGCTTCCTGGCTTGCCCTCCTGAGTGAGCACCGTGCATAGTCCCAACACAGCTGTAACAGTTCCTGGTGTTACAAGTAGGGGACATCCTCATATTCTTTATCAGGAAAAAAAAAAAAAAGATCCCTAGCAGAGTTCCCTTCATTTGTTATTGTCCAGAAGTAATGCCCACTCCCAAATCAGTCTTGGCAAGAAAACTGAGACCATCTTGATTGGCTTAAACCAGTCATGACTTACCTTCTCAGACCTGCTTTCCTTGAAGGACATGAAGGATGTACAAACTTAGGGTTGTGTTAGCCAGGATGATGGGGGAGATGGCTGTTGGTCTGGCCTCCAATAGCATGTACCACCCTAGAGTTTTGTGTCTTCTGTGAATCTGGCAGTTTTGTGTCTCCTGTGAACCTTCTCCCTTGGAGAGGGGAGAGAGCCTCTAGGATAGACTGTTGAAGGATGGCAGGGAAGGGAGGCTGATTCTCAGTAAATGGTGTTCAGTGAATCTGATGGTGTCGATGACTTTGCACAAAAGAAAAAGGCAGAGCCAAGGATGCTTTTTTAGCTTTGTCATTATCACCTGCTATTGTTCCTTTAATAGTTGGGGCAACTGTACTTCTAGATGCCTGGCCAGTGACTCTTATTGATTTGAGTGGCTGTCCAGAGCCAGACTAATTGGGCCCAGAGATTGGAACAATGATTCAGCAGGAGGGGGTGAACTGATGAAGCATAGTCCATCCGTCTGCTGGCGGGCTGGCTTTGCAGCAGTTCTTTTCTACCCACAATATTGGGGAGCTTAGCGGGCCATATCTCACTGCAATTCTCACTGCTTGAGGGCAGGGTAGGACTCAGATGATCCCTAAGCTGCTGGACTACCATAATCCCCAGGTCCTAATCACCCTGTATCACTCCCAGTTATTTCTCCAGCTTCTGAACTGATGAGGAACACTCCCCTGCCCTCTCACCCTAAGGAATCTAACTCATTGCCAAGTATTATGCCCTTCATGCACTACTGGGCCCCAAGGTGCTCGGCTGTGTTGGGGTGGGACTCTTTGGCCTGAGCACTAAATCTGATCTATTGCTTGATGTCATCTGGCCCATCCCAAGGGTCTCAAAAAGTGAAAACCCATGGCAATCATGTTTTTGACTTTTTCTGAGCAGCATTTTCAGTGCCTTCTGTCTACCATCTTGTTTCTTCCCTTCCTTCCTTCCTCCTTTTTTTTTTTTTTTTTTTGACAGAGTCTTACTCTGTTGCCCAAGCTGGAGTGCAGTGGTGCGATCTTGGCTCACTGCAACCTCCACTGCCTGGGTTCAAGTGATTCTCCTACCTCAGCCTCCCAAGTAACTGGGATTACAGGTCCCTGCCACCACGCCTGGCTAATTTTTGTATTTTTAGTAGAGACGGGGTTTTGCCATGTTGGCCAGGCTGGTCTTAAACCCTGACCTCAGGTGATCTGTCTGCCTTGACCTCCCAAAGTGCTGGGATTACAGGCGTGAGCCACCGCGCCCAGCCTCATCTTGTTTCTTTACTAAATGTGTTGGTTGAACAGTGGGTGGCTAGGCAATGTTTATGTCGGCACAGAATCCAACAGCGATTTTATTTTTTAAAATATATATTAAAAAATATCCAGAGACGTGGGCCACCCAAGGAAACTTCTCTTCACCCTATAAATCTGTTTTCTAAAAAGTGTGTACTTTAATAACTTACCAGAACAAAGATAAACCCCATGAATGGCAAGCTATTTACATCACTCTGAGTTGATTTTCGATCCTTATTGAACGTTCATTTTTACCAGTTTGGATCGGTACAGGCATTCTATTTAGTGTGCTGTTTTCCCATAGAACATTATTTCTTTTATAATGTACAATAACTTGATAACAGTAACTTGCATTTCCAGTTGCATTTTACAGTTTACAAAGCTCCTTCTCTGCCTTATCTTGAGCTTCCTGTTGTATTGTCCTGTGTCGTTGTGTTGTGTTGCATGAGGCAGGGCTGCATAAAGAACGAACAAGAAAAGCCCAGGTCAGAGTTTGTTTTGACAATTCCTGTTTTCTACTATGTAAAATTGGCAATAAAAGGATTAAATGAAAGTGTATGTATGAAGTGTTTGTAGCACAGTGCCTGGCATGTAGTAGGAACTAAATAATGATAATTCCCCTTCTCTTTTGCTATTGTAAATAACAGTCAGTTGTTTTATTTCTTTTTCTTTTCTTTTCTTGTTTTTTTTTTTTTTTTGAGATGGAGTCTCACTCTATTTGTTGCCCAGGATGGAGTACAGTGGCATGACCTAGGCTCACTGCAACCTCCGCCTCCTGGGTTCAAGCGATTCTCCTGCTTCAGCCTCCTGAGTAGCTGAGATTACAGGCACATGCCACTACACCTGGCTAATTTTTATATTTTTAGTAGAGATGGGGTTTCCCCATGTTGGCCAGGCTGGTCTTGAACTCCTGATCTCAAGTGATCTGTCCGTCTTGGCCTCCCAAAGTAGTGGGATTACAGGCGTGAGCTACCACGCTTGGCCCATTGACTAGTTTTCAAACTTATGTGTGACTCTTCATTTTTTCCATTATATTTCTGTGTGGCCCATGATTGATTTTTCCTCCTGCAAGCCAATGACCCTATAGGAAGATAGTCTTATTATTTTACCTTGAAGGAAGTATTAATTTTTAAATATACCTTGATTGATTCATAAGGTTCCAGATCAAGTAGAGAATTCTCAGGCATTCTGAAATTACGATTCCCCCAAATTCAGAAGTTATGGCTCTTTCCACTAAAACCTCAGAAACAGAAAAACTCATTTTCTTTGGATAACACATGTGAACATATAATTATCTCAGAGAAGCAGACAAACTCTTTGAAATATTCATTTGTTCATTCATTTACTCATTCATTCATTCATGTGAGTATTCAATAAACATCTGTGGAGTGTTGAGTAGGTGGGAGGCACTGGTGAAAACATTGGCTGTTAGAAGAATTTTATGGAGAAGATGCATTTTGGGAGAAAAATCAAAAAGTCAAATTGATAACAACACCTGTTTTATTTTAGTTGATTGCATATGTTGTCAAAAAGAAAAATTGAAATGAATCTGCTTAAGGTAGGCTAAGTAGATTCATTTAAGAAGGGAGCTGAATGAAACCAGACGGTGAAACTGAGTTTTATTTTCCTTTCTTCAGCCAAGAAAAGTCTAAAATGGCAGCAGCCCAAACTACTTGAACCCAACGACTCTTAACCTGACCGCCTCCCCACCCACTGAATTTCAAGGGGTTGGTGAACCGCATGAATTATGTGCAAAATTATGTATGTTCATTTTCTGAGCTTCATAGCAGGTATCAAGTTTTAAAATTAGTGACCTCCTATAAAGGGGATAGTGAAATTCCATAAATCTGAGAACCACTGACTTCTATTCAAAGAACCCCCTTCATTTTAAGTAACCAAGGAAGTGACCCACAACCCACAGGATGCCTTAGAAACCAGTTCGATGAGCACTGTAAAGTTTTCTGTGTTATAAATTAGCTTACTAATTAGTTACCAGCAATTAATATTAGTTAATAAAATTGACTGCTTATGATTAATGACGTCAGGTATTACCAAGTGTTAATAATAATGAATAGTATTAATAATGACTAATTATGTAATTGATTAGTAACTGGAAAATCTTTAATGTGCCTTTCAGTGCTGCTTGGATATCAATGATAATTAAAAATTCCACAAAAAACAGTGACCATACAATAAATGATGAGGAATTACTGTTTGGCCAGAAGCTTCACCTCCAAGTAGAGACCTCACTGGGCTACAGGTAGCTCTCTGTGCGTATCCACGTCTGGCCCATGGTAATTACCTAGAAGGTAATCAGTAAATATTGATTGAACAAATGAGAGAGCCTCATTGTGGCCCCTTTCCTTGCGCCTCTCGGGCGAGACCCTCTGGAGTTGAGATTGGAGCAAAATGCTGGAGAGCTTTTCTTGCCTGCATTCTGAGCCCAGAAGAGTGGAATTCAGGTGACTTAGATGGCATGGCTGGCCTCTGCCTGGGCCTGGGGGAATCGCTTCTGTTTCCCGTTCACTTGCTCTGCATCTGCTCTGGTTGCTGCCAAGGGCCATCTGAGGGCACTGTGACGAGATGTGATGTCTGGAGGCTGCGGTGCCCAGGTGCCAGGGCTTGAGGCATACAGTCCAGGCCTCTCTGTTGCCCCCTCTCCCTTCTAGTCTTGCGTGATACAAACAAAACATAAACTAAATCAATTATCATAAGGTCACAGGTCTAGCCCATGAAAGACCAGACAAAACTCAAAAGAAATTAAATTGCAGCCAAATGCAATTAAAAGAAGTTTTGGTAGAAATTGAGCATGATAACGCAGTGCGATGATTCTTTTTGGAATGGCATCTGGTACATCACCCAGGACATAGGGCTTGAAAACAAAGCTGTAAATGCCTTGTAGTTAATAGTCTGGCTTTAGATTGATTTCTTTTGCCAACACAGCATTGGGCAAAATATCATAGAACAGGGCAAAAAGAAGCATGAGACAAGGCTTTTATCTGGGGCTCAGTAAGTCTTTCTGGAAAGATGGGAAGGGGAAGGTCTTTTGGTACCAACAAGCCCACAGCTTGTTAGTTCTTATTGCCATCTGCTGTAGCCAGGGTTAGAGATGGTTGTTCTCAGATAACTTGGACTGTCATTTATACTAAGAATTACTGGGTCAATCAGTCAATGTTCTCCCCAGGCCTGGCTTCGAATGCCAGCAGGAGAGCTTATGGGAGATCAGGGCCCTTCTGTTTCCCTCCCAGAATTCTGGAACACCTCCTATGTCCCTGGTATCACCCTTGCTCACCCACTACAGAGCCATCATCCAGGAACTTGGGCACCCATCCCAAATCCAGGGCCCTGGTGGTGGGGCAGCCTTAGGATTGAGTCCTTGCTCACGGCGGGGGCTGTGGTATGCTGTGCACAGATCACTGGGCCCTTCTTTAATTTCACATCATTAAACTGACCCCTGAATGCCAGATACATCTTCTAAAACCCCCTCTTAACATGTCTTCACTCAAGAATCCACAGTGGAGCCAAATTGCCAAAAATCTAAGCTTTTCATCCAAGTGGTCAGATTCCTTCTCTCTGTCTCCTCTTGTCTTATCCAGCCTTGTTTTCTTATTTCAATTTAGTTTTTTATTACGAAATATTTTAGACGTACAGAAAGTAAGAAAATAGTATTATAAATGTTCAAGCACCAAACATTCAACTTAAGAAATAAAGTAATGACAGTTACATTTGCAGCACCCTCCCAGTGCTTTGTGAACAGACCAGAACAGATCGGGGAGCAGCCACAGCAGCAGTTGAGCTAAGTGCTTCAGAGCAAGGGCTGTGGAGTTGGCTGTGGAATTCCCAAAGGGAATTCTAGCTCAGTACTTCCTTGCTGGGCAGATTTTGTGAAAATCATATAGCCCCTCAGAGCCTCAAATTCCTCATCTATAAAATGGGATAGCAATTTGGTAGGCTGAGGCAGGAGGACTGCTTGAGGACAGGAGCTTGAGACCAACCTGGGCAACACAGTGAGACTCTGTCTCTACAAAAAAATTTTAAAAATTAGCTGGGCATGGTGATGCACATCTGTAATCCCAGCCACTCAGGAGGCTGAGGTGGGAGGATCACTTGAGCCTTGGAGGTCAAGGTTGCGGTGAACTGTGATCATGCCACTGTACTCCAGTCTGGGCACAGAGTGACAGCTTGTCTAAACAACAGAAAAGGGATGATAAGATGTGTATCTGTGTGCCTCCCAGAGTTGTTGCAAGGATTAAGTTTAGTAGTAAGTAAAGTGCTTAGTTTACTATTCACATTAGCAAAGATGTGGAATCAACCCAAATGCCCATCAATGAGAGACTGGATAAAGAAAATGTGGTAGATATACACCATGGAATACTATGCAGCCGTAAAAAGGAACGAGATCATGTCCTTTGCAGGGACATGGATGAAGCTGGGAGCCGTTATCCTCAGCAAACTAATGCAGGAACAAAAAACCTAAACACTGCTTGTTCTCACTTATAAGTGGGAGCTGAACAATGAGAACACATGGACACAGGGAGGGGAACAACACACCTGGGGCGTGTTGGGCGAGGGTTGGGGGGTGGGGGAGAGCATTAGGAAAAAGAGCTAATGCATGCCAGGCTTAATACCTAGGTGATGGGTTGATAGGTGCAGTAAACCACCATGGCACACGTTTACCTATGAAACAAGCCTGCACATCCTACACACATATCCCAGAACTTAAAAAATAAAATAAAATAAAAAATAAGTGCTTAGTTAGTGCTGGGCACGAGGGGAACCCTCAGCAAGTGGTAGTCATGGTTACCGATGCTGGCTGTTGGGCTATCGTCATCTTGGACTTGGTGCAGAGTACCAAGCTTATGGGAGAGCAGGAGCCTACTGTGTTTCCCTCCTGGAATTCAGAGGAAGGATGGGCCCCAGGGGAGCAGTTTCCCTTACTCTAGGGGAGAACCAGGCAGGAAGGTAGGGAATGTCCCTTGGTGTGTGCTGTGGGCCAAATGACTGGGGTGCTTGTTGGATTTCAGGTGCTCGTTCTGGCTGTGAAGCAGCTATTCCCAGAGTTTGAGTTTATGTGGCTTGTGGATGAAGCCAAGAAGAACCTGCCTTTGGAGCTGGATTTCCTCAATGAAGGGAGGAATGCTGAGAAGGTGTCCCAGATGCTCAAGCATTTTGACTTCTTGAAGGTAGGTGGGACCAGGCAATGCGGGGTATGGTGGTCTGGTGGAAGAGTGTAGCGGTATGTGGGTCCCTGCTTTGAGCATCCCTTTCAGGACATAATTGGAACATCTTCTTCCTGAGTCCTCTTACTGAGGATGAATGACGTCACTGGTGATGTGCATTAAATCCCTTGAAGGCAATTTGCAAAGAAATATCAAGTGTGATTGTTGACCCATTAGTCAATTAAACAGATGTTTATTGAATAATCGACAACTACAAGACACTGAGCCCTAGCCAAGAACCTATATGCCGTGGTCTCTGCCTCCGTGAGGCATGGGATGGTGATGATGATGGCGATGCTGATAGCTAACACTGCTGTACGCTGGGACTGTTTTAAACACATGTGTTTTACCTCGGCTCATACAGTTGGTTCTGCTGTAACAAAACATACGTGTCCCTAGAAATACTGCAGTTATGCAAAATCACATAACAGAAACCACAGAGCTTATGGGGAAAATAGAGTTAGGGGCACAACACTCAAAAAAATTCATCAGTGGCTGGGCACAGTGGCTCACGCCTGTAATCCCAGCACTTTGGGAGGCTGAGGCAGGTGGATCACCTGAGGTCAGGAGTTCGAGACCAGCCTGGCCAACATGGTGAAATCCTGTCTCTACTAAAAATATGAAAATTAGCCTGGCGTGGTGGCATGTGCCTGTAATCCCAGCTGCTCGGGGGGCTGAAGCAAGAGAATCACTTGAACCCAGGAGGTGGAGGTTGCGGTGAGCTGAGATCACGCCACTGCATTCAGGTCTGGGCAACAAGAGTGAAACTCCGTCTCAAAAAAAAAGAAAAAAATTCATCAGTAATACAGTCATATAGAAAAGAAAATAAGATAGGAACGAATAAAAACCAGTAGCATAGTTTTACACATGTTAAATGGCTAAGAAATACATAAGACCACAATACACATGGCACTTTACCTTGAGCCTGCTGTGGAAGTGAGCATCAGAAGGGTTGCTGCTTGTTAGTTTTGTGAGGTGGTGGGAGGAGTCCTTTGAAATGGGACGGAGGCCGGGCATGGTGGCTGATGGCAGTAATCGCAGTTCTTTGGGAGGCGGAGATGGGCAGATCACTTGAAGGAAGGAGTTCAAGACCAGCCTGGCCAACATGGTGAAACGCTGTCTCTACTAAAAATACAAAAAGTAGCTGGGCATGGTGGTGGACTCCTGTAATCTCAGCTACTCGGGAGGCTGAGACAGGAGAATCGCTTGGACCCAGGAGGCAGAGGTTGTAGTGAGCCGAGATCATGCCTTTGCATTGCAGCCTGGGCAACAGAGCGAGACTCCATCTCAAGGAACGAAAAAAAAAAAAAAAAGAAAAGAAATGGGACAGAAAGTTGTAAGGCCAGATGTGGGTGACTCACCGACTCGCAGTGATGTCGAGGTGTGTTTGTTTTGTGTATTCCAATGTGGCACGGCTCTGCTGGATGCAGCTTTCTGCATTCACAGTGTTTCTCGCAGATGATAGTACACATCAGCACATCCAAAATTTGCATTATGATCAAACTGTTCCCTAACATATCAATTGCATTGGAACAAATTTGTGTTTTCAAAACAAGTATTATAGCAGAACTGTTCTATGTAATAAGAGACACTTAATGTGGGAAACAATATCAGATAATATGAAGTCGCAGCTGTCAGTGCCCCATGAGAAGTACGGCTTCTACGTTCTCTGAGGATTCAGAAGTAGGGACTCCCATGGCCTACTGGGTCAGGGCAGGCTCTGCTGAGAAGTTGGCACTGGAGCTGGTGTTTTTTGTTTTTTTTTTTTGAGACAGAGTCTTGCTCTGTTGCCCAGACTGGAGTGCAGTGGCGATCTCAGCTCACTGCAGTCTCCGCCTCCTGGGTTCAAGTAATTCTCCTGTCTCAGTCTCCCAAGTAGCTGGGATCATAGGCACACGCCACCATGCCTTACTAATATTTGTATATATATATATATTTTTTTTTTAGTAGAGATGGGGTTTCACCGTGTTGTCAGGCTAGTCTTGAACTCCCGACCTCAAATGATTTGCCCACTTTGGCCTCCCAAAGTGCTGAGATTACAGGTGTGAGCCACTGTGCCCGGCCCTGGAGCTGGTCCTTTTTTTTTTTAATTAATTATTTTATTATTATGATTTTTTTGAGTCAGAGTCTCACTCTGTCACCCAGGCTGGAACGCAGTGGCGCAATCTCTGCTCACTGCAACCTCCACCTCTGGGGTTCAAGCGATTCTCCTGCCTCAGCCTCCCGAGTAACTAGGACTACAGGTGTGTGCCACTACACCTGGCTAATTTTTGTATTTTTAGTAGAGACAGGGTTTTGCCATTTTGGCCAGGCTGGTCTAAAACTCCTGACCTCAAATGATCCGCCTGCCTCGGCCTCCCAAAGTGCTGGGATTATAGGTGTGAGCCACTGCGCCCGGCCGGAGCTGGTCTTTAAGGACCATCCTGATGTTCTCTCAGGGCACACAGGAACTGGGGAGAGACATGTATGCCACACCACTGTTCTTCCAACACATTTGTCCTTCCTGAGGTGTATGCCTATTTACACAGGGTTACCCCCTTTATCCCAACAGTACAGGGCTTGGAGGGCTCTTCTGGTTGTCTACACTGAGCTTAGCTTCCAACTCTAGGACAGATTACCCTTCCCTCTTCTTTAGCAGGCCTGGAGAATGCACGAGAGGGGTCACCAAGCCCTCAGGAGCTCCATGTGCAGGTTCCAGAGCCAAGAGTCAAGCCGTGCTATTCTTGGGGAGGATGGCTGAGAACATTGGATCAGGGAGAAGGGACTCTCTCATTCTTTCCTAAGGTGTCCTTGTGGCTTTTGAAGACATCATGAGAAATGGGGGAAGTGTTTATATTTTTGCTCTCCTGATTGACTAACAGGGATGGAATGACTGAAGATGTGTCTATTCTAACCACTTGAGAATCCACAGGAGGAAGAACCACAGCTGTGGTGATCAGTGCAGTGTATTGACACATTGACTGTGGTAGAAGATAGAGCCCATGAAGAAGTTTAGCTCTTTGTGTGTGGTGAGGGTCGGGTACGTCTCCATATTCCCAATATGCTTGACTGGCATTTTGTTGGCTGCCATTGTCGGTGTGGATGTACAGACCCTCTTGTGTGTGTAAATCCAGGAGTGCAGCCTACATCTGGTGTCACTGCCCCAGCCTTGGAGCTCAAACCACCAGTTCAGTGAAAATTTGGCTCTTTCAGACAAGTGATAATGTTAACTAATTAGCATAATGCTATAGAGTCTAAGACATGCTTCTACTTGCTTATCCCATTTCTTTTGTTCCTGAGCTTGTTGCTGTGCTGGGAGCTGAGGTTTGTCCCTGCTCTGGAAAACTTCTCATCTAGTGGAGGGACAGACACAGCAATGTGTTGTTGTAGTGCGGGTTTGTTAGCACCATGACAGGCATTCATCTGTGTTTCTGTGGATTCCCAAGAGGAAGTACATAATTCTACCCAGGATAAAGGGTTCTGGTGAGTGCTTCTAAGAAGTATTGACTATAGGCAATATATATTGATTATTTCTTCTTCATCAGGAGCTGCTGCATTGAACATTCTGCAGGTACTATGGTGTTGAGTCCTTCCAGCAGGCATCAGCCCATATTGCAGAGGATGGTTTGAGTAGAGGAGCTAGGGCAACATCCCAGATTTTCTGACTTCAAGTGTGGTGCTCCTCTCAGGATCCTCTGCTGCCATTTACTGGCAGGGGTGCCCCTCAGAGCCAGAACTATGAGCCAGACAGAACCATCTCCTCTACTGTTCCCATGGAAACAGCAAAATTGTCCCCTGGCTGGGGCCAACTGGCAAGTGCCAGACCAAGACATGCAATAATAACAATAACACACATTTTTCAAATGAGGATGCCAAATGGGTAAATAATGAATATACCAATTTGACCTGCTGTTTCCAAAACTTGCACACCCTTCCTAAGACACTGGCAGAATTAAGGCTCTTGAGTAATTAATTTTGCCTAAACACATAACAAGGGGGAAGTGAATTTTGCACTGTGAACCCAGTTCAGCTCTTAAAACTGGAGATAGATTGCTTTTGCACACTGGCTCCCGATCACAACATCTGTGCATAATTAAGCCTCCGCAAAGACTTTACCTCTCAGTGTGTGAGGCATCTTCCAGTGCTTATGTGTGGTTTAAGAACCTCAGCCCTGTGCTATAAATCTCCCAGGCTCAGACAAGCACTGAATGCAAATATGGTGTCAGGGGGACTGGAAGAGGGTGAGGGGGCAGCTAGGCTGAATGGTTAAGGCCAGGCTTAGTGGATCTGGCAGCAGAGCCTATGTGCCAGGGGATGGAAACAGGACAAGTGGTAGGGTTTGTGACTCACCTGGGGACAAGGTGGCAGGAGAGAAGCTTTATAACCACAGGGTTTGGGACTGGAAGTGATGAGACCATTTCTATATGTGTGGAGGTGGGGATAGGTGTGCAGGGCCACGTCAGGGTTCCTTAGTGTGAGGTAAGGAGCCCAGGACTCTAGAAATTGTGGACAAACCCTGAGAAGATGTGCATGCTTTTTGGGAAGTATGATAACTTCCCATGAATCTCAAAGATTAGGAACCACAGATGGATAGTAATTAATATATAACTTTTTTTTTGCAGAGTGCTTTGTATGTATTTACTCTTTAATTCTTACAACAGCCTCACAAGGGAGGTGCCATAATCACCCCCATATCATCAGTTGGGAGACTGAGGCTCAGAGCTATCAACCCTTTGGGCAGGGTCACAAGGCTCACCACTAAGGGGAGGGAATAGAGGTAGCCTGCTCCAGAGCCTGCATGTTCACCCTCCATATGGTTCTGCTCTGTGGGGAAGATGTGAATTCCAGTGAACCGTCTAGAGCATAACTCTCAGCCCTGGTGTGTATCAGAGCCCTCTGTGAAACTCGATGTGGCCGTTGTAAGAGCAATCGATGTTTTTTCCAGCAGCTGCTAGTGTCTGGTTCCATGTTGAGTGCCAGTACTCTGCTCATAGTAGTAGGAAATGGGGGCAGAGGTGGGGTCGTGCTTCCACTGTAACCATTATCACCATATTTTTGGTGGAGAAACTGGTGTTCAGAGAGGTTATATAACTTACCCACAGTCACATAGCTTTTAGGTGGCAGAGCCGGGGCCACAGCCAGCAGCCTGACTCCAAATCTGCCGGTCTGACTCCAGGTCTCCAGGCCTTCTGTTGTGCTGGACTCAGGCTCCAGGAGGACTGTGGGCCCAGGGTGATGGGCGCTGTCTCAGACAAGCCAGGCACAGCCTGTTTCGTGGGCACGTTGACCAAAGCATAGAAACAAAGCAGAAATGTGAGGTCAGGGCCAGACTGTGAGGCTGAGGCCCAGGGTCTTGGGCTAAAACTTCTCTAATTGGCTCCCTCCTTCTTGGGGTCCAGACTGGCATCAGTGTGGGAGGCAGGAGGAGCCCACAGGAGGGAGGCCTCTGCTCTGTGGCAAAGAGGTAGACCCTGGATCCAGGGGTCCTAATGGTCAGGGTGTGACCTTGCTGGTGGGGCCACTGGGCACCCTGGCCATGAGCTCCTTTGAGTTTCAGTTTGCTTTGTTTGGGGGTGGGGTGGGGAGTGCGGGGTGCTTATTGACTCTTTCAAATTTCTCTTTTTCATTTTTTCCTTCCTTGATGGAAGAAGCATAGGACAGGAAATGTGGGCGCTCACCTCACCCCACACCCCCAGGTCCTCCTGCCCATCTGGTGATTTAGGAGCAGCTCACTTTTTTAACTGAGCAGGAGCAGTTTGGCATTTTGCAGTCATTTCTGTGTTATGTCTGTCCAGGGGCACCTGCGGTTCTGAAGCTCCCATGACAAATTCCATGTTTCCCAGGTTTGATATTTTAGTCATTTGAGATTTAAGCAGCAGAAGCAAGGGGCACATTCTGTGGTTAGACTGGAATGGTGATGTTTGCAGGGAGACTAAAGAGGGGGAAACCCAGTACACCCAGGACCCTGATGCACGAGCACAGAGAAGCTCCAGCCTGTGGGTTTTCTGTTTCCACCTGTGACTCTTTCCTAGCTGGGTATTTTTTTTTTTTTTTTTTTTTGACATGGAATCTCACTCCCTCTGTCACTGTGGCTGGAGTACAGTGATGTACTCTTCACCCACTGCAACCTCCGTCTCCCAGGTTCTAGCGATTCTCCTTCCTCAGCCTCAGTGATCTGCCCTCCTTGGCCTCTCAAAGTGCTGGGATTACAGGTGTGAGCCACTGCGCCTAGCCCCTCGCTGTTTTTTAAGCCGCCTCTGGCGGGGCTGGCTAGAGATTTGACCTCTTGTCTCCAGAGCCTTAGGGGCCCACTGTCAAATGTAGGTTTCCAAACAAACCCAAGGGAAGAATTTAACCCGAAAATATGTCCCATTCATTTGGAAGCCATGAACAAAAACAACAGGCAGGGCATGGTGGCTCACTCCTGTAATCCCAACACTTTGGGAGGCTGAGGCAGGAGGATCTCTTGAGTCCAGGAGTTCGAGGCTGCAGTGAGCTATGATGATGCCACAGCATTCCAGCCTGGGTGACAGAATGAGACCCTGTCTCTAAAGAAACCAACAAAGCAACAATAGCAAACATGCGCTCACGTTTTAAAAAAGAAACTTTTTGAAAAATGCCAAGCAAGTCTAAATTTTAAGTTCAAAGTATCAGTTTCACAGATTTCTCTATTGGCCCAGATTTTCAAATGGCAGAAACCGCAGACAAGCAGCAAACCAAAATAATACCTTGCTTTCTGTTGGAAACTTTGTTCCAACTAGAGCATTTCACTTGTATGTACAGCCCCCATTTATCCCTCAGAGGTCCTTACTGAGATAGGGCAGAAACAATTCTGCTTTCCAGTGAGGAAGACTGGAATGTAAAGAAGTTGAGTGGCTAGTCTAAGACACAACAGTATTAGCAGAATTAGGAACAGGAAATAGGTCTGTTGACTTGAGGGCCACTATGTTATTGCTATTGGGTGGTCAGGGTAAAGGAAAATCTTACTCTCCAAAACATTTGAAAAAGCTGCCCATGATTCTTTATTTGTAAGAGGAAATAAACTCCTCACAATTTGGGGGAAACTTGGCATGCTGGAAGCCCAGTAACTCCTCCCTCCTCGCTGTGGGGGTACTGGTGGGTGTCCCTTGCTCACATGGCAACCTGGTTGCATTCTAGTCTCTTGCCTGCTCCTGGAGAAATCTGTTCTCTTTTTGGTTTTTGAGTGTTGTGAGAGTCAGAGAGGGTTGGAGAGTGTATGTTAGTAATGCATTTGTCTGTAGGCAACTGAAAGCCTCATTTAGAGTGCCTTAAACAAAAGAATTTGTTGTCTTCACATAGCAAGAAGGTTTTCAGTGGTTGCCTACTGACATACGGTTTTGATGGTTTAACAGTACTAGAGCTGGCATCTCAGTTTTTTTTATTTTTTTATTTTTCCTCATTGTTGCAAGATGGCTGCTACAGCACCAACAATCACATTCACATTCACTTTCAAGGCAGGAAGAGAAGTGGAAGAAGAGTAGCACTATGCAAATACCCCCCTTTTTTTTAATCAAGGAAATAAAAACCTTCCCAGAATCCCCTAGCAGGCTTCCGTTTTTGTTCATAAGTCAGAACTATGTCACATGGCCATACCTACTATAAAGCAGGTAAGGAAAGTATTTAGGTTTTTTTATTTGTTTGTTTGTTTTCAGACAGGATCTTGCTCTGTTGCCCAGGCTGGAGTGCAGTGGTGTGAGGTATAAGGTCACAGTTCACTGTGGCTTTGACAGCGATCCTCCCACCTTAGCCTCCCAAGCTGGGATCATAGGCATGCACCACTATGCCCGGCTAATTTTTGTATTTATTATAGAGACAGGGTTTCGCCGCGTTGCCCAGGCTGGTCTTGAACTTCTGAGCTCAAGCAATCCACCTGCCCCAGCCTCCCAAAGTGCTGGGATTACAGGTGTGAGCCACCCCGCCTGGCCCCAGTATTTAGTTTTTCTTCATCTCTAGGGAAGAGGAGGGCTGGAGATAGATGTTGGGTTAATATCCAATGTTGTCTGCCCCAGGAAACATGTTTTCCTACAGGAAACAGGCATGAGAAACAAAATTTATCATCTGGTTAAAACTCAGTCATTTGCTCAATATACACAATGCACCCATTACCCAGGTGAAATATTGGAGGCAGAGGGAGGAGCCCGAAGTAGGCCTGGTGGCGGGATGGGGAGAGGAAATATCCTTAACAGCAATGCCCAGGTGTGAGGTGTTCCAACATTTTCCTCCCAAGTCCCAATTTTAGTTTTGGTTCTTAACAGCGTTAGAAGGCACTGAGGAGAATTGGCAAAGCCGGTCTCTAAAGGAGTGGGCGGAGGCCTGCTGAGCAGAGGTGGAGTAGCCGGCCTCCCTCTTGGCCTGGCTGCCCCATCCCCACTGTCACTGCTGAGGTCCCTCCCGGGCCTCTTCTCCCTTGCTCTGGGAGGAGCCTCTGTTGCTATCTGGCTCGCTGTGCCACGTTGTCATCCTTGCCCAACTCCCAGCTTCCCCAGACTATCTGACCTGTCCCTTCCTATCCCAGGTCCCCCGAATCCACTGGGACCTGTCCACAGAGCGGGTCCTCCTGATGGAGTTTGTGGACGGCGGGCAGGTCAATGACAGAGACTACATGGAGAGGAACAAGATCGACGTCAATGAGGTGAGGTCAAGAGCTCAGGGCTGCCGTGCCGGGGAACGGGCTTGGTCAAGGCTGCCCAGGAAGTGCCTGTGTGTCCAGGTGAGGCCTCAGAGTCTGGCCCCCTTGTCTTTAATTGTCTGGAGAATTATAAACTTTGAGCAAGAAAGATTCTTTGAGGCCATTTAGGCCAACCCTATGCACACGGCGGCCTGCAGGGACATGCTGAGCCCCTTCTGCCATTACCTGCTTTCCCTTTGTACCATCCGAGCCCCACAAAGCTAAGCGACCACAGAGAACAATGGTGCAAAATCAGTGGGACTTAATCCTTCTGGCTCTGTGGGGCCTGTCCATTGTCTCTTCCCTCTTCCTGCCCTTCTCTCTCCTTCCCACTTCCCAGATGTCAAGGGATCAGGCAAAAAGGGGACAGCAACAGCCAACTGCATCAGCCTCCTAGAGCAGGAAAAAAGAGGTGGGCTTTGTGTGTCCCCCCTCCCATCCCTCTTGTCCCAGGGAATACTGGCCAGTGGGTAGGACCTGTCCCCACTTTCTGCTTCTTGGCTGCACAGGGTCCCACAGGAATGGGTGGAGTTGTACTTTTTCAACAACATTCATAATTTCATTTTTATGTTTTTAGAGATGGGGTCTTGCTCTGTTGCCGAGACTGGCGTGCAGTGGCACAATCATAGCTCACTGTAATTTGGAACTCCTGGGCTCAAGCAGTCCTCCCACTTTGGCCTCTCAAAGTGCTGGCATTACAGGTGTGAGCCACGTGGCCAGGCTCAACATTGATCATTTTAATAGTGTCTGCTGTATGCTAGGTATGGGGGCTCACAGGGGGACCGGACCCAGTCCCCAGAGCTTAGCATTAGAGTCAGACACACATCTAAATCCTTGCTGTATCTCAGGCAGCGAGAGGGTGTGAGGAGAACCCCAGGGAGAGTGAGGAAGAGGCACTGAGGGCTGCCACAGGTTGGTGTCCCCAGCAGGATGAGTAGGAATTTTCCAGGGAGTGGCTTTGCAAGAAGGGGAAGGGAATGGGTGAAGTTTGACAGGGCTGGGGCAGGGTTTCTTGGGGTGTGTGGGGAGATAAGGTAATGGTCTTGGGTGTGACCTTGAGGCACTGTGGAGTCACTTTAGGGTTTTGAGGAGTGCCGAGACATGTTCTGCCCTCTGGGATGGGAGGAAGGAAAGGGGCCACGCCCAGTGGAGGTGAATGCTTTTTTGCTTTTTTTTTTTTTTTTTTTTTTTCCTGAGACAGAGTTTTGCTCTTGTTGCCCAGGCTGGAGTGCAATGGCGCAATCTTGGCTCACTGCAACCTCCGCCTCCTGGGTTCAAGTGATTCTCCTGCCTCAGCCTCCCAAGTAGCTGGGATTACAGGCATGCGCTACCATGCCTGGCTAATTTTGTATTTTTAGTAGAGACAGGGTTTCTCCATATTGGTCAGGCTGGTCTTGAACTCCTGACCTCAGGTGATCTGCCTTCCTCGATCTCCCAAAGTACTGGGATTACAGGCGTGAGTCACCGCGGCTGGCCGTGAATGCTCTTTTCTATTCCACTCCCCATGTCCACAGGCAGTGCACGAAGATGAGTGTGAGCATGTGGTCCCAATGGGGAGATGGCCCACAGGAGAAAGC